>NC_053131.1:5033167-5399417 GCF_010015445.1 Perca fluviatilis
TATCTTTATGTTTGGGAGGGCCTGGGAAATGTTTGGCAAAGGTGAAGCGTTCAAGGGGGCGAATACTTTTGCAGCACTGTATATATATATACACACACATATATACATATACACACATATATATATACACACACATACATACTATATATACATACACATACATACAGTGCCTTTAGAAGTATTAAAAGACCCCTTGAGCGTTTGACCTTTTACTTACATTTCAGGCCTCAACCTAAAGATATAAATAACAATTTAATGGCGGAAGAATCAACAGTGAAAAGAACCCAGTGAGAGCGAACCATTAAATTCAACAACAAACGGGCGTGCACTAACCAGCCTTGCCTTTCGGTGCAGCTAACTTCTCTCCAAAGTTCGTGGTTGAAGGATGTCAAGTTGACACAACCGACAAGATGATGAACAAACCAGCTGTGATCACTCCGTGTATAATTGCACCACTATATTAGTGGTCTCGAAGATCGTTAGAAGAATCATGAAAAGAACAAGACCAGGGGAAGTCGGGCTCATGATGAAGTTTAAGCGGTTGAAGGCTAAAGATTTCTGCTTCAGCTCGGGAAGCACATTCAACGATAATGAATGGAAGTATCGGACCGCTAAGATAACGAGAGACCGGCGATAGAGCATCCCGAAGCATCGGCACAAGACATCCGAAAGCCATGATGCCAGAAGAGCTGCCGTCGCTGAAGATGAAGACTGTCACATGGGCTTTAATCGATAAGACGTATACTGCGCAAATCGGCGCTTTATGGAAAGTGGCTGGAAAACCAATTCTTAAGATATCCGCCAAAAGAACCGACCGTATAAAGTTTGCCAAGCACCAGTACGCAAACGCTCAATGAAAAGATACAGCAAGCTGTATATCAGTGACATCCGGCTAGCACAAAACGTAATGCGATCATGTTTGGCGTATGGCACAGCTCATCACCTGAAACATGCACCCGCACATAAGCAGGTATTATTGCCATGTCGGAAGCCCAGTGCTCGGCGAACAGGAAGAGGTTGATGAGGAGAAATACAGGACAAAACCGTGAAGCGCAAGAGACGTGGGAGCAGATGTGTCTAAAAACATAAAGCCAAAAGGGCACAAAGGAGATCACAAATCCAGACATCGGCGTGAAAAGAAGAAACTGGTATTCTTAGCATCGCCTCGCAAACTACCGGCTTTATTTTACAAGAAGATTAAAAAAAATCGACCTCACGTAAGCAGTGAAGTACGGCACTTACGAACTAAACAAAGCAAACACAAAATCGTAACAGAGCTGAAAACGCTTTTTATTTGGACAGGACGTTCCGCTTGTGTGATGTCCCACCATTGATACTCACTCTGATTTTATATCTTTGCTGTTTGAGGACGAAAAATTAACAAAAACGAAAGAGAGCGAAATACCACGAAATATCCTCTCTAACAACCATGACATATGCATACACTTTGGTATTGTATATATATATGCTCTGTATATGTATATATTACGCACTATATATATTCTTCTAGGCGGCGGCAGGGGTGTGGCCAGCTTGTATAACGGTATGACGTATAAAAAGCACACACAGCCAGCATATGTCAGCCAGGCAGCAAGGTAATTACACCCTATGTTAAATTCACATAGAGGCAGGCAGATTTTTATAGGCCAGTTATTTCATGGATTCAAGATACTATGCATCCTGATAAAGTTCCCTTGGTCTTTGGAATTAAAATAGCCCCACATCATCACATACCCTTCACCATACCTAGAGATTGGTATCGGGTACTTTCCATAAAATCATCTCTCAATGCAAATCAAACCAGCTATTAGGCTAACCGACATAAAACCAACTGTCAGGCAAAGCCGAGTAAAGTGAAAATAAATATTAATAAATGGCGGCATGCGATTAAAAAGAATTAACGTGTTAATCGCGATGTGATTAAGGGCTGAGCATAATGCATTAATGCTGACAGCCCTACATTTAACAGAAAGGCCAAACTATACAATTCCTTTGTTCCATAAACTACCAATGTTTCACTCCTGACCTGCAAGTCAGAGGTCAGACATGAAACTGACATGGCAAAGACATATTTGGCCTGCGGTCAAATAGTCAAAAGGTTCCTAGCAGAGTGAAATGACCCAGAAGTAGTTGAGTGGCAGCCATAATAAGAGCCGTTGAAATTGTCCAAGTGATAAGAAAAGGTGCTTCGATGCTTCCTTTATTATCTCCTTTAGCAGAGGATACACGGGACCATCATTTTAAAAGAAAGGGGGAAAATGCCCTCCCACAAGTCCTTGCGACAGCAAAAATTTAAGCGACCCATCACCATTTCACTAACTGTATATTGACTCTTTACGACATTTCAGCATTTATATAGACTGCCTATTCATATATATTGTGTAATTACTGATCTACATCACTAACTAGACCACAATTTGCACTAACTGTACTTGACTTTACTACATTTCAGCAGTAATAGACTGTCTATTCATGTATATTGTGTTATTACCATATCACTTTCGCATATCCATCGACTTACTTACACCTCACTTTGCGCCTGCTTTGTAATGCCTACTTAAAAGGTGCTTAAGTAGGCTTAAGTGATGTGACACGTTTTTTAGGCTACATTTTTTGTCACATACAGCAAGCCTCACTATCCGCTAGCTGCCTTTCCCCTGAACACACTGTAAAAAAAAATGCAGTCTGTATAGACACAAATGCCAACAAAAACAAACCACGCCAATCTGCACAACAAACCATAACAAACAGTGTTCCAGCCAATAACCGACAACAAGGAGTTGAATTCATGAATACGAATTCAACATGAATATGAGTCATGAATATGCATTGTGGACGTAGCCTACGTGCTAACGCTAATGCAGTGATGGCTCAACCAGCTCAACCAGCTTCTTGACGGTTATTGGCTGGAACACTGTTTGTTATCGTTCAGTTTGTTTTTGTTGCCATTTTTGGAGCCTGAGCTGTCTTAAGAGACAGCGTTTTTTTTACAGTGTGTTCAGGGGACAGGCAGCTAGCGGATAGTGAGGAGATGTTTGCTGTATGTGACGAAAAATGTTGTAGCCTACAAAACGCGTCACATCACTTAGAGCACCTTTAACCTGTACTTTATGTAGCCTTTTGTATTCTGTATTATTTTATTGTATTGAATGTGAAACTGTATGTTGTCTTGCACACTTATGCTTTTCTTGGCGAGGTCGCCGTTGCAAATGAGAATCTGTTCTTAACGGCCTACATGGTTAAATAAAGGTTAAAATCCTGTACACACCGTACATATTTAAATGGGAGAGATTTCAACCCATTTAATAATAATAATAATAATAATAATAATAATAATAATAATGATATTGAATGCGGTTGTCTTTTCCTAAGTCCTTTTGAATTCTCTTTCATGTCTTTTCTTGACCTCAAGACGTTTACCATCAGGGTTAATGAAAAGTTTTGTGTCGTGTTGTGTAAAGGACTTAGGGGGTACATTTTTTGACTTTTCGACCGCAGCCTTAGTAAATGATTTACCTGGTCAGACCCTGGTTATGGTTTTATGGTGTTATGTGAAACTACAGCAAACTAAGCTTCTGTTGTGTTAACGATGACGACAATACCCACAAGACCTTGCTCTGTGATGGAGATCACCTTATGTTTTACCTTTGCTCCCTCCAGCATGTGTGGGTCTTTCTGAAGTGCATTGTTCAGTCCTTCCTCTGTTGAGAATCCGACCCAGCAGAAGCCTCTGTGGAAGCCTGTTTCTTTATCCTGGTGCAACACACAGCACACAGTCAGATACAAGCAACTCTGGAACATTTTGCAGGTTTGGCAAGCATAAAAGAAAAAATGTTGATCATTGGGATGGATAACTTTATAGGTTTTAAGTCTCTGTATGTTGATTATGTAATACCATACTGAAAAACAGTAACCAATGGCTGCCTGGAAGAAAAAAAAATCTAAAACATCATGGTATGAATGGAAATGAATGGATAGGAAAAGGGTCATCAGTAATCATAAGTGTTATTATTAGTCATTAGATTACATGCATCCCAAATGTCATTGCGCACACTAAATATAAGAACAAAAAAAAAAAATATTTTCCATCAAATCTGTGCCAACAGTAGCAAAGTGCATATAGATATACAACTGAATCAATGTAAAGCATGAACAATAAACCAATAAGGCAGTAGTATAGTAAGAAAGGGTGTAGGCTGTGATATGAACAAAAAACTATGATATGAACAGAACCACTAAATAGTAGGGATGCACCGAATATTCGGCCACCGAAAATTTTCGGCCGAAAATGGCCCAAAAGGGCATTTTCGTTTTTCGGCCGAAATACTTTTATCACCGAAACAAAGTGTCCGCCGAAAAATGATGCGCGCCAAGCAGAAACCCCGCGACCTGCACGTGTATCAGTACCCGATCCGTACCACCTGCAAAGCGTCTCCTAAGCAAAGAGGTTGAGACGGACCATGAAAAGTACGCTCTTACTGTCAGCACACGTTTCAGTGAGATCTATTCGGATCCTCTGCACTTCATCGCGACTGTACTTGATCCACGTTATAAAGACCATTACTTGGATGCGGAAATAAAGCAGGGCGCACAAGAAATGATGCAGGCCGCGATGGATGCGGAGAACCCGCGTGGAGACGGAGCGCGCACGGAGCAGCGCCCAGCGCAGGAGGAGATCAGAGCGCAGAAAAAAAGACTCGTCTCTCTGCACCAGATGAGGGGTATGCACCCTCGTTGTCTGATATGTTCAGTGAAATCCTGCAAGAAAGTGCCTCAAATAATAATAATAATAATAATAATAATAATAATAATAATAATAATAATAGGTAAGCTATTCTGTTCTTAGGCTACTATATACTGTATGTGACTATCAGATTGTAGCCATATTTCTGCTAGATATATTTTTAAATAAACTTCAATATTAATTTATACAATTGCAATGCCTTGATTTTAGTAAAGTTAGTACACAGTCATAGCCATAAATGCAATGGTACTAATAATTGGCATAATTTCTTTCGGTGTTTTGGTTTTCGTTTCCTCTTTTTCGGTTTTCGGTTTTGGCCAAGAGTTTTCATTTCAGTGCATCCCTACTAAATAGTTGCCTGTATAACAGTAGAGTGAGTCATTCTAATGCTGTGACAACTTACAAATGGAAGAAGACACTTCTTCACTGGGCCAAACTGTCCAAAGTACTCCCTCATCTCCCCTGAAAAATAAGCAGGGACATTTCACATTTCAAGCACAAATCTTGAGTTTCTCTTCATTCGGCAGTGGCGAAACAAGCTACAATTTAAGTTAATAAGGCAATCGTAACTCTAGTTTTGGTTGAAATAAACACATTGTTTACCGATTTAGGTGAGAAAATATTTTGGATCTAGCCACGCTAAAAGTGCTCGTAGGGATCTTTTCCATAATGTTGTCTGTTACAGTGTTCAAGCTTAATACTGGACCAATCTTAAAGATTGTTGTTCCTATTAGTCACTTACACTAGCCTGAGGTTGTCATACTCAGATTCTAGTCAGAATAGGAGTCCGATACTGCTGCATTGGGCTGTGATAATGGGGCGTGTTTTAACCGAAGCAGGAAAAAAAAAATGCCTCTGCACTCAAGTGGATAGACCTACAACCAATCAGAGAAACGGAGACAGACGTCACAGAAGCTGCAAGTCAAAGGCAGGCTTCGACAGAGCAAAGGCAGAGACAGCAGTTTCAGTTACGGTTGATCATCTGTCCATCATCGTATAAAGCCCGCCCTGACAATTTGATTGGTCCGAACAGCTCTAGCTCAAGCATAGTTGCTCCACAATGGATCAATGGCATGTTTATGCCACCTGGGAATAACAGGGACCTCCCCCTTGATTACGTCAAAGAACTTCTAATATATCAAGAAGTGCCACTCCCTCGTTACTTCCGGGTTCTGAACTGGTTGCAGTTCCACCAGAGTTCCATATAGGGGGCGCTCACAGGCCAGTGCAGAATGAATGGGGCTCTATGGAGCTATACCCCTCAAAACCCACTTTTCTCAGGATATAATTTTTTGTCTAGTAATTTGAATGTTGCATTCGAAAGGGGAGGCTAAAAAAATACACACTGCTGTGTGTTAGATTTTTTTAAAGTAACTTTTTTGTTCTAAAAAGCCTTTTAAAATGTCAATGACGTCATACACATATACGGCCAGAGATACTGCTTTACGGCAAGCTCTGAGTCGCTTCCTTTGTTCTCTCGAGGCATCGACAACACAGCTAACAGGTAAGGCTCTCCCTGTTAATACATGTGCTAGAAAGAGGTTTGCTAATGTTTTAAAGACCACACCGAAATATTCACTCTGATATTCAGGCTCTGCTTCGGATGCCGTCAAGCGGGATCTCCGATCGTAATCACTCCTTCACTGACCAATCAGCACTCATTAGCAGAATGCTAGCGTGTTATGCGCTACAACGACTCACCCTGTAAGAAATCAAAAGTACATAAGTACTCGTTCATTCAACTTTCGACCTATAACCCATGTTGAACTTGCAAAAACTACAATCAAATCTGAGGTTTCTCAACGACAATCAGGCGAAAGAGACAAATTTAGCCGTCTAGCTCCATAGAGTCCCATTCATTTTGCACTGGACCGCGATCACCCCCAGTGGAACTCTGGTGGAACTGCAACCAAAATCCGGTACAATGGGGCTGGATAGGGAGTGGAATGGCTTTCCGTAGACCGGCTTTGATTACGTTGTTTTTCAGACTGCCAGCGTTCACATTGTCGGTGTCAGTACCCGATCCGTTCCACCTGCACAATCCGTTCTGCGCATGTGCAAGATGACACGTATGCCATGACGTAGGCGCAGATGATAATGCTGCGTTCATTCCACCACCACCTTGGAATAACGGCACCGCTTCCACCTGCACAATCCGTTCTGCGCATGCGCAAGATGTTCACACGCTAGCCTCCAGCTAACGTTAGTTAGCTAATAGCTAATTCGGCGGACCGCTAGGTGATTATAGCGGTCTGCCGTTAGCCTCCCCCGGGAAGCTAACGTTAGTTTAGCTAACGGTTAATTTGGCTAACCGCTAGCTGATTGCAGCGGTCTGCCGTTAGCCTCGACAGTTAAGCTAACGTTAGTTTAGCTAACAGCTAATTTGGCTAACCGCTAGCTGAGACAGCATGTAAACTAAAGACCCTCAAAATAAAACTTGAAAATAAACGTTAACATATATAACAGCTGTTACGTCAGTTCTACTTTACTTGTGCTCATTTAAAATACAATCACTCAATACTTGTCTTTATTGTTATTACTGTAATGTCTTAATTTAGCTGTAGCCTGCTTTTCCCATTAAGTTTGACTTAACGTTATTTTAGACTGAATCTAGCTGCAGAAACAACGTAACCAGTGGGGCGGTGCCTGTTATTTCGAGGTGGCATGAACGCAGCATTATCATCTGCGCCTACGTCATGGCATACGTGTCATCTTGCACATGCGCAGAACGGATTGTGCAGGTGGAACGGATCGGGTGTCACTACCCAAAGTGAGTAGAGTGCAGATTTGAGTTGCGCATGCGTCACTTTGCGACGAGTGCAGATGTGAGTTGCGCATGCGTCACTTTGCGACAAGTAACCTACAAGATGCTAACGGCGGTTTGAGCTAACGTTTGCAATCAAGTAGCCTACTAGATGCTAACGGCGGTTTGAGCTAACGTTAGCAATCAAGTAGCCTACTAGATGCTAATGGCGTTTTTAGCTAACGTTAGCAATCAAACAATCATAGATAGCTAAAACATTTTTGAAATGACTGCTAGCTACAAGTTAGCAAACAAACACAACAGTGGCTGTCACTTGAATGGCGTTTTGAGCTAACGTTAGCAATCTAACAATCATAGAGAGCTAAAACGTTTTTGAAATGACTGCTAGCTACAAGTTAGCAATCAGACACAACAAAGGCTGTCACTTGAATGGCGTTTTGAGCTAACGTTAGCAACCAAATAATCATAGATAGCTAAAACGTTTTCGAAATGATTTCCATCTTCTGTTATTGTATGTAAAGAGAAAAGTTTATTATTTTACAGATTTCACAAATTTCAGTAAGACACGTTATGCCGTAAACAGTTTAAATCTGAGCATGCGCTACTCACATTTGCGCTCGACCAGAGCCGGTCTGTGTCAGTACCCGATCCGTTCCACCTGCACAATCCGTTCTGCGCATGTGCAAGATGACACGTATGCCATGACGTAGGCGCAGATGATAATGCTGCGTTCATTCCACCACCACCTTGGAATAACGGCACCGCTTCCACCTGCACGATCCGTTCTGCGCATGCGCAAGATGTTCACACCCTAGCCTCCAGCTAACGTTAGTTAGCTAATAGCTAATTCGGCGGACCGCTAGGTGATTATAGCGGTCTGCCGTTAGCCTCCCCCGGGAAGCTAACGTTAGTTTAGCTAACGGTTAATTCGGCGGACCGCTAGGTGATTATAGCGGTCTGCCGTTAGCCTCCACCGGGAAGCTAACGTTAGTTTAGCTAACGGTTAATTTGGCTAACCGCTAGCTGATTGCAGCGGTCTGCCGTTAGCCTCCACAGTTAAGCTAACGTTAGTTTAGCTAACAGCTAATTCGGCTAACCGCTAGCTGAGACAGCATGTAAACTTTAAAAGACCCTCAAAATAAAACTTGAAAATAAACGTTAACATATATAACAGCTGTTACGTCAGTTCTACTTTACTTGTGCTCATTTAAAATACAATCACTCAATACTTGTCTTTATTGTTATTACTGTAATGTCTTAATTTAGCTGTACCTGCTTTTCTCATTAAGTTTGACTTAACGTTATTTTAGACTGAATCTAGCTGCAGAAACAACGTAACCAGTGGGGCGGTGCCTGTTATTTCGAGGTGGCATGAACGCAGCATTATCATCTGCGCCTACGTCATGGCATACGTGTCATCTTGCACATGCGCAGAACGGATTGTGCAGGTGGAACGGATCGGGTACTGACAGTCTGACTCGGCTAACATCGGGTATGACACGTTATGCCGTAAACCTTTTAAATCTGAGCATGCGCTACTCAAATCTGCACTCTTCTCACTTTGGGTAGTGACATCGGGTACTGACAGTCGGGATGCGTGTTCTTCTTCTTCTGTTATATTGACGTTTGGCATAACAACTTGTTGCATGACTGCCACCAACTGTTGGGCGTTGGGCTGATTCTAGAAAGGCTCTGGTAAGTTTTTGTTGTTGTAAGTTTTTGTTGTTTTTGTTCTACATCATTCGATCTCTTCAGATGCAGAGACCCGTTTGTAACGCTAGCTAACTGAGGTGACAGCATGACCGTGAAGCTTGCATACAGTAACGTTATCGAACTATGTACAAATACAGTGAGTGGCTACAGACGCATATCTAGCTGCCCCTAAATATGAATAGTAATTTGAACCATTTGATAGACTCACTGCTGGCTATAGTCCATGGTATTTTAGAGACGAAGACCTCGAAAACTTTCTTGGAGGGGGCTGCCATGTTTCGCTGGTGCTGCTTCTTCTTCTTCTTCTTCTTCTTCTTCTTCTTCTTCTTCTTGTAGGATTCCGGCAGTGTTGACGCTGCTAAGCGTATTACTGCCCCCCACAGGTCAAAGTGACATATTTGCATTTGCCTTTATCTCATTTATATTTACACAAAATCTGTTGTGGTTACTTTATGTGAGTTCAGAGCCCCTACTTTATTTCTTCTTCGGTGGTCCTGTGACTTAAAATACATTGTGTCCCCTTTCCTCTCCCCTTTTTCCCTACTGTTTGGGAGTGAGTGTAATTTATTTTTGGCTCATTCATTATTTTTATTTATTCCATTATTTCTTGTATTATTTTTTATATTTTTGTTCCCCACACTTTTATAATGTCTGTCCAAACCTTTCCACATCTTGATTTCAACAAACTCATGTCACTTTATTGTTGTTTTACGAGTTTTTAAGAATTAGTGTAGCTAGCTTAAATTCACGGCAAAATTCAACTTCTGTTTTGTGTATGTGTTAATGTGTATATTGTAAAAGTTGGAGCGGGTCATTCTGTTGCATGTCTTATTCATGTTTGTCACCAGGTACGTTTTAACATACCATTGCTGTATTATTGTATTACGTATATTATTTTAGTCCATTGTATATGCGCCCCTTTTTGTAATACTGTTTGGGAGAGAAGTTGGAGCGGGTCATTCTGTTGCATGACGAGGTCTGTCTATTCATGTTTGTCACCAAAATAAACGGACATCATCCTAAGGAGATCCTGGTGTCACGGTGTGTTGAAATAATTATACACAACGCAGAATGCACCGGTCACACAAGCTTGTTACATACATTCCTGCATGATGCATCCAACTGCCTTGGATATCAGTTGGTGTTTCTCAATGTGACCAAATAAAGATAAAACAGAAAAAGCCTCAATTTCAAGCCCTGTCAGTCTAACAAACAATACCTTTCTGCACTACACTCTTTACATCAGGGGTCTCAAACTCAATTTAACTGGGGGCCGCTGGAGGCAGAGTCTGGGTGAGGCTGGGCCGCATCAGGTTTTCCACAAGAAAAGCTTTGTTAAAAAATTCCAATCTTCTCAAATCTCTTTATTTATATTCTTTTATACCGCCGCGTACGCATCACTTTGATTTACTTTGTCAGAGAGAGAGACCTCATATTAACTCTCTAAGTGCCATTGACGTATATATATATATATATATATATATATATATATATATATATATATATATATATATATATATATATATATATATATATATATATATTCTAGGGGGTCCGGGGTATACCCCGGGAAAAAAATTTAAAAATAAACCGTTAAATGGCACTTTCTGAGAGAGTTTTGGAGAAATTGGAGTCTTACATGATATGTGCAAAACTGCAAGGTTAAGAGCCTATACTCTGCATTGTTGTAGTATCAACAGGTATTAGGGCATTTAGCATTTGCATTACTGTTAATTAGTCATCATTTGATTACACATTGTATTACCTTGTTATGATATAAGAAGTGAATGTGCCAAACATAATGTGCCACATGAAGAGACAGTGCAGCATGACAGTAGCAACAGCTGAGAAGATTTGGGTCTGTGGTGACCAGGTCCACCTCACACAAACTTCTTCTCCCATTCTCTCTCTTTACTTACACACACACACACACACACACACACACACACACACACACACACGCGGATAGACCTACAACCAATCAGAGAAACGGAGACAGACATCACAGAAGTTGCAAGTCAAAGGCAGGCTTCGACAGAGCAAAGGCAGAGACAGCAGTTTCAGTTACGGTTGATCATCTGTCCATCATCGTATAAAGCCCACTCTGACAATTTGATTGGTCCGAACAGCTCTAGCTCAAGCATAGTTGCTCCACAATGGATCAATGGCGTGTTCATGCCACCTGGGAATAACAGGGACCTCCCCCTTGATTACGTCAAAGAACTTCTAATATATCAAGAAGTGCCACTCCCTCGTTACTTCCGGGTTCTGAACTGGTTGCAGTTCCACCAGAGTTCCATATAGGGGGCGCTCACAGGCCAGTGCAGAATGAATGGGGCTCTATGGAGCTATACCCCTCAAAACCCACTTTTCTCAGGATATAATTTTTTGTCTAGTAATTTGAATGTTGCATTCGAAGGGGAGGCTAAAAAAAACACACTGCTGTGTGTTAGATTTTTTTAAAGTAACTTTTTTGTTCTAAAAAGCCTTTTAAAATGTCAATGACGTCATACACATATACGGCCAGAGATACTGCTTTACGGCAAGCTCTGAGTCGCTTCCTTTGTGCTCTCGAGGCATTGACAACACAGCTAACAGGTAAGGCTCTCCCTGTTAATACATGTGCTAGAAAGAGGTTTGCTAATGTTTTAAAGACCACACCGAAATATTCACTCTGATATTCAGGCTCTGCTTCGGATGCCGTCAAGCGGGATCTCCGATCGTAATCACTCCTTCACTGACCAATCAGCATTCATTAGCAGAATGCTAGCGTGTTATGGGCTGCAACGACTCACCCTGTAAGAAATCAAAAGGACATAAGTACTCATTCATTCAACTTTCGACCTATAACCCATGTTGACACACACACAACACACACACACACGCGGCACCGAGTGGGGCACTCTGATGCTCGGAGGCGAGCCGTGGCCGGCTCGGAGCCCTACCGCTGGCGGAGATGCGACAGTGAGGACTGGTTCAACGGCTTGGTCAGCAACATGAACAGCGGCCGGTGGAGGTTGCGAACGGGGTTTTTAGCTTTATGAGAAGGCATTTTATCTGTTAATCCTACCGACGTAGACACTTTGGCGTTATGTAGTTGACCCGCGGTGGTGAAATGTCTGCAGTTCTGGGCGGGTTGTTGCCGTGTTCTGATTGTTCTCATCTCAGCTCCGCCGAGACAAAATAGACATGCCATTTCAAAAAAATTTCATTTATTCATGTATCATCATCATTCAAATATCATGTTTTCAAAAGCATCACTTTCATCAAATTTTTTGTGACATATTTAGACTGCAAGCAGGCACACCTGGACAAACTAGCAGGCTTATGTGCCGGAGCTGAACCCCGAAGAGCCCCGGTCCAATTTAACCCCTCGTTATATATATATAACGAGAGCTATATAAATGTATATACATTTATATACATATATATAGGCTACGTATAATGTCCTGGGCAGCAACTTAAAATAAGTGGTGTTGTGAACGCAGCGCGCTGGGACGAATGTCCGCATGTGCCCAATAGAAACGAGGCAGCCAGCCAGGCACGGAAGAAAACACTCCATGGCAACGCGGCTGTAACTTTCACTCATTGAGGAATGTTTCTCTGCTTGCATCAAGCCCGGCCGATGTCCCGCCCCCGAGAGCCATATACCCCACCGTGATTGGTGGGTTCATTCAGCTCCGCACACAACACTGTAAAGTACCATACATATCAAACTCGCGGGCCGCACTTTAAACTTTCATATTAAGGCGGGGGCCACAAACTATCGTCCCGCGGGCCGCAATTGGCCCGTGGGCCGCGAGTTTGAGACCCCTGCTTTACATTGTAGAAAAACATGCTTCACTGTCTCACAACTTCCACATTCACACAATCCAGAAACATGTTTTCCTACAATGCACAAAGAGTAATTTAACCCACAGTGGCCCAACCTCAACCTCAGTCTGCGTTCTTACGGAGATGTACAGAAGCATATTTTCCTCACTTCAGGTTGACTTCTTTTTCCCACCCTCTCCGCCATTCTTTTGTTACACCCTCTATCATTCTCTCAATTCCACTCTCCCCAATGATAGATGGCTATTGACTTCTCTTCTTTAACTCTCCTTTGCAATGAGGTCCACCTGCTCATTCCCCCTCACCCCAGCGTGCCTGGCAACCCAGCAAAAAGTGACGTTACAAGCAAACACAATTCTAAAAAACACTCAAAATGACATTTAAAATGTCTGGACGAGCTTGAGATGTTCCTACTCTTAAAGTTTCTAGAGCAGTGTTAGGGTTCAGTGAAGTTGAGGACCCAAAGGCAGAGAGCAGGCAGGCAGGCAGGAGAACGTTTGAGGTGGAAGATTTATTAGTCCATAAAAACAAAGTACGAATTAACAAAGGGAGTCCTGAAAGCGGCAGGCAAAAAACTAATCCAGAGTGTAGAAAACAAAAAACAACAAAGGAGCATAAGTCAGAGCCAGGGAGGGCGGCGGGAGACCAGAGGAGGGACAAGAAAAACCAAACCAACAGACCCCAAACAGTCAACATAAATCAACCCTGGAGGGGCAAGGGAAGACACAAGAGCCAAATAGGGCTAGGGAACAGAGGACAGAGGGGCTTGAGCACCGAGGTACTGTGGCCAGCAAGGCAAGGGGTCCAAGGCAGTGGACGTGGAACCAACGAAGACCCTCAGGTGGCCGGCAGCGAAGGTAAAACTCCTCCGGCAGCCAAACAGGACGTCGAGGGCTCCGCGGCAGACGGCGGAGAAGGCGAAGCCTCTCAGGCGGCCGAACAGGTCGGCGAAGGTAAAGAACCTCTGGAGGTCTCGCAGGACGGCGAAGGTGAAGGCCCTCTGGAGGTCGAGCAGGACGGTGGAGATAGAGCCCCTCAGGAGGCCGTCTGCGAAGGCGAATCCCCTCTGGAGGCCGTCCGCGAAACCCATCTGGAGGGCCGGCGGCGAAGGCGATATCCTTCTGGAGGCCGTCTGTGAAGGCGAAACCCCTCTGAAGGCCGGCTGCGAAGGCGAAACCCATCAGAAGGCCGAGCAGGTCGGCAGCAAAGGCGAATCCCCTCTGGAGGCCAGCGGCGAAGGAGATACCCCTCTGGCGGCCGTCAACAAAGGCGATACCACTCTGGCGGCCGTCGGCAAAGGCGATACCCCTCTGGCGGCCATTGGGCGAAAGCAGAAGCCTTCTGGAGGCTGTTGGCGAAGGTGATACCCTCTGGCAGCCGTCGGCAAAGGCGATACCCCTCTGGCGGCCATCGGTGAAGGCAGAAGCCTTCTGGAGGCGTCAGCGAAGGTGATACCCCTCTGGCGGCTGTCGACGAAGGCGATACCCCTCTGGCAGCCGTCGGCAAAGGCGATACCCCTCTGGCGGCCATCGGTGAAGGCGATACCCCTCTGGCGGCCGTCGGCGAAAGCAGAAGCCTTCTGGAGGCGTCAGCGAAGGTGATACCCCTCTGGCGGCTGTCGACGAAGGCGATACCCCTCTGGAGGCGTCGGCGAAGGCGATACCCCTCTGGAGGCCATCAACGAAGGCGATACCCCTTTGGCTGCCATCAGCGACTGACACCCCGTGGAGGACGAGCAGACCGGCGAAAGCTGACTCCTTCTGGAGACCGAGCAGGCTGGCGAAGGCAGAACCCTTCTGTGGGCCGGGCAGGCGAAGGAACAGCTGGGCTGAAGACAGGCGACGAGTCAGCTGGGCTGAAGACAGACGAAGAGTCAGCTGGGCTGTAGACAGGCGAAGAGTCAGCTGGGCTGTAGACAGGTGATATATCTGAAATATCTGTTCATGGATGGGTTTATCCATTACAGTTTTTCCAGGTTACGTTTATTCATGTCATTGTGATAAAATAGCTGCATTTCCGCCCACATAATTACGTTTTCTTGATTTGATTTGTATTGGTAGCTATCTAGTTGACCAGTTAGCGAGCAAGCAAGCAAGCTAACAGTAGCCAGCAGCTAAAACCACAATATCACAGTCACTTTTTGGATGTTTTCAGCACTGGGAGGGAAAAAGGTTTGTTGTAATGTTACTCAACCCTGCTGAGAGACTTACTTTGTGGCTGGAGCTGGCTGCCGAGTATCTCTGGTCCCGAGCCGCGGCCCCGGAGATACCGGTCGAGGATACGCCTACATGAATAGGATGGCTGCCGGGTGTTGCTTTTGGACTCTCCCCACCTCCACAGGACAGTCACCATTTGTGAGTCAAACTTAACTGTAAAGAAGACCGCTAAAGAATTTCAGCACAACACCGCGGCCAGCCATACTCTGACGTCTGGGGCGATATGGTCTGTTTCCCCGACGGTACATAAAACTTTATGTTACTGCCATTAGCATTGTTATCACCCGGCGCTGGAGTTTGTGATGGCTGGGTTCGGATTGCTGTAAGCTAATAATAGTGGCTGGCTGCTGGCTAACTGTGGATATGTCATGTCCCCGCGGCTGTTGTCCGCTTTCATCCCAACTGAAGTCCCAAAGCGGCGGGGAGTGAGGCAGAAAAACCACGGTGGGATAGCTGGCTAAATTAGCATTAGATTTGGCTTCTATCTATACAGCTAATGTTAACGCTAGCACCCAGTGCTGTTTAACGTTAACCATACCTTGATCAAAACAGTTATACTTAAAATAACTTCATGAACGTGTTGAACGATGTTGTAACCTTATGACGTTAACGTTCCCCACAGAGCAGTAGCATGAGCTAACCCTAACGTTACATGTCAACGTAGCACATAACTTTAAGCTGCATCAATCGATATGGAAATGTATCAATAAATAAGATCTCTGCTGTATTACTGTGTTGTAAGTGGCATGTAATCAATGACAAATGATGCTGTGTGGCAGAAGCAAGCTGTATTACGGTTACTGAGTATTGTTCTTTCTGTGACATTGTATGATTTACAATTACTTGCGAACGTATCATCTGGGTTCCTGTGTTTTGACGAAGTTAGAGTAGCTAGAGGGGTCAAAGGTGTTATGATGCCACTGACAGGCGCCTAAATGAAACGTCCCGTGTCATTAAAATAAAATAATAGATTTCTCAGGGTTTGAACGTTGTTGGAAACATTTAGGATAGTGTAAGTACACAACTCAACAAAATATATAACATAGGTACAGTCGTTTTTAGACATTTTAATGCAGAAATGTTACATATTGTACCTTTAACAGACACCTTGCTGGGAAGGTATGATTACACCCACTGAGTCACAGTCCGTGTCATATACTCTTCAAACCTCCTTATGACCTGTCTCTCTTAGTTACGCTGTTATAGTTCTAGACTGCCGGGGGACTTCCTTCCTTTGACACACTGAACTGCTCTCTCCTCTCCCTTTCTATTACCATTTGTGTGTATCCCGTCCCAGAAATGCTTGTTATTAATCCTAGCTTCTGGGGAGTTTACGCTGGGTGAGTCCTTCACCCAGCGTATTTCCTTGGAGAACGTTGGCACCAAGATCTTGGTTGCAGCTGTCGCCGTGGTCCTGCTGCACTCCCTGCTAAGCTCTGCGGTGCCCTGCAATGTCATGCTGCGTCCTGCTGAACCCTGCTGCTTCCTGTTACGTCCATCCATGCTCTGCTGGGCCACGCTACATCCTGTAACGCCCTGCAGTGCACTGATATGACATGAACTACTACGACTACCATTTTAAGTCACTGTTCCATTATTAATGTGACTATTACTGCCACTGTTCATAGCATCCCCAACCGCCACTTTCGCACTGCTTGCTCTTGGGGGAATTACTGTAATTGTTGGGGCTTTGTAAATTATAGAGTGTGGTCTAGACCTACTCTATCTGTAAAGTGTCTCGAGATAATTTGTGTTATTATTTGATACTATAAATAAAATTGAATTGAATTGAAACCCACAAATTTAAAACCATTACCTTCTCCAATACATATACAGCCCTAACTTAGGTAACTTTCTTTTAAAACCAAATACCATATATTTAGTTAAAGAAAGAAGTGGCAGGAGCGCTTCTGTTATCCTTTTAACCACTGGTGCTCATGGAAGGGAATACAATTCACAAAAAGGAAGAAGAATTATGAACAAGAAAGTCATCAAAATCATGTTATTGCGGCTTAATGTGCAGATATTACATGGCTTACTATGCAGCTTATGCATCCTCTCACAGCTTTGAGTCAGGGCCTGAGGGCCCTTTACAGCCCCTGGCATGCCTGGAAAGGCAACTGTCCAAAAATCTCCTGTGCACAGCGGCAGTCCCCTGCACCTGCCTGTCAGGGAAATGTAACGTACTGTTTTGCCAAGCCAGCTTCACTGGACATATTTTTTCCTGGGTGTGCAAACTGACAAGCCAGCCGAAGGACTCCAGCATCTGACCACCCCGGGCTTTATCCCGAGGCAGAGAGACAACGGCTCAGCAGGAATGTGTCTTTGTCCGTCTGATAGCTGACTTTACGCCTGCCCAGCACACATGGCGCGTCAGCTCACGAGGATGCAAGCAAAAGGGAGACACAGCTGGGAGGACAAACAGCTGCTGCAACCGGACTACCGTAGACAGTCAAAGCGTTGTCACTTTTCTGGAGACACGTATTTTCCAAGCCAGCAATACGCCCAAGGGACTTCAACATCCAACCACCCCGGGCTTTCCCCACTAACACAGAACGTTTAGGGAACGTTGGGGAACGTTAGTTTCTGGTTCCCTAAAGGGTATAACGTTCCCTAAACATTAAGGGAACCAACCAACAGAAACGTTCTCCTGTGGATGCACTGTACCTCCACGCAACGTTCCCGTTTGGTTGTTTTTGGTTGTTCTGAGTGCGGTTTTAGTTATGGTTTATTTATACCAGCTCCATTTATGTTTTTGAATTAGCATATAAAAGGTTTGCAGTCACTTGATTTAGATTCACTCAAAAATGATTTTTGAAGTAGCATATAAAAGGTTTGCAGTCACTGGATTTAGATTCACTCAAAAATGATTGGTCTTATAAAATCTAAGTAAGATAAACAACATAGCAAGAGAATATATTTATTTTTAGGCTGATAACAATTTTGTTAAAAACAATACTTTTGTGCTTGATTTCGTTTTTAATTGTATTAGGTGAAAATACTTAAAGCAAGAATCTATCAATAGAACGATTTTCACTACTAAGAAAATTCACTTCTTTCATTTCACATTTCACTTCTAACAAGTGGCTCAGTTCACTGTACAAATCCAACCGTTACACCCCCACGCCAGTAGGGGGAAGATAGTGCCTCTGCTTTCAGGTGACCGATTGAAGTCCTGTTCTAACTTCCGTATAGCTAACTGGCGAACAGGGCAAACAAAAGGTATTAAGATCCGTTTGTTTAGTCCCAAATTCGAACTGAAATACTGCCATTGACTAAAACATATGCTGACTACACTTCACCGACGGTGTTATAACGCAAGGTAGGACGAAGATACCAAGAAAGACGTTGTCGGCTGTCAACAGTAAAGACTTTCCTCCGCTCAAGACTGCTATCGCGAATGCTAACGCGGGAAACAAGTTAGCTTGTTGGTAAACAACTTAAAGAAAGCTCCAACATGGTTGCCAGCATTATACAGATGGATGGATGTATGCCGTAAAGCCTGTTACATGGATATAACGTCATTAGCGTTTCCCAAAACTGCCGGGGCTATCGGCTCAAGCTAAATAATGGAGCTAGTTACCTAGGTAGCTAGCTAGCTAACGTTAACGTAATATCTTATATGTCCCTAAGAGCCATGGCTTTAGGGTTTAACACTTACCTTACGATACATCTGAGGGCTGTATGCTGTAAAGCCTGTAACCTTTTTAGCAATTGTCTAATGTAACCGCATAGGTTAATCTTTTGCAATAGCATGTGCAAGAAACCTACCATAAATGAACTGACCAATATTCATATCAACTTTCTTTTTAGATGAGTCAACAGCACACAGGAAACCAGCCGGTCTCCCAGAACTTGATGGGTCTATTGTAACGCAAGCTTGGCCTGGGACCCAGTTGAACGTACAGTGGCTTTGAATTTTCCATTTCCAATTAAATACAATTTCATGAAAAAGAACTTGAGAGTAACTTACCTTTTTTGTTGTTGTAAACAGCAGAACTCATCACACAGAGGGAGGTGACTCATCACACAGAGAGGCAAGACTTACTTAAGTTGTTCACATATGATAGTATATAATGTATAACATCTAAAACCATTAATTATTCTATAGCCATGAGGACATCCATTACCCGCATGGCACAGTGGATGGACACATTTGAGGAAAAGATGGATGAGCTGCTCATGCTCTTAAGGAGCTCCCAGTCACCTCCCTCTGCTCCAGTCGATGATGTGTTGCTGTTGCCCTGCTCGACAGTCACCGAGCTGCAGGAGTTAGACAGGAGTCTTGGTCAACAGGAGAGGAGGAACAAAATGGTAATTAAGTGGCCCTACCCTGCCATAAGATAACACTATATAATTGCATAAATTCAATTATCATTATAACTGAACTGACTTCTATTACAAAATGAGATTGTACAAGCTCTCCACTTTGTTCTACATGTGTAATTTGTATTTCTATATGTTTTACAGCAACTTTTCCTGACAACCTTTGGAGGTTAGACCGGAGGTACTGCCATCCGTCGCATGCTACGGCGAGTGGCAACCAATGACGTTCTAAAACTGTATAGCCTGCAGGGCAGAAAGACAAAGAAGGCCTTCCAGGACCTGACAATCTGCAGGGTTATAACAGGCAGGTGTTATTTTATTGTTCACATTATTATTATGCTTAGCTTGGCTGATAAGAAGTTTTAATTTGACTTTTAACTTTGCTTCTACTTGCTACTCTAGCGGCATCCCAGAAAAACTTCCCCGCGCTGATTGCAGCAGACGTGGAGGACCCCACAGTGCTCCCCCCTCACAATATCCAACAGCCTAGTGTCAAAGGTGGACTCATTCAAGTTTCTGAGCTCCATCATTTCCCAGGACCTGAAGTGGGAGTCCGACATCCTTAAAAAGGCTCAGCAGAGGATGTACTTCCTACGGCAACTGCGGAAGCATGGCCTACCACAAGAGCTATTGGCCATCTTCTACACTGCTGCCATCCTCCTGCCTCCTCCCCTCTGGCAGGCGCTACAGATCCCTGCACACAAAAACAACCAGACACAAGAACAGATTCTTTCCCACTGCCATCACTCTCCTGAACTGTTGATAAGTGGGGTCATCCCCACTTTGGCCATTCACCTACACATTGCATACTTTATCATTCCAATATGCATCTTGCACACTACGTTTGCACTATTACTTTGCACTCTACATCCCACTCCATGTGTACTTGTATTGATATTATGTCTTATTTGTATTTTTTGTATATTGTGTTAATGTGCCTATATGTATGTTGTCTCTATTGTACAGTATGTGTCTATATGGCCAATAAAACTGATTCTGATTCTTATATATATACAGTATATATATATATATATCTATATATTTATTTTTAAATTTTTGGTACCATGGTTGTTAAAGTTTTTTAAAGGTTAGGGGAATGTAAAAAATAACGTTAGGGGAGCTTAAAGGTTACAACGTTAGGGGAGCGTTCTCTAAAGGTTGCAACTTCAGGCAAACGTTCTGTTATGTAAACATGTGAACTAACGTTCCCTAAACGTCAGGAAAACTTTCCATGGGAACCAACCTTCAGGGAACGTTCCCACAACCAAAAATGGTTACCTGGGTTACCCAGAGGCAGAGAGAAGCCGGTTAGGCATCGAACATGTCTGCTTATTTCCCAGAGCGCGTGAACTGACTAGGTCAGCAATACACTCCGGGAAGGAAAGCAGGAAAGTGTCTGTTTCGTCTGTTAGCCGACTTCACGCCTGCTCAGCACAAGACCCCACATGGCTGCCCAGAGACAGGCTCCTAACTTAACAGGTAAGCAGATTCACTGTTGCAACCCACACTTTCTGTTTTTCTTGTCTGCACACATGTAACCATACTCTGGTGGAGATCAAACAATCCGTGATTCCACGCCACCACAGGTGCTTTATAAGGAATTAGCATAGGGCATTGTCGGGCAAGCCGGTATGTCTTAAAGAAGTATCCACGTACCTGACCTCAGGGGGATCATCCCCGTACATATGTAATATGTAACGGTGGAGAGATAGTCTCGATATGATAGAGAACTGCTCTGCTACCACCTCTGGTAGCAATCTTTTATATACCCCTGACATTTTACGCACAGCTGACCACAAATGACTTACTGCAGTACCAAATTACTTACTGCAGTACCATAAAACTTCCTCCAACTATTCCTCTTTGCATCCTTTATAACTCTTCTTGCTACTGCCCCGCTTGTACTCCATTGCATTAACCAAAATTGGACACTTTCTTAACCTTGTATATGCTATATTCCAGCTTAATCACATTCTTTATTCCACCAAGGAACACACATACTAGGTTCCTGCTTCACATGAATGGTACAGCAAGCAGCCGCATGCATCATGAGACTATTCCAACTATCTACAGAACCCTCACTACCAGAAACCTCTCCTACTATACTTTGAGCATTCTCCTGGAATGTATCCCATTTGGCCTGAGAAAAGTTATATCTAGGGACTTTCTTTTCCACTTCTCTCCTCAAATCCCTACAAAACCTGCATAAAATCAAATAATGATCACTACACAGTGTATATCTATCCATTGCATCCCATTCACCAATTCTAGCTAAGTTTAAAGAAGCAATTGATAAATCTACGTGGCTGCAGGTGTTTCTCACAATATTATACCTAGATGGCCTTTCATCATTTAACACTACCAACTTATACCTAATATTCTTCTACAATAACACTTTTTTTCCCTGTTATCACTACCCCACAAAGGATTATGGGCATTAAACTCTCCAATCTATACAACAGGACACCTTACCTTCTCCATTATCTCATCAAAATCTGACAATACCAAAGGTTGACAGGGGTTATAATCAGTGCTTAATTTGTAAAGTGGGAGGTCCCGGAGCGCAGAGGGGGCACGGATCCAGCAACTCAAAACGGGGGTTGGAGGTAAAAGAAAAAAAAATAAATAAATGACACTGCCTAGTAGCTTCTCTGACTAAAAAAAAACTAAAATGCTTTGTGTACATCAGGACAATGTTTATTTTTATTTCAGAACATGCACTGCATGGGTGAGAAATGTAAAAAAGTTTTCACAAGCAGCAGTTATCCATCGGACTATTAAATTAACCAAAAAACCCACCGTGGTCTCCACATTCTTGATCGGCAGAAACGGGTTTTGCTTGTTTGGGATCCGACTGGCCAGCGTATTTGAACAAGTTAAGCAAACTTTGTTGTCTTTTTGACATTTTTCCCCTGAGTGAAATGAGGCTATAACAGCAATCTCAAGCAGCACAAGTGCAGCGCCGCGCTGTTGAAGTGTCTCCCCTCCCTCCGTGCCTCTCCCCCCTCTGTCTTACCCTGAAAATTCACCTCAAAACGCATCGAAAATGCAAACACAAGATTTTTGTGGAACTTCAATGGGGAATAACGACTAACAAAACAGATAACAACATTGAACACTACACAAACAGTAGTTTATTTTTTTAATTTAGGCGATTAATTTTTCCTGGTGAGACAGGAGGTGCCGGATCCAATAAAAAAGGTTCAGGATCCAACGTCGGAGGTGCCGGAACATGTTCCGGCATGTTCCGGCTCAAATTAAGCCCTGGTTATAATAATTCAGCACAGTAACAGAATTCTAACTGTTCCAAACTTCCACAACCAAACACTCAAGATTATAATTAATACCAACTTTCCTATACTTCAACCCAGTCTTAACAAAAGTTGCACAACCCTCACCTGATCTTTCAGACCTATCTAATCTCACACATTCATAACCTGGGATTACAAAATCTAGAAAGGGCTTTAACCATGTCTCTTGGATGCATATTCATTCTGGTGCTTTTTTTTAATTCATCAACAAATCTCTTTAACTCGCCATTTCCAATCAGACTCCGAGCATTCCATTGAAGAACATAAAACATTATGATGTAAATGAGGATCCACATGATCCACCTCACTGACACACTCCTTACTGCTAGCCCTCGACAACTGTGACCTCTCCACACACTGAGTCTCCATCATGTATTAATGCAACTTTTTTGGCAACTGCTTTATACTTTCAACTGTCCCCACCACTAACTTGATAATATCTGACCAGTTAGCTGCTTCCTTAGCTCCTACCAACACATCAGAAACAAAAGACAGAAATTACTCCTTTTTAAGAATTAACATGTCAGATGGAAACGACGACGGCAAGTTTGGCACAGTGAGTTGACTTCCTAGTACAACTCTAGACCTAGCGCTCACATCTCCGCATTCTCTAGCCACTGTTTGAACTCCCTTTGACACCTGTTCTGATCCTTTACAGCCTGCAATAAAACAATCACAACCATAAAACCCTGCTGCATGATCCCCAAAGTTTTCTGAAAGTCCTTGGCTATCTGACTCTCCAAAGCGTTGGTAATCCTTATTGGGTTCTGTAGGATCCACATACTGTATGTTGTTTATGGTCTCATTTATATTATTTATTGATTATTATATTGTGCACTTATATTGTAGGTGGTGGGCGTGTTCATTGCGGCTTGAGCGGAAGTGATAACATTATATTTGTTTGCTTCACCTGGTCACCTGGGTTTTTTGGGCTTTGACAGAGAGGAGGTGAGACTGGGAGCGAACACTTTCTGTTAACCGCCGCACTAATGCACTTATTTCGACTCACAAAGTAACTTTACATTTGATAAGTGCAGTACTAGTTGTATTTTATGTGTGGAGGAATAAATCATTGCAATACAATCTTGAGCATGTCACAGTGTGTTTATGCATCTTTCAGTGTTTAGTCCCTCGCAGCAGCAGTGAACCTGTTGGACTGCTTACAGCCGCAACAGGTTCACTGCTCTAAATCCTGCATCTCCTTGATTGGTTCCATTAATTTTAAACAGCACAACAAACTCTTAAGTAACTCTAGTTCTATATTTAATGCCCTCATCTCCTGACATTTCAGGTCTTTCTCTCAGTGCTTCTCACTTAGAGCAACCCTTTTCCCTACCTACAGTCTGCCACCCACCACCCTCAGCCCCACCACTCCCTGAAGCCATGGGCCTCTAGAACCCTTCCTTCTTAACACTAATCTAATAATAATAATATTATACTAGTCCTACTACTAATGAAAGAAATGGTGAAAGAAACAATGATGTCTCCAGAACAGAACACCAACTAATCACCACTTTCTCAGTATGTCACAGCAACAGCTCACACATACATTTCGCTGAATTGGAAAAACAAACCCTGCTTCTTCATCATCATCATCATCATCATCATCATCATCATCATCATCATCATCATCTTCTTCTTCTTCTTCTTCTTCTTCTTCTTCTTCTTCTTCTTCTTCTTCTTCTTTTAATTTCCGGCAGTCTAGATGCCTTTACGGCACATTGCTGCCTCCCATTGGTGATTTTAGACCCTTTTAGGGGGGCTCAAGCCAAATCAATTTTAGTGCTTCAAGTTAGAGTTTGCGAACTTGTCTGTTAGTGACAGAGGACAAACAATTACAGAACCCAAATTGAAACGCAAGCAAAATTGATGAATGTTAGAACATTGTGTCAAATTGGTTGTTATTACTGTGACTTATAGAGTGTCAGCTTTAGTTCCATCATAGTGTTAATAGTGTCAAAAAACGTTAGCTGACATTGTTGTTCAGTAGCTAGCTCAGAGATTATCGGCTAAAGAAATGACTGATTTAGCGGGGGGGGGGTTAACACTTTTGCAAGGCACTATATCCGTGACACATTCTTATCAGGGGCTCAGACCCCCTAAAGGTCTGATCCTAGCTACCTCCAAGTATTCCCATTTTGTATCCTATTTCCATAGGAATAATCCGGTTGCCTTGATGAATTCTAGGACAGCTTTAAAGTGCCCATATTATGAAAAAAACACTTTTTCTGGTATTTGGGGTGTTCTTTTGTGTCTCTGGTGCTTCCACACACATACAAACTTTGAAAAAAATCCATCCATGCTGTTCTGAGTGAGATACGGTTTCTGAATGTGTCCTGCCTTCAGTCTCCTAGTGAGCTGTGACGTCACAGTCCGAAATGAGCTGGCTAACCACAACCGTTAGCTCGTAGCGTTAGCATTAGCATGCTAACGCTAATGCTAACACTAGCATGGTACCTTGTTCTCAATAGCAAAGCACTGCTACAACACACACAAGTTCACCATAATCTACAAAAGAACTACTTACATGTGCGCCCTCATTTAGAAGTCTCCCAGCTAATCCTGCCTTGTAACTGACTGAAGTTGGAGAAACAGCCTTTCTTTTACTTCTATGGAGCTAGCTAGCTGACATGATCTACATCTGAGCTACTGAGCATGTGCGAGTGCAATCAAAGATAGTACAGAAGAAGAAGAAGAAAAGAGGTCTCACTCTGTAGCTAAAACAGAAACCAGGTGAAAAGAGGATCTGCAGCAGTGAGAGAGAGCTGTGCAGTACAACAAAAATATGGTGTTTTTTGAAAATTAAACCATGTAAACCTATTCTGGTACAACCTTAAAATACAGTTATGAACCTGAAAATGAGTATAATATGGGCGCTTTAATGGTCCCAGGTTGGTTCTCTGTAGGATTTAACAGGTTTTTCAATGATATTGTTTTTGTGCCCAGGCTTTTCACTGCTGCATAAAGTCTTTGTCTTTCTTCTGTGAATCCACTGCATTCCATTAGTATATATTTTAACTGTCTGTTGTTGTTTACATGTACCAAAAAGCCTATCTTCATGCTTTCCCATTTTTTCACAATGCCCCAGCCTCAGCCTAATGGCCCTTTATCACACTTATAGTTATAATGCCGTCCCTTCTTTTCCCTATCCCACTCCTCCTGCCACACAGCCGCGATGCTTTTATTAACGATGGACCTACACTCAGTTGACCCTAACTTCACTCTCATGTCAACCTCCATCAGCAAGCTCATTCCCCTCCATCCCCACATAGGCTGGCACCATAGACTAAAACAGGCTGGCACCCACAGGAACCCCACTGACTCTTCTGCTTGCTCAATTCTGAATAATGATGTCAAAAGCTCTACCATGAGACTCCATGGTGTTGCTAGTGTACCTCTGCGAAACCCACTTTGCATTGGCATGAACCATCCCTCCTTCTCCAGTTTATACACTATTCTATCTGTCACCATTCTTTCCATTATTTTACACATCACTGCCATGCAATAGGTCTATATGACCATGGATGTGCTGCCTTTTTCCCTGGCTTCAAAATTGGGACCACTACTGCCTGCTTCCAGGCTGATGAAGCCTTCCTTCCTTCCATACATTCTAGAAGAATCTACAATCGATTGCTTTTCCTTGGGTTTCTGGATGTTAACACTGAATTTTATACATTACGTTGAATTTTTGATTCTGAATTTGTGAACTTTGAAAAATAAAGGTGAAAATAAGTTGTTGAAAATTTGAAGAGTAATATTTAGATCCAAAAAATTCAGATACATAATTTCAATGCATAAATATTCAGTCTTTTTTGTTTCAAAATCCGATGAAACAGATTTACTTCCATAGAACTGCTGCCCATATTTCTCCAACTGATGTGTCCATCCCAAATTTTTCCACTGTATCTTCTTAAAAACTCATTTTTTGCAGTCACTCTTCTTACCTTAGCCCTCGACCTTTTGTACTCTATTGCATTATTCTCTGTCGGGCACGTTCTTAATACTCTGTAAGCACAGTATCCCTCGATACTTTATCACGTGCCCTATTCCACCAAGGGACACTCGCTTTCGACTTGTGTTTTTTCTTTAAAGGGATGCTTGCATATGATCTACCTAGTATCATTGAACATAAACTGTTGTTCCACTCGTCGCGTTGGTGACGTTGCAGGGTGTTCCGAATGGAGGAATTTTGTTGAAGAAGAAGTTCCCTTAACCAACATTACCTGACCAGGGAGCAGGGAGTAGGGAGAACTGTTTCTGTACGCTGTAGATTGGAATGCAGGCTTGATATGTGGTCAACGGTTCAGCTCTGACAGCATCCAAAATCAATTACCTTAAATCATCCACCCAAACCTACACACATAAGTTATCTCTAGTTAACTCTTCAGTCCCTGTAGGCTATTGCATTGTAGTGATGTATGAGTGTTTTCTTTAAAGGTTTACTGTAATGATTAGAGAGGCTGCTTTCAGTACCTGTAAACGTTTCCAAGCCAGCAGTAATGCCACTGCAGCTAATATCATTGGGACATTTAAACAGCAAAACTAAAAACTGTAGTTGAAAACTTGACAGACAAAACATAACTTTTAGCTTCTGAAATAATCAATGGAGTTACGGTGCTGACTGCTGTCCTCGTGTGTAAATGCGCACAGCAGCCGTGGACATTTAAAGAATATTGTCTGCTATGTTAGGATGGCAAGAATGGAGTGTAGAAAGGGGAGCTTGGCAACACACATCTTGAGTTCCACTCGGTAATGTAAAGTTACTTTGTGAGTCGAAATAAGTGTGTTAGTGCAGCTGTCAACAGAAAGTGTTCGCTCCCAAACTCACCCCCTCTCTGACAAAGTCCAAAAAAACAGGTGAACAGGTGAACAGGTGAAGCAAACAAATATGTTATCACTGAACCTACAATATAAGTGCAAAATATAATAATCAATAAATAATATAAATGAGACCATAAACAACAGACAGTTCTTATTTGTCTGCCCATCAGCAGTTCTGCAGGACTGTGCCCATTGGCCAGGGGTGTGGCTCGGTAAGCCATCAGAGCCAAATCCTAACCTTTCTTAATAATGTTCTTAACTTCAGTTTGCTGCCAAATCAATGTAATTATTTTTTAAGGCCGTCTTTGCCTTGTCTTTCTCGGTGACAGGTACTTTGTTGTATCCAGCAGTCAGGTCCAAAGTGGAGAACCAGTGAGCTCCTGATAAAGCATCAAGGGATTCTTCAATACGGGGCAAGGGAAAAGCATCCTTGCGAGTCTTACTGTTCAAAAGTCTGTAGTCCACACACAAGCACAATGGGAGAGGCAAAGGGGCTACTCTTTCTGTGCACCGACATTGTGGAACAGTTTACCTCAGGACATCAGGCAGGCTTGTTCTGTTGAGGCTTTAAAAACAAAGCTAAAGACCCATCTGTTTACTGTTGTGTATAGGCCTAATTTCTTTGTATGTTTTCCTGAGAGTCAGAGTGTGTTTATTTTTGTTTTAGTTATTTGAAATGTTTTTAAATTGTATTTTCTATGTTCTGTACAGCACTTTGATTTGAAAGCGCTTTACAAATAAATGTATTATTATTATTATTATTATTACTACTACTTTCTCTGATGACCTGTGCATCCAGAAGTTGGCGAATGTGGGCCTTCACCGCCTCGTACTCTAAAGGGGGAAGACGCAGATATCGCTGGCGCACTGGCACATCATCTAGTAATGGGATATCATGAGAAATGAGGCTAGTGCAACCTAAATCTCCCTCATAGGCTGAAAATATCCCGCTGTATTTCTGCGGTAGCACCCCAACTTGACACTGCTCTTCCTGAGTGAGTGCGGCTAAATCAACTGCATTGAGCTTATCCTGCACTAAACTTGTGGTAGTCTGTGAAAAGACAGTAGCTGCTACGCCCTCCTCCACAAGGTTATCAGGTGAGTGGACAAGGTAGGGCTCACTTACAGTACCTAGGACTGTACGGGGGTACAGGACAACTTCCTGGACCCCAACGTTGACAATGGGGATATACACAGTGGCAAGAGTGACCCCACTACTCAAAAAACCAACACTCGACTCCTCTGATGTAAATAACTATAGACCCGTCTCCCTTCTTCCATTTCTATCTAAAACTCTTGAGCGTGCCATTTATGATCAACTCTCTACCTATCTCCATCAAAACAACCTTCTTGATCCCCACCAGTCTGGCTTCAAGGCTGGTCACTCAACAGAAACTGCACTCCTTGCAGTCACTGAGCAGCTTCACATCGCTAGAACAACCTCTCTCTCTTCCATCATCATCCTTCTGGACCTTTCTGCTGCCTTCGACACAGTGAACCACCAGATCCTCATTTCGACACTCCGGAATCTGGGTATCTCAGGCTCTGCGCTCTCATTGCTCACATCTTACCTGGCAGACCGAACCTACCGGGTAACTTGGAGAGGATCTAGCTCAGAACCTTGCCCACTCAAAACTGGGGTTCCTCAGGGATCAGTCCTGGGTCCCCTCCTCTTTTCTCTGTACACCAACTCTCTCGGGTCTTTCATTCACTCGCACGGCTTTTCTTATCACAGCTACGCAGATGACACCCAACTAATTCTCTCCTTTCCTGAGTCTGAAACTCAAGTAGCTGCACGTATCTCGGCCTGTCTGACTGACATCTCTTCTTGGATGTCCACACATCATCTGAAACTCAACCTCGACAAGACTGAGCTCCTTTTCCTTCCAGGGAAGGGCTCTCCTACCCAAGACCTGACTATAACAATAGACAACTCTATGGTAGTCCCAACCCAGACTGCTAGAAACCTGGGTGTGACACTTGACGACCAACTCTCCTTCACTGCTAATATTGCTGCAACCACCCGATCATGTAGATACATGCTGCATAACATCAGAAGGATACGTCCCCTTCTAACGCAGAAGGCGGCTCAGGTTCTGGTTCAGGCTCTAGTCATCTCACGTCTAGACTACTGCAACTCCCTCCTGATTGGCCTGACTGCATGTGCCATCCGACCCCTGCAGCTCATTCAGAACACAACAGCTCGGATTGTCTTCAACCTCCCCAAGTTCTCTCACACTACACCGCTCCTCCGCTGTCTTCACTGGTTACCAGTTGCGGCCCGCATCCGCTTCAAGACACTAGTACTTACATACAGGGCCACGAACGGATCAGCCCCAGCTTACATCCGGGACATGGTTAATATTTAAACCACACACCCAAACCCCCCTTCTTTGCCCCCCCCCCCACCAATCCCCCCCCCCCCAACACACCGCGAGGGAGAACTAATCACTCAACAAAATCCCAACTGTTCACTGTCCTGACTCCCAAATGGTGGAACGAGCTCCCCATCGACATCAGGATGGCCGAAAGCCTACACGTCTTCCGCCGAAGGCTAAAAACACATCTCTTCTGACTACACCTCGGATAAAATAAAATAAATTAAAAAAAAAACATTCTTGAACCTGCACTTTCATGTCTCTTTGTAGCTTTGCTTATTTAAAGCTAATGTACTTTCACTTACTACTTGTTGTCTGGAGTTTGAACCTTCACAATTGAAAGCACTTAATTGTAAGTCGCTTTGGATAAAAGCGTCAGCTAAATGACATGTAATGTAATGTAATGTAATGCCCTCAGTGCAGACATCTATCAAGGTGGCGGTAGGGTGACCCCGGACAAACTGCTTGAGCTCTCTACGAAGGGAACAATCAGACACATGCTCAACAAATTGATCTCTCAACAACACCTCCCTATTGAGTGAACCATGAGGGGATCTTTGTACAACCTTTTCCATCAAACACATTAATGCACGAGAGAACTCTTGTAATGTTTCACAGTCTTGTTGTTTCCTTGAAAATAAGTCTTCCTGCAGAGACACATATGATTTCGTACACCCATAAAGTTCTTTTAATATAAACAAGACCTTGTTTGGATCTCCCCTGTCCCCTGGAGAACAATATTTAATTTCCTCCCTCGCTTCTCCCTCCAGGTGATCGTAGATTGCGCTTGGTCCGCTGGAGACTGGTGGCGAGCTCGAATGCAGGCATGGACCTCTTCGATCTACTCCCCAATGCCTAATCCTGTCCTGCCCCTAAACAGTGGGCACTTCCTGTCCCTGGGGAGATAGATCAGTCTCTCAGTTACAGGGGCAGGAGCTGAGGAGGGTCCAGGAGCTGAAGAACTGGTTGATGCTGTGCTTGGCCCAGGCTGGTTAACCTCCTGTTCCCGACGCATCTGTTGGTTCTCAGCTTGCAGCTGAGTGATCAAGTCTCTTAACTGGGTGATCTCCTCCTCCATGACGAAACAAAACAGAAGGGGTAAGAGACAACTGGCTGTGCCAGGAGCTGCCTGGCACCTGGTGCTGTTCCGCAAAACAAACCTATACAATACAAATAAATGGGGTTGTGGAAGAGAAAAAAAAACTAAATTACCAGTCTCTGCCTTCAGTAGTCGTGCCGACAATGCCAAGTGTGGCGAGGAGTGGAATATTTGAATATATAAATACTGGGAGGGGGAACTAAAGATAACTAAGGGGAGGAAACTTAGGGTCCGACAACGCCACCTGGGGACTTACACCCCAGGATATGAAAACCAAATTCTAATAAGGACACAGGGTCGAAACTGATGAGGCAGAGACAGTAGGTAAAATAGAACAAATATTTTTATTAACAAACATGATCTAAAAGAAAACAACTATAACTACTAAAAAATCTAATGAAATACATATAATAAACTCAAATCAGTTGGCTGGGGCTTCAGTGGGGGCAGACTACTGGTAAGGATACCCCGTCTCCCTAGTCTGGGGGGGCAACACTACAAACACTACAACAAAACATACACTAAAAAGAGTCCCAGTGCCTACTTGCATGCAACGGGAGCGAGGTTCCAACACGGTGCCTAGCCGCCCACCTCAGGACACCCAGGCCACACCAAAAAAGCAAGGGAACAAAAGAAAGACTCCTGAAACAAAGAATCAAAAATGAACAAAAACCAACAACCCTGTTAGTAACTAAAGAATCTCAGAACATACACTCAAAATAACAGAAATATATTCAAAGTAAACAAACTTAATAAATAAACTAAAGAAAAGAAAAGAAAAGGCAAACCTAACAAAAAACAAAGCACAACAGCAGCAGGTGAACCTAAAACACAAAAAGGCACTTGTTAGTTGGGGGGACAATTTTAATCACCAAGAAAGACTAAAAATGGAGACCCTACTCACCACCTTCAGCAGGTAACCACCACCAGGGACCAGCAAAAGGCTAAACGTCTTCTTCTTCTTCTTTTGGCAGATTACTACTTTTGTATTATACCGCCACCAACTGTACAGGAGTGTGTAATACCATGAACTTCATAGAGTCTAGGCTTGAATTAATTCAAAACAAACAAACAAACAAAACATAAATAAATAAATAAATATAAACTACTGACTACTGGAGTTGCGTTCACAAGACCTCACTGTGGTTCACTACACAAAGAACTAGAATAATATTGAAGTTGCTCTACAATTCGGATTGTCAGAGTGTAGTTAAATTATTAACAAGTCAGTAAAAGAAATGTGGCAGAAAACCTTAAAGTGCTCATATTATGCTTTTGGGGTTTTTCCCTTTCCTTTATTGTGTTATATATCTTTTTTTTTTGCATGTTATAGGTTTACAAAGTGAAAAAGCCCTAAGTCCACCCCAAAGGAACTTACCATCTCCAACAGCAAAACACTGTTCACAAACTGCTCCAAACAGCTCTATTTTTTCTTTTTAAGAGTGGGTTGGCTCTGATTGGGAAGCACTAAATGTGGAGGCCCAGAGACATTAAAACATCCTCATTCAATGTAAGAAATATTCTCTACAGAGGAAGAAGCTTTTCAGAGACCTGGGAGCAGCTGGGGAAACCCTTTTTTTTCTCTACGATCTGTTCTGAACTTGGATGACTGTTGGACTACTTGTGCAGTATTGGACTAGCCTATATAATAAAATATATATGAGTGTTAAAGATGTTTGTTATTTCTGCTACTTATATTCACACTGTACTTATTTATGTCCGTACTGTATTTATGTTGACACTGCACTACAATAGAATTTGTACAATCCATTTGAAACAATCATTTTCTTAATCTCACTTACTTCTACTTAACGTTTTTATTTATTTATTACTAGATTAGATTAGATTTGGGTTGGGGTGAGAACAGTCTTTGATGATGCTGCACGCCTTACGCAAGCATCGCTTGCCCTGGATGGCCTCGATGGAGAAGAGTGAGGAACTGGTGGTGCGTTGGGCAGTTTTCACCACCCTCTGCAGTGCTTTCCGGTCATGGGCAGAGCAGTTGCCATACCAAACTGTGACACAGTTGGTGAGGATGCTCTCGATGGTGCAGCGGTAGAAGTTCACCAGGATCTGAGGAGACAGGTGGACCTTCTTGACTACCTAGTACTACCTGTCTACTGTAGCTATGTTACTTTTTTACTTTATACACTTATTGACTTTTCTTACTCTTATTTTACCTTGAATTTGACTGTGAGCAACTGCAACTAAATAATTCAATCAATAAAGTATTCTGATTCTGATTCGTAATAAACAGTAGAGGGCAGCAATACGCCATTGCAGCGTCTAGTCTGCCTAATCCAAAGAAGAAGAAGAAGGTAGATTACGTCATGGCCAAGATGGCAGCCTCCCTGGTAGAGAGTGGAGAAGATGCGTTTAGAAAAATGTTCAGGTTTTATAAGAGAAGAAACCCACCGCCAGATTTTAGCGATGTCATTGATTTCTCCAAAGGTTTATCGAGTGACAAGGTGAGGGGAATATCATACCAGGTCGAATGGGAATGGAAACCTTTAGTAACTTGTGATTCAATCCCGAGCGAATCTGCCATGCCTGTAGTTTGTCAAGTAAAAATTCCACCGCAAATTAGACTACGTTGCCATATTTGGCCAAAACATATAAACTCGTGTATAAATATTAGTCAGCATATCTGTGATTCGGGGTTGTATTGGCAATTATAGATGTAGGTTTTGATAGAGGCTTGACATCATATGTGGGGAATAATGTAAAATACAAACTTTACTTTTCCCGTGTGAATGCGCCGCACGAAACACAGACGTGTTCGTAAAGTACAGAACTAACGTTATTATCAGCAAAATTTACATTATGAGCCTTTGTTTGAAAAGTCTTATTACGATTTACGAGTTGGAACTAGCAGTAATCTGTAGTTTACTAACTAATGTAGCAGTGTGACAGCCGCCATGACAACAGCTTGGTGGATATCTATTCCCTGGTAATAATCTTCAGTGTTTCCACACGTCTTCTTTAGCCTATGATATAGGATAAAGGAGATGGGGAAGGAGGCATTTTATAATGATTTAGGAATAGACAACAGCAAGGTTAAGATAGCACCACTGGACTTTGTATTTTACCCTCATGGATATTAATAGCAGTGGAAAAGATATGTGATATACGTCTAATGTTGTATAATTCAACAGCAGCACTACTGTATAGCCTCAGAATCCCCAGACATAAATCAATCAACATCCCTGATAGTGTGTGTGTGTGTGTGTGTGTGTGTGTGTGTGTGTGTGTGTGTGTGTGTGTGTGCGTGCGTGCGTGCGTGTGTGTCATAGATAGTTCCAGCTATACTGGACCCTTCTGCAGTGAGTGATGTGGAGGCTGCCAGGGTTGGATTACAGTCTGTCAGAGACTGGAGAGCCTTCAGCCTGCAGGGCTACCCAGGTAAACGCAGGAAAGATGGAGAGACAGACCATTGTTTACCAAAATCAGACTCAAATACCAGGGGCCTGTTGCACAAAACCAGGATAAGGGATTAAGCCGGGATATTCCAGTTATCCTGGATGAATTTAGCTTTGACTTGGTTGCACAAAAGCAGAGGCACCTAAGTTACCATGGAGATTTATTCTGTGCAGCTAGCCTGCTCCTGACCAGGCTAACCGCCAAGATTTATTAATCCTGGAGCCTTTTCCAGGTGTCCAGACTAACTTTTTGCCTTGGTTGCACTGGTGTGCCTAACTTTTTTATTTAGGTGCACCAGCACAAAATTTAGGTGCACCCAAATTTTTCCTTGCGTCGACATTAACGCTGAATGGCGATACACAATATATAGCTCTGTATTTTTTTTACAAAGTGGGCTAAATGTTTTAAGTCAAAGCCACTTTTCACAAGGTCTTTTATTAAAACAGATTGTGATTAAAATAAAATGCAAAGAAAGGGTTTCCTTTACCAGTTTGAAAATATACAGACAATATACAGTTTTGTTAGCGGCTACTGTCCATTCAATCCTATGGGTAGCTAAAGATCGAGGCTAGCTAGGTAGCTACACTTTCGGTATAACTATAATATATTTACAGTTTGAATTTCATCACGCCACTTATATAACAGCTACCCTAAGGTCTTACATAGCTAACGCTTATGTCCGATTTCAGTTTAATTCATTTTTGTGAATAAGAGGGGTTTCATTAAGTGCTAATGTCCATTCAATCCTATGGGTAGCTAAAGATCGAAGCTAGCTAGCTAGCTAGCTACACGTTCGGTATAACTAAAATATATTTACAGTTTGAATTTCCTCACGCTACTTATATAACAGCTACCCCAAGGTCTTACAAAGCTAACGCTTGTGTCCGATTTAAATTTAATTCATTTTTGTGAATAGGAGGGGTTTCGTTAGCTACTAGTGTCCATTCAATCCTATGGATAGCTAAAGATCGAGGCTAGCTAGCTAGCTACACTTTCGGTATAATTATATATTTACAGTTTGAATTTCGTCACGCCACTTATAGAACAGCTACCCTAAGGTCTTACAAAGCTAACGCTTGTGTCCGATTTAAATTTAATTCTTTTTTGTGAATAGGAGGGGTTTCGTTAGCTGCTAGTGTCCCTTCAATCCTATGGGTAAAGATCGCGGCTAGCTACAAGGCCCTAGACCTCTGTCAGGGCCTCGACATTTGGTAGTCCAGTCACCCACAAACGGTGACTTTGCACGGGTATGGAGTGCCGCAGGCTTCCGGTCGTGACAGAGATCCATTTAGCTCACAGCGAGCCGGGGTCTAACAAGGAGGACACACCGGGCGGCGAGGACACACCGGGCGGCGAGGCAGCACCGGCCGCTGTCACGTTAGCCTGCTGAGCTCCTGCTGAACTATCCTATGCAAATGTTGGGGCGTGACAAAGACTAGGAGTTGAGGAGTTGACGTCAACTTTTAGCTTTGTTGAGATTTGCCCTTTTTCAGCAGCAATTTGAAATTGTGAGATTTGCAGAGGAAAGGGGTGTCAATGGGATTTTGAGGTTCTATGTATGTCCTATTTACCCTCCAAACTGTTGTTTTTCAACTATGACAAGGTAAAATCGGTTTTGCATTCTATCACCCCTTTAAAAAAGGACACCCCTATAGCTCAGTTGGTAGTATAGAGGTTCGACTCCGACCTGCAGCCCTTTCCTGCATGTCATTCCCCCCTCTCTCTCCCCTTTCATGTCTTCAGCTTTCCTATCAAAATAAAGGCTGAAATCTTATAAAAAAAAACAAAAAAAACACAGACAGACAGAGGGAGAGAGGGGTAGTGCGATGGACTGAAGCGTATGCTATTCACAGAGTGATGGCTGACTCATTATGAATGGGTCCAGTACGGGTCGAATGCGCTTTGGCGGGTCAGCGGCGTTACACACGTCTTGTGTAGGCTATGAAATGTCTGTATCGTCACTGTGCTGCATTTTTATGAACTATGATATTCTGGCCATGGGTCACATCTCTCGCCCAGGTCCAGCAGGCTCCATCTTACACGCTATTATTCAACAAACCGAGGTTAGTTGCATTTAATAACTTCTAATGTGTTTTTCGCCGTGGCTGCCGCAATAACAGAGAGTTACCAGCGGAAACAATGGTACCAATACAGGTTTCCTTCTCATACTTCAATTCAATTCAATTCAATTTTATTTATATTCAAGACCAAACTTAATATATTTTAAAAAAGCCCAACAATTCCAGTAATTCCCTCAAGAGCAAGCAGTGCGACGGTAGGGGAGGAAAAACCCCCCTCTTGGGAAGAAACCTCGGACAGACCCAGGCTCTTGGTAGGCGGTGTCTGACCGAGCCGGTTGGGGGTGTGATGAACAGTGGCGATAGTAGTCACATTAATAATGGAACAGTGACTGGATGTAGCGGAAAGCTGCAGGGTTCAGCAGGATGCAGCATGACATTGCAGGGCATCGCTGAGCTCAGCAGGGAGTGCAGCAGGACCACGGCGACAGCTGCAACCAGGGTCTTGGTACCAACGTTCTCCCAAGGAAATACGCTGGGGGAAAAAGCATAAGGACTTCGGGGAGTAAACTCCCCAGAAGCTAGGATTAGTAACAAGCAATTCTGGGACGGGCTGCACACAAATAGTAATAGTAATAGTAACAGTAATAGAAACAGTAATAGAAAGGGAGAAGAGAGAGCAGCTCAGTGTGTCAAAGGAAGGAAGTCCCGCCGCGTCTAGGACTATAACAGCGTAACTATAACAGGTAACTAAGAGAGACAGGTCATAAGGAGAGGTAGCTTTTTCGGGCTTAGAACTCTCCCCTGCCGGATCTGGCTTGGCTGGCCTGCCTCCCTCTACTTTGTTATGTATTATTAATCTAACAATTATGAAGAGAAGCAGTTGGGCCAGTTAGGTGAACACTGCAACTCCTCACTCCCTAACTATAAGCTTTATCAAATAGGAGAGTTTTAAGTTCATTCTTGAATGAGGTGACAGTTTCTGCCCCCCGAACCCAGATCGGGAGCTGGTTCCATAGGAGAGGAGCCTGATAACTGAAGGCTCTAGCTCCCATTCTACTTTTAGAGACTCTAGGTACCACCAGTAACTCTGCATTCTGGGAGCGCAGTGCTCTAGTAGGACAATAGGGTATTAGGAGCTCTTCTAGATATGATGGTGCTAGACCATTTAGAGCTTTGTAGGTCAAGAGAAGGACTTTAAACTCAATCCTGGATTCAACAGGAAGCCAATGCAGAGAAGCCAATACAGGAGAAATATGATCTCTTTTCTTAGTTCTTGTGAGAACACGAGCTGCAGCATTCTGGATCAGCTGGAGAGTCTTAAGAGACTTATTTGAGCAACCTGACAGTAGGGAATTACAATAGTCCAGCCTGGAAGTAACAAATGCATGGACTAGTTTTTCAGCGTCGTTTTGAGACAGGATATTCCTAATTTTGGCAATGTTACGAAGATGAAAAAAGGCTGTTCTTGAGGTTTGTTTTAGATTGGCATTAAAGGATATATCCTGATCAAAGATAACTCCTAAATTTCTAACAGTGGTGCTGGAGGCCAGGGCAACACCATCCAGAGTAGCTATATCTCTAGATAATGAAGTTCGGAGGTGTTTAGGGCCCAGCACAATAACTTCAGTTTTGTTAGGGTTTAACATCAGAAAATTATAGGTCATCCAGGATTTTATATCCTTAATGCACTCTTGAAATTTTGCTAGCTGACTGGTTTCGTCTGGTTTGATTGACAAGTATAATTGGGTGTCATCCGCATAACAGTGAAAGTTAATTGAGTGTTTTCTAATAATATTGCCTAGAGGAAGCATATATAAGGAGAATAGAATTGGTCCAAGCACTGAGCCTTGAGGAACCCCATGGCTAACTTTAGCGGCCCTTCGGAGGATTTATCATTAACATTCACAAATTGAGATCGATCAGAGAAATAGGACCTAAACCAACTCAGAGCAATTCCTTTAATGCCAACCAAGTGTTCCAATCTCTGTAACAGGATTGAATGGTCAATTGTGTCAAATGCAGCACTAAGATCTAGTAAAACAAGAATGGAGACAAGACCTTTGTCTGCAGCAGTTAAAAGGTCGTTAGTAATTTTCACCAGTGCCGTCTCTGTGCTATGATTCTTTCTAAATCCTGATTGAAAGTCATCAAATAAACTGTTGCTATGTAGAAAATCACATAACTGATTAGCAACCACCTTCTCAAGGATCTTGGATAGAAAAGGAAGGTTAGATATAGGTCTAAAGTTTGCTAAGACCTCAGGATCCAGGGTGGGTTTTTTCAGAAGAGGTTTTATCACAGCTACTTTAAATGACTGTGGTATGATATACTTAACAATATACAGCTGTGTTAATAAGAATTAAAACTGTAGACAAATGTCAGCAGTTTGGACCGGCGGTGCTGTGTCTCTCCATGTTGCAGGGAGCCGTGTGTGAGTGAATGGGGGCGGGGCTGCGCGGAGGAGAGATCCAAACACAGGCACGGCTTTACAGAAGGAATTGGTCATGTAACGCAACATTAAACATATCGATATAAACAACATCGCTTCGTTCGTGGAGAGGCAGCGGATGCGAGGAAATTCGGTGCACCGGTGCGACCTAGGAAAAATCTTAGTCGCACCCTTACAAATTTTGGTATATATACATTTACGAACTACTGCTATTAAATGAAACCATTTAGAGTTTTGCTAATTATTTCCACAAAAAAACTGTTGTACATGTTGCCTGAAAATTGAGCAGTGGGAGTAAATATATTCCTTAGGTAATTCATATTTTAGCCCATACAAGAGAGAGGGATATGTACGCTTCACAGCATTGTAGATTAGTGGTTGTAATTGATCTAAATGGTACATTTCCTGCGTAACATTAGTCTTCTACTCACTTTTAAGGCAAAGAGTACAACTGCTCATTTGTGCAAATAATTAGCCTAACTTCTTGAATGGTATGGCAGTTTCAATTCAGAGCAGTGGTCAGTAAATGTATATTTTTAGGCTACTTACGCATTCAGTCGGTCCGTGATCGTCTGCCTCGCTTTCTCTCGCTGTTTTATTACACCGGCCGTGTTTCTTTTTTGCAAATGTGTTTCACGTTGTCATAATTTCATAAGAAGCTGCTGCTCATTCTGTGTAAAGAATACACAATGCGTATTCTCCAGTTTAGCATCAGTAAATCTGTGATCGATACCGTGGTCTATTTAAGAAAGCCGTGAACGTGCACTTATCCCAACTATGTACACCTGGCTTGGCTTCACCTTCTTATCCTGGCTCGGCAAACGTGCAACCGATTAAGCCATGATGAGCGGATCACACTAAGTCAAGCTGCGTTTTTTCAGTTATCCTGGATTTCTTCATTCTACTTTTGTGCAACAGGCCCCAGGAGTTCAACACACTCAGACCAAAACAAAATGCTGTATTTATTTTCTAGGAGAGAAAACTGACATGGATAAAAATTAGGGCTAGGTATCGCCACTAACTTCCAGATTCGATTCTGATTCACAAGGTCCCGATTTCATTTGGTTTCCGATTCAATGTCGATATGGGATATTTCAGTTGCAAAACCAATTTTGCTTGGACGTGCAAGGAATTCTACAAATGTACAAGGTCCCCTCTAACCTGGTGCATTATTGAAAGTCAATATAGTGTGCCCGCATAGCTCAGTTGGTAGAGCGGGCATAGAGGGCATATATAGAGGTTTATTCCTCAACACAGCGGTCGCCGGTTCAACTCCAACCTGCGGCCCTTTGCTGCATGTCATTCCCCCCTCACTCTCCCCTTTCATGTATTCAGCTGTTCTGTCAAATAAAGGTGTAAAAAAAATGCCCCCCCAAAAAAAGTCAATATCAATGTTTACATAAAGAATTGACCCCAAAGCATGACATATAACAATGTACTTTTTATTATTCAGATATCTTAAGGTGAGAGGTCTAGGACCCCTTTTTAAAATGACCATGCCAGTTTTCCCCTCATCTTTGGAGTGTTTTTTTAACCCCCTTCCTGACAAGCTAAGATTACATAGTTGGTACCAATGGATTACTTAGGTCTTCTAGTTTCTAGTTATGATACAGAGAGAGATTAATTCTGGATTGTATGAATTGATATTGGATCATCATGAAAATTGATTTAAATTGGAAAATCTGTTTTTTAAACCAGCCCTAATAAAAATACAGATGCATGTCAAATGAAAGGAAAATTGTCATAGATTTGCTAAGCGTGTAGAACTCAACAGGGAGGATGAACAGCATTCTTCCAAAAGATATTCCCTAATTTTTGTGAAATGAGGATGTTGGTTGAGAGCACTGTCAAAAGTGGTCAAAATTTCCCATATGTGTTAAGTTAGGTTGAGATCTGGTGACTGTGAGCTATGACATATTATTTTCATATTTATCAAAGCATTCAGTGAGCTCTAAGCTCTGTGTGGAAGTATCTGCAATTTTTTTCTCCAAAGTATTTACTCAGAGCATCTTCTTTCATTCTGGTATACTACTGTACATCCAGTACGACCACATGTATAACAGTGGGTTTAATCTTAATCAACTTTGTTTCTATGACTCACTACTATTCTGTTGTGTCAATGTCATTGTCAATTTTATTTGTATAGCATTACAAGTAAACCCATAGTGATTTACGTTAAAACAAGGCATTAATTGAAATAAGAATACAATAAACACAACAAGACAATCAACAATAACATCACACAAGTGTGACTATACAAATTCACACACACACACACACACGTTTGTTTTTGAATGTTGAAACCGTTGTGATGGACCTCAGGTCAGGCATCTTATTCCGGGAGCCAATGAAGTGATGTGAGTACCGGAGTAATATATTCGAAATTACGTGTACGTGTAATATAAGGACTCTGGCTGCTGAATATTTGACTTTTGAATAAATTGGAGGCATTCTACAGATTGGATAATCCTGCAAAAAGAGCATTACTGTAGTCTAATCTGCTTGAGATGAATGCATGCACCAGTTTGTCAGAGTCAGTTTGAGATATGAATGCTCTAAGTTTTGATATCCTTTTTTTTTCAAGATTATTTTTGGGGCTTTTCTGCCTTTTAATTTTTGACAGGACAGCTAGGTGAGAAAGGGGAGAGAGAGGGGGAAGACATGCAGGAAATTGGATCACAGGTCAGATTCGAACCCTGGACCTCTGTGTCGAGGCATAAACCTCTCAGTATATGTGCGCCTACTCTACCACTGACCCACGGTTTTGACATACATTTTAAGTGATAAAATGCTGTTTTGGTGATATTGGGATGTGTTTTTGCTCATTTGTATTTCAGAGACAGTGAATCCAGGTGTGAATAAATCTTTTGTCTATCATTTTTAGGACCAACAATGAGAATCTCAGTCTTGTCTTTATTTAGCTATAGAAAGTTTTTGGACATCCAGCAATAAATATCGTTAATACAGTTTACTAGTTTGTTAACAGAGCTAAGATCATTGGAGGAAAGTGAAATATACAACTGTGAGTCATCGGCATATGACTGGTAGGATATGTTTCTTAATTATGATACCAAGCGGTAGCATGTACAGCTTAAAGAGCAATGGTCGAGAACTGACCCTTGTGGCACCCCAGAGAAGATTTTTCTTTTTGTAGATTAAAACTACCTATCGAGACATAAAAACTCCTGTAGTAGGATGAAAACCAGTTAAGAACAGGGCCAGCTTAACTAACTGAAACATGGAGCCTTTTAATTAAAATGTCGGGGTCAACAGTGTCAAAAGCAGCAGTGAGATCAAGCAGTAGTAAAATTGACATTTTCTGTAAGTCAGTGTTTATCTTGAGGTCATTAATTACTTTTTTGAGAGCTGTTTCTGTGCTATGATTGGTTCTGAAACCTGATTGGTATGTATCATACAGTGGGGAGAACAAGTATTTGATACACTGCTGATTTTGCAGGTTTTCCTACTTACAAAGCATGTAGAGGTCTGTAATTTTTATCATAGGTACACTTCAACTGTGAGAGATGGAATCTAAACCAAAAATCCAGAAAATCACATTGTATGATTTTTAAATAATTAATTTGCATTTTATTGCATGACATAAGTATTTGATCACCTACCAACCAGTAAGAATTCCAGCTCTCACAGACCTGTTAGTTTTTCTTTAAGAAGCCCTCATGTTCTCCACTCGTTATCTGTATTAATGGTGCGTTCTTTTTGTCCACCGAAGTCGATTTACGAGTCGTTTTGCAGAGTTACGAACCGGAAGTTGCATAAAGAACGCCACCGAGGTCGTATATACGACTCATCAAGTCGTCTGAACTCCGAGGACCCCGAGTTCACTTTCAAAGATGGCTACGTCGTGCATCACACGTAGTAAACATTGTGGTTTTCTACAATTTTAAGCACTTTTGTTGTCGTTGTAACCAAATGAAAAAGTCGTACACATAGCACTGTATACTGCTACCTATAGGCATGTCGCTACAGTCTTATTATGAGTTAAATACCGCCTAATTAGTTATTTTGTAGCTTGTGCAGCTGAAATTGGCTAGAGACGCTCAGTTGCTATATGACAACAATGGCTTTAAGCCGAGTCTTGAGCAGAAAGCAGAGCAGTAGCCTAACGTTAACGTTAATCAAAACGTAATTTTCATGTATCAAACTGTGAAATATATGTGTAATATGTCAATAACTGGGTGAATAGAATCCTAAATGTTACTCAAAATGTTACAAAAATCTCGTAGTATTGTGTGACAAAAAGAACGCAACAACCCGTGGTTATTCGTTTTTCGACATGGATGTGACGTCACACTCAAGCTACTAGTCGCGATTACAAGACAAAAAGAACGCACCATAACTGGACCTGTTTGAACTGGTTCTCTGTATAAAAGACACCTGTCCACACAATCAATCAAACAGACTCCAACCTCTCCACAATGGCCAAGACCAGAGAGCTGTGTAAGGACGACAGAGATAAAATTGTAGACCTGCACAAGGCTGGGATGGGCTACAGAACAATAGGCAAGCAGCTTGGTGAGAAGGCAACAACTGTTGGCGCAATTATTAGAAAATGGAAGAAGTTCATGATGACGGTCAATCTCCCTCGGTCTGGGGCACCATGCAAGATCTCACCTCGTGGGGCATCAATGATCATGAGGAAGGTGAGGGATCAGCCCAGAACTACACGGCAGGACCTGGTCAATGACTTGAAGAGAGCTGGGACCACAGTCTCAAAGAAAACCATTAGTAATACACTACGCCGTCATGGATTAAAATCCTGCAGCGCACGCAAGGTCCCCCTGCTCAAGCCAGCGCATGTCCAGGCCCGTCTGAAGTTTGCCAATGACCATCTGGATAATCCAGAGGAGGAATGGGAGAAGGTCATGTGGTCTGATGAGACAAAAATAGAGCTTTTTGGTCTAAACTCCACTCGCCGTGTTTGGAGGAAGAAGAAGGATGAATACAACCCCAAGAACACCATCCCAACCGTGAAACAAGGAGGTGGAAACATCATTCTTTGGGGATGCTTTTCTGCAAAGGGGACAGGACGACTGCACCGTATTGAGGGGAGGATGGATGGGGCCATGTATTCTGGGCTGATCCCTCACCTTCCTCATGATGATCTTGGCCAACAACCTCCTTCCCTCAGTAAGAGCATTGAAAATGGGTCGTGGCTGGGTCTTCCACCATGACAACGACCCAAAACGCACAGCCAGGGCAACTAAGGAGTGGATCCGTAAGAAGCATCTCAAGGTCCTGGAGTGGCCTAGCCAGTCTCCAGACCTGAACCCAATAGAAAATCTTTGGAGGGAGCTGAAAGTCCGTATTGCCCAGCGACAGCCCCGAAACCTGAAGGTCTGTGGACCAAAATCCCTGCTGCAGTGTGTGCAAACCTGGTCAAGAACTACAGGAAACGTATGATCTCTGTAATTGCAAACAAAGGTTTCTGTACCAAATATTAAGTTCTGCTTTTCTGATGTATCAAATACTTATGTCATGCAATAAAATGCAAAAAAACTTAAAAATCATGCAATGTGATTTTCTGGATTTTTGTTTTAGATTCCGTCACTCACAGTTGAAGAGTACCTATGATAAAAATTACAGACTTCTACATGCTTTGTAAGTGGGAAAACCTGCAAAATCGGCAGTGTATCAAATACTTGTTCTCCCCACTGTATATATTGTGAATTGAAAGATATGCATCCAGTTGTTTATATACAATTTTTCAGGTATGTTACTTATAAAAGAGAGATTGGAAATTGGTCTTTAGTTATTAGTTGTACCTGGATCCAGATTGTTTTTCTTTAACAGAGGTGAGACAACAGCACGCTTAAGAGAAGCAGGAAAATGCCAGTCTGCAAGGGGGCTTTCGAGAGAAAATTCATTACATTTAGTTGTTGATATGAGCTCTTGAGGAATACATTTGGAGGCGTTAATCAGTTTGTCATTTTGAAGAAAATAGAAATTAAACATTATTGTGCTTATTGTTAATACATTGAGAAATGTAGGACTGTCTGGCAGATTTCATATCTGGGTAATAACATAGTGCAATTTTATAATTTCAAAATAAGGGTGCAATTAGTTTTTTCTCCATGTCCGTTCAGCTCTCCAACAGACTCTTTTTGCCATTTTTACTTTTTCACTGCTTCTCAGAGGTGCTTTTGGTGGTCAACAGTTTTGACAGGGGCATCATGATCAATGATTTGAGTGTGAAATTGTCAACCATGGCATCACATGACGGCAGGGTGTATAATTTGAAAATTCATTGATGAAAGTAACTGCAGTGTCAGCATTATGTGTTGTTCAGGGTTCATCTTCATCTCCAACCCGTTCCTGCTGGGCTCACAACCTTTCTGGGTCAGACAGTGTCTGAAGACCTACTCTCAGAAGCCCAATGTCTGCAACCTGGACATGCACATGTCTCCCTCTGACACCCAGGACATCTGGGGAAAGAGTGTTCATAGCCTCAGGTGAGAAAATTCTGTCTGGATCTGTCTGACCCAAAACTTTGTTTTGTCAGGAGAAAGATAGATAATTTAGAGTTATTAAATTGAATGATCCTTGACGCTTTGGCAATAATGTTCACCAGACATGCATGCCAATAAAGCATATTTAATTAAGAGCGAGAGATGCACAGCAACCACAATATTAACATTGGAATAATGAGTAATAATAATTATAGCAGTGGGTATAATAGAATGATGTGAACGGTAGCAATAAACACAGCAGTAATGATAATAGAAATATGACCTATAACAATGTAAGTGTGCTATGTCTTATTCCCTCCACAGTTCTCCTCACTCTGGAAAGAGAGAAACAAAGACTCTACTTGACACGCTGCGCTGGGTCACTCTGGGATATCATTACAACTGGGATACCAAGGTAAGCAACACATCCTGCTTTGTTAGAGGATCCTTTAGGTAGGATTCAATTGATAGAGGTAGAGCTGTAAATGCAGAAATGAATACCAATTTTCTGATCATAAATATACATTTTATCAGTATATTTACATTATTTTACTTTTATCACAAATTCTTTCAAACAATTTTATTTTTTAAGGATGTAAAATCCTTGAGGGTTTGCACTCATGTCACACTTTCAAGGGATACCACCCCCTTACTCCTACTGAGTGGCATAACTAACTTGGAAAGGCATTTGTTAAATGTACCAAACCCAGTCAGTGCTCTATGGACATTTCCTACAAATTTCTAAATGTTTATACATTATATATAGCTTCTACATCAGCGGACTAGCTACACTAAACAAAGTGGAGATCTGTGAAGATTTGCCCAATGGCAATTCCTGTCAATTAAACGTGTGTGCGATGATATGAGATGCTGATGGGCAAAGGGCAATTTGTATTGAGAGGGCTGCACAATCTGTGCGCTGTTATTGGCTCGGGGTTAGACTCAGTTGGGGCCCAAACACTCTTTGCTGATGCCCATAAACGTCCCGACTGACCAAAATAAAAGTAAAAGAGAGAATCCAGGCAGAGGCCAGGGTCTCTGTAGATACAGACACCACCACACACTTCTAGTTGGTCGTAAGTGATGATTGAAAGGGATTACTTTTGTATTAGTCTATAAATAGTTTGTTTCATATTATACCTTTTTAAAGTCTGTAGTCATTTCAGTATTTAGTAGTGAGTATTTAGACACATCAACTGTGAACTACCTGTGCCTAATTTAATTTTGGGCCAGTTAACTTTTTGAGATTGTGGTTTTATTTTGAAAGATGTGGCCAAAAGTCTTATTGTTGTTGTGAAGACTTCTGGTTGCCTGTGGACAAGTTTGTGAAAATATATTTAAAAAACTGTTATTTAACATTTCAGACCTGTTAAAACATACGTCTTCACGTTGCTTTGTTGTTCCCTTCACAGATGTACTCTGCCAACCATTACACTCCGTTCCCAGCTGATCTCCACCTGCTGTCCTTCCAAATAACAGCCGCCTGTGGGTTTCAGGGCTTCAATGCAGAGGCTGGAATCCTCAACTACTACCGATCTGATTCATCTCTGGGAATCCATGTAGATGAATCAGAACTAGATCACAGCCGACCGCTGCTGTCATTCAGGTGAGAGGGGAGAATTGTAAGTAAAATCTGCTGAGAGGAAAGCGTTCTTCTATACATCTAGGATTTTACAATGCCAAGCAGTTATTTTGTTATTCGTTTTATTGTACCAATAATCCAGGATTTTGCAATATGGGAAAGAAAAAGACTCCATTACCTGGTGAACTACAGAACAATATTCCAACAGCCTCACTTTATAGCTTGTTGTCTTTTCTAATAGTTTTGGGCAGTCAGCCATCTTCCTCCTGGGAGGCCTGCGCAGACAGGACCCCCCAATTGCTATGTACATGCACAGTGGGGACGTGATGGTGATGTCGGGACAGAGCCGCCTCCTTTACCATGCCGTCCCGCGCATCATTTTGGCACCCCGGGGATGTACAGCTTTAGAGATGGAAGGCTGCAGCCTGGCCTCACCTCAACAGGACCACTCTGTGGTGGAGCCGGTGTCAGAGAAGGACTGGGCCGTGTGCTCCAGGTACATCCAGAGCTCCAGAGTGAATGTGACTGTCAGACAGGTGCTGGGGCCTGGCCAGAGCTTCCCAGACACACCATCTGCTCACCAAAGGACTGATGCAGGTCAGACAGTGGGCTACCATGACAGAGCATCAGATGGGGAGAGTGAGAACAGAAAGAGGAGTAGTAGCTGTGACTCTGTTGATACTGCAGAGACATGACACAGACCACCTGCTGTAACACTCACTTCTTCTTTGAGTCAGCCACTTTCCGACTAGGTAGTTATATTATAGGAAAAGTCCACTTCTAAGCAGTTCTACTAACTACTCTCCCCCAAAACCGTTTTTTCAATTTGCATTCGCACTGGCCAGGTGGCCATAGGGACTATAGGAGGGGTAAGGGAGTGGCCTAATGCAAGCACAGCAACGGTCTTTATAGCGTTAAAATCAGAAAACAAATACACCAAAAAAGTATGAACTACATACTAAATCTAATGTATATAGCATATTTGTCATAATTTAAACAAGTCTCCCTCTCTCTCCCCCGCCTCTACCGTGTGTGTGTGTGTGTGTGTGTGTGTGTGTGTGTGTGTGTGTGTGTGTGTGTGTGTGTGTGTGTGTGTGTGTGTGTGTGTGTGTGTGTGTGTGTGTGTGTGTGTGTGTGTGTGTGTGTGTGTGTGAGATGGCCGGACAGCGAGGTTGTCAAGCCCGCAGGGCACGCTTGTGGAGATAACTCCGAAAACTCCGTCAACGGCCAAATAAAAGCCTGTTATTTACGAGAGCGGTCTGAGAGACCACCAGCTGACAGCGGGGTTTCTGAGCAGGACATGGCCGAGCAGCGAGCTTGCGGCTGAGGCAGGTGCCTGCCGACTGTCGCCTCACTTCATGGAGCTTCTCACCTCCGAAAACTTTGAAGCAAATTGTCAATTCGGCATCAATTTTTGCAAGACTGCCGATATTCGAAATGTTAACAGTTAATTTCTTGCCTAAAAAGTTGTCAGAAGTGAATTTAGTGATAATAAGATGGCGAAAATTGTTAAAATTGTCCCGTTGTTGGTCTGTCTGCACCGGAAACTCGACCCTCGTTGATCTAGGTCCCTAGTTGAAAAGGGAACAGCGAAAAGACCCTGCTCTGAAGTAGGAGCTGAAAGAGTTACAGGAACTGCAGCCAGAGGGACTTAAAAATCCCCAAATTGGTCCATTCCGAACACGAGAAAAAAAGAGTTCTAGGAATTTTATATGAGAGGCCGTATAGGAGGTAATTCATACTTCTGTCTTACACACACTATCATAATCTTGCATATACACCACTATACTCATACACACACACTATTATAATCATTTTACATGTATGTATGAGAGGGTATAGTTGTGTATGTGAGAGAGCATAGTAGTGTGTGTGAGAGTATAGTAGTGTATGTGAGAGAGTATAGTAGTGTGTGTGTGAGAGTATAGTAGTGTATGTGAGAGAGTATAGTAGTGTGTGTGTGAGAGTATAGTAGTGTATGTGAGAGAGTATAGTAGTGTGTGTGAGAGAGTATAGTGGTGTATGTGAGAGAGTATAGTAGTGTGTGTGAGAGAGTATAGTAGTGTATGTGAGAGAGTATAGTAGTGTGTGTGAGAGAGTATAGTGGTGTATGTGAGAGAGTATAGTAGTGTGTGTGAGAGAGTATAGTAGTGTGTGTGAGAGAGTATAGTGGTGTATGTGAGAGAGTATAGTAGTGTGTGTGAGAGAGTATAGCTGAAAAGGAAGTTGGTTTGATCAATCAGGAAGACAGTTTAAATTCTCACTTCCTCATTGGCTAAAGGGGCCATTTTAAATTATCATTATCTGGTGGGCTTGCTGCTTTGAAAGTACAGCTAGCACCAACTCAGAGGAACAAGGAACATTTAAATCAAGCAGCAGAAACTTTAAGGAAAAAAACAACCTTTTTGGACAAAAACATTTATTCTTATTTTATTTAGTTTCTTTTTCAAGGTCAGTTATTGTTTGTGGAAGTATATGGTTATGAGGAAAACATTGCTATTTTTTTCACTGATACACTGTGGTGTGTTCAGAGAATTGTGAGGTAAACTGACAATTTGGGCCATGAAAGTGTCATTTTGGAAAGATAAATTTCTGAGCTCAATGGTTATACTCTGACAATCTCTTTCTTGCTCTTGATTAACCAGCAGTTTGAAGAGGATGCCAATCAGGGAAGCTTTGGTGTAGAGCTGAAGATCTTTGTCCGAACACTATGGGACCTTAATTTCTATCTTTTTACACGGGCTCGCGCTCGGGGTTGCGCGCAACAGTGCAGAGGCAATGCAGAACATTTTAGTTAGGAGTGACAACGCTGAAATGAATGAAGACCCCCCCCCCCAAAGTACATTTTGAGACTTCAATGTTGTTGTTCCAGAAAATGACTTTATTTTCAATTAAACAGCTATGAACAGAATTCTAGAAACTGTAGACCCACTAGCCAATGACATTCAATTATTTTTGAGCCTAGTGAACTCTATCAGTGAGCAACTTCATTAGTGTCAAGGCAATTAATAAAGGTTAATAAAAGGCCATTGACAAGTTTCCTTTTCAGTCAAATGATTATTCCATTTTCAATTGTTTAAACAAGACATTAATAATGTATTAGGAAATGGTGAGTTATTAACAACGATGCCTCTTCAATTTAGTCAAGTTCAACAGGCAACAGATTTTAATAATGTATATTAAGGAGTTCTTGGAAGTCATTCCTGACCAAATCCCTGAGTGTTTTTAATGCAAAATCCATAGTTTCCTTAAAATCCTCGAATTTTTTCAGGACTGGCAACCGCAGGCAGTTAATGTATGTGTTTGCGGGGGGTAAATGACGGCCTTGTCTGAGGGGCAGCTCATGGAGAAAAACCACTGAAGGTAGTGGGGAGAAGCCCAGGGGTGGATTATCATTTGCTCCCGTCGTAAAGGCCAGGATACCCCCAAGTTGCAAGGGTCCCTCTTGCGCTGAAAAAGAAATACACCAAAGAAAATAAATTAAACCTAGCATGTAGAAAACTTTTAAAAAGGAGGGAAAGACAAAGACAGACAGAAGGGCGTATGAAAAGATTTTTATTCCATAACTAGCAATAATACTTACCCTCAACATCCAGCAGGTAGTCCCTCCAAAATGCACACATTCCTCTGCCCTTCTTTTGTTCCTGCCCACTGCTGACAGTTCTAGTACATCCGCTGTGAGTGGGGATGGCTCGTGACAAAACAGCAGTCTGAAAGCATCTGGGGGCATTCTTATTGCATCAAGAACACCAAGGGTCTTCATCCCCTCCCTGAACCTGTAAAAATGTATCATGAGAAGATACAAATATAATTTTTCAAATTGGATAAATTATCACACAGCACATGAAAGGGATGACTTATAAGTTCAGTTTTTGATTATGCAAAAAGGCCTTGTCTTTGACCACTATCTAAAACGTGATGTTCTTTACGTTTTTAAGATTTTAAGATTTAAGATTTTATATGATACATGCAAGCCTTTATTCGGAGTGTTTGGTTGTACACTGGCTTTTAAAAATATGTTAAAATCTTTCATTATTCTTAAACCTTGTAAGGTGTTCAGGTCTGTGGGACCCGTTGTCCCACAAATGATGCTATTTATTATGTCTTGTAACTCAAACTCATTGGCCTTGGCTCATTTTCTTTGAAGAACATAAAAAATAACTTATTTTCAATTAGTGTACACGGTACACCCCCCTACACATAACTAATACAAATGAGGTGTTCGGGTCTACTGGACCCAAGTGTAATAATTGTAGGTGCTATGAAACTTTGTACCTGCTATTCTCACACAAAGTTACAAAATTGTTACATTTTAAGTACTTTCACCTGTTCTGATAATGACTGATGATAATGAATGAAAAATCTTGTTTCCATTTTTTTTTTTTTACCTTTTTTATAATTGAATTTCCTTGTTTACTCACAAAATCATGATCATATGATCTCACAGGAGTAAATGGCAAATATGAACCATAAATGATGTATATATCATTGGTAATTGAGCTTAAGTAAACCTTTTTACATAATTTTTATGGCTGTATTGATTTAAAAGCCTAATAATGTGGTGGGTCCACCAGACCCGGAACATTGGCTGTGGAACAAAAATATGAACACCTTAGAAGGGTTAATTTTGTTTGCTAAAAAATTGAGTGACACAAACCTTTGAAGTGCTCCACTAACTCGATGAACCAGCTGAAACATGATGATATCCTCCACCAAGAGATCTTTGTCTTCTATGCGTTTCAAAGGCCTTAGACACCCAGCATTGGCCAGATAATCTGTAATAAATCATTGTATAGTATGAACAACACAAGATTAGATATATTCAACAAACTGTTCTTTACTGGAGGCCAGGCCTGTATGTGATGATGAAATTAGGTGATGCATGAATTTATATGAATGACATCTTTTATTTAACTCCTTTAATCACAGTAGTCTATTTAGCACTGACCAAGCCTGGTTTAAACATTCATATGAAAGTCAGAAACAAATCACACAGATTGCAGAAATATAAAAACAAATATGTGGCTTCACCACACTTAATCAGGGCTCTCAAGTTTTGAAGACAGGCAAGAGTGACATTCTAAAATGCTTAATAAGCACTTGAGAGCCCTGCTTAGTAGTATTTAGATTATTATTCACTGTAATAAACATATGTAAACATGTATATTGCACTCGTTACTATAATAATAATACATTTTATTTATATACGCTTTTCATGGTACTCAAAGACACACACAGGCTAAATATCGCCACCCAGTCAGATGATTGCAACTCAGCTAGCTAGCCAGCCGATGGAAGACCGAGCATTCTTATTTAACCTATCTTTGCTGTAAAACGCCTACGCCTACTCTCTCTTTACCCAAAGATAGGTGAAATCCAATAAATGCAGAACTACATTGCAATAAGCTGCGCACTGAATAGCAAATTACAATGTGTTTGAAATTTAATAACAGGAGCGCAGCAATGGGTATTATAATTATTACAATGCTAGCTGCTAGCTTTTTCTCCTAGTCAAAGTCAAATGTACATTGTACAGTAAATAAACTGTGGTTAATCAATCAATACATCTTATGTAAGCAGATTTATCAACTTACCTCTTCCTGGATTTCGACGACGATCCACCGAAACGCTGTCTCGTCTGGTAACGGGGTCCTCCGTGTTGCATTGAGCTAGCTAGAAGTAGCAGTGCTAGCCTGGAGCCAGGTCTGACTGGATTTGCAGTTCCACCCTTGAATAATCTCTGCATCTCCGAATCAGAATCTGTTGGACTTAATTTAATTGTCGAGACATCGTTGACAATAGCTCACCATTTCCTAAATTATTATTTAGAAGACCCACAGCTTCAGTTAGCCTCTCTCTATCCATTACAGCTCCACTTCAGCCAAACTATTATAATGACAGTGCCGGAATTTGACCGTCAAATACCGCTTCTTCTTTGTCAACCAATCAGGAGCTGAGTAATCAAACTCCCTTCCGTTTCAATCAAACTCCCTTCCGTTTCAATCAAACTCTCTCACACACACTACTATACTCTCTCACATACACTACTATACTCTCTCACATATACTACTATATTCTCTCACATATACTACTATATTCTCTCACATATACTACTATACTCTCTCACATATACTACTATATTCTCTCACATATACTACTATACTCTCTCACATACACTACTATACTCTCTCACATACACTACTATACTCTCTCACACACACTACTATACTCTCTCACATACACTACTATACTCTCTCACATATACTACTATACTCTCTCACATACACTACTATAGCTACTCTCTCACATACACTACTATACTCTCTCACATACACTACTATACTCTCTCACATACAGTGCCTTGCGAAAGTATTCGGCCCCCTTGAACGTTTCGACCTTTTGCCACATTTCAGGCCTCAAACATAAAGATATAAAACTGTAATTTTTTGTGAAGAATCAACAACAAGTGGGTCCCAATTATGAAGTGGAACGAAATTCATTGGCTATTTCAAACTTTTTTAACAAATAAAAAACTGAAAAAGTGGGCGTGCAAAATTATTCAGCCCTCCTTTCACTCGTGCAGCAAACTCTCTCCAGAAGTTCAGTGAGGATCTCTGAATGATCCAATGTTGACCTAAATGACTAATGATGATAAATAGAATCCAGCTGTGTGTAATCAAGTCTCCGTATAAATGCACCTGCTCTGTGATAGTCTCAGAGGTCTGTGTAAAGCGCAGAGAGCATCATGAAGAACAAGGAACACACCAGGCAGGTCCGAGATACTGTTGGGGAGAAGTTTAAACCCGGATTTGGATACAAAAAGATTTCCCAAGCTTTAAACATCCCAAGGAGCACTGTGCAAGCGATAATATTGAAATGGAAGGAGTATCAGACCACTCCAAATCTACGAAGACCCGGCCGTCCCTCTAAACTTTCAGCTCATACAATGAGAAGACTGATCAGAGATGCAGCCAAGAGGCCCATGATCACTCTGGATGAACTGCAGAGATCTACAGCTGAGCTGGGAGACTCTGTCCATAGGACAACAATTCGGTCGTATACTGCACAAATCTGGCCTTTATGGAAGAGTGGCAAGAAGAAAGCCATTTCTTAAAGATATCCATAAAAAGTGTTGTTTAAAGTTTGCCAAAAGCCACCTGGGAGACACACCAAACATGTGGAAGAAGGTGCTGTGGTCAGATGAAACCAAAATCGAACTTTTGGCAACAATGCAAAACTTTATGTTTGGCGTAAAGCAACACAGCTCATCACCCTGAACACACCATCCCCACTGTCAAACATGGTGGTGGCAGCATCATGGTTTGGGCCTGCTTTGCTTCAGCAGGGACAGGGAAGATGGTTAAAATTGATGGGAAGATGGATGGAGCCAAATACAGGACCATTCTGGAAGAAAACCTGATGGAGTCTGCAAAAGACCTGAGACTGGGACGGAGATTTGTCTTCCAACAAGACAATGATCCAAAACATAAAGCAAAATCTACAATGGAATGGTTCACAAATAAACATATCCAGGTGTTAGAATGGCCAAGTCAAAGTCCAGACCTGAATCAAACGAGAATCTGTGGAAAGAACTGAAAACTGCTGTTCACAAACGCTCTCCATCCAACCTCACTGAGCTCGAGCTGTTTTTGCAAGGAGGAATGGGCAAAATGTCAGCTCTCGATGTGCAAAACTGATAGAGACATACCCCAAGCGACTTACAGCTGTAATCGCAGCAAAAGGTGGCGCTACAAAGTATTAACTTAAGGGGCTGAATAATTTTGCACCCCAATATTTCAGTTTTTTATTTGTTTAAAAGGTTTGAAATATCCAATAAATTTCGTTCCACTTCATGATTGTGTCCCACTTGTTGTTGATTCTTCACAAAAAATTACAGTTTTATATCTTTATGTTTGAGGCCTGAAATGTGGGCAAAGGTCGAAAAGTTCAAGTAAGTAATTACTGCAAGGCACTGTATACTACTATACTATCTCACATACAATGATACTCTCACACACACACTACTATACTCTCTCACATACACAACTATACCCTCTCATACATACATGTAAAAGGATTATAATAGTGTGTGTGTATGAGTATAGTGGTGTATATGCAAGATTATGATAGTGTGTGTAAGACAGAAGTATGAATTACCTCCTATACGGCCTCTCATAATTTTATGTTCTAGGAACTACTTGTCACCTCTGCTAAAAAGCACAAGCCACTTCAGATGTGCTTGTTAGGCTGGGTGCTAAATTTGTCAATACAAACTGTCTGCTTACTTAGAACAGGAAGGTCCACCCAACTTCTACGAGACTTTATACATAGTCCCCCAATTTTAGGACAATGGTCCTAAACATAGAGCCAGTTAAACTAATTCTGTTTCACTGCTGTGGATCAGACTGAAAGAAAATCGCCCCACAAATGCAAGAAATGAAGATGGCTGCCTTACACGCCTGTCAGAGCACCAACAGGAAGATACAAAGCATCTGCTGTGTTCAGAGACTTCACCCAGTTAATAGCCGCTTTCTGACCAGGTAGTTACAGGAATATAGTTATAGGAAAAGTCCACTTCTAAGCAGTTCTACTAACTACTCTCCCCCAAAACCGTTTCTTCCATTCTTCCTTTCTTTGCATTCGCACTGGCCAAGTGGCCATAGGGACTATGGGAGGGGTAAGGGAGTAATGCAAGCACGGCAACGGTCTTTATAGAGTTAAAATCAGAAAACAAATACACCAAAAAAGTATGAACTAAATACTAAATCTAATGTATATAGCATATTTGTCATAATTTAAACAAGTCTCCGAAGAGAAACGGGTATCTCTCTCTCTCCCCCGCCTCTGCCGGCGTGGTGTGTGTGTGTGTGTGTGTGTGTGTGTGTGTGTGTGTGTGTGTGTGTGTGTGTGTGTGTGTGTGTGTGTGTGTGTGTGTGTGTGTGTGTGTGTGTGTGTGTGTGTGTGTGTGTGTGTGTGTGTGTGTGTGTGTGTTAGTTATTCAATTTAGAACTATTGGACTATTTCTGAAAATGGCTACATGTGCACTCAAATTAAAGCAATCTAAATCCAGAGTGTGCGACTGTCATTATGTGAAAATGTCTAAATCTAAGAAACGTTAAAATAGAGGAATGTCTAAATTCATACATAATAAGTTTGATATATCATTACTGCTAAAATAAGTTGTTGAGGATTATGATGTATACTGTATACTTTATACCTGACATTAAAATGCAACCTTTATCTGGATATGTTACCTGGATAAAGAAAAAAACACATTAATGCCAGGTGTAAATGCATGCACAGCGGATTGGGATGGGAATTTGATCAGATCAGCCAGACCACTTTTGGAGGTGTTCAGGCTCACATTGAAACAGATGGTAGGAATTGTACCCAACATTTCCTCATTTTCATGCATCTTCATCAGCAGGAATGTCACATGACTCCTATAAGCAACATGAAACTTAAATATAAAACAAATAAAATAAAAAACTAAACTTCAAACCACAGAGTTTAGGAGATTTTAGGAGCTACAAACGTACTGAGAGCTGAACACACATTTTAACTTTTAAAAACGTCTTTCTCTCCTGCACAGGTCCCTCCGCCTGTCAGTAGACATCTTATGTCGGCACACAGACAAACGAAGGCTTTTTCAGTAGTCATCGCATGTTTCCAGGGCTGGCTCTAACCAATTTGGTGCCCTAGGCAAGATTTTAGCTGGTGACCAAAACATTAGTAATATCATTATTGTGATGCTAAACGAGAGCAGTTTTCTTTTGTCAAGACTTATTTTTGAAAAATTTAAGAAAAACAAACAAGTGGCATCAAATTAATTATATATACAATATAAAGAAGGTATTGTACAAATTAGAACATTAAATAAACCAGTGCAAACAAAGAGATTTATAAAAAGTAATACAAATTAAAGCTGCAAGCAGCGTTGTACGGGCCCTCGCGCCTCTGCGCGAATCGGGGTTACTGGCGGATGCCGCTCCTTGCGACGGTGCATTTACTCAGACACTGCAAATCATCAGCAATGAAAAGGGAACTCCCTGCTGAGTTTAATGATACCTCACACAACACTCTACGTCATACAGTTCATTAGCTGTGAAAGGGGGCGTGGCCAAAGCATAGGGGTCCGGGCAAACCATTACCAATCAAAAATAAACTGCTGAGTTCAATGATACCTCACACAAGGGTCTACCTTAAACAGTTCAAATGTTATGAAAGGGGGCGTGGTCTGAGTAAGTTGCCGTGGTTAAAGTATTGGGTGCGGCTCAGTATCACATGTAAACCACAGATTATACATTTAATGTAAATCGGATGATGTTTGTCATATAAGGCTGATTTCCTGTTGCTAACGGGGGGCGCTATGACCAAAAGTAAATTTTTGCCTATAAATGTCATCAGGCCTGGACCCTTGTCAATTGTGAGAAATTTCGGCCAAATTGGACAATATACACTAAAGTTACAACCACTTCTTCGTTCATCGATAAATGCTCAAAATGGCCGCCACACCACGCCCACACCGTTGGATGAAAAGTTTTGCTTTTAATAACTTTAATGACACAGACCGAATTTGAAGTAGATCTGATGAAATCTCTAGGAGGAGTTCGTTAAAGTTTAGCACCTTGACTTTTAGGCCTACTTCCTGTTGCCACTAGGGGGCGCTATGACTTTGAGTAAATATCAGCCTTTATATGTCCTCAGGGTTGGACACTTATGATGAAAAGTATCGAGCCAATTGGACAATGTACACTCAAGTTACACCCACTTCCTGTTTTGATGGCGAAACGCACAAAATGTCCGCCCCGCCATGGCTATGCCCTATGACGAAAAGTTTTTCTTTTAATAACAGACCAAATTTGAAGTTGATCAGATGAAATCCCTAGGAGGAGTTTGTTAAAGTACGACATGTGGAAATGGCCAAAATCGCACTAATTTCGATTCAAAATGGCGGACTTCCTCTTGGGTTTAGGGTCCAATGAGCTAGTCTTGACATGCTACATATGTGTACCAAGTTTCGTGAGTCTACGTTGAACGTACGGCATTTTGTATGGGGCGCTAGCGAGTCATTTTTGTGTTTTTGAGTATGTTATGATTCATTTGCCGGAAGAAAGAATTCCTTCTGTTTCAATAGGGCATTCGCCACTGTCAGCGCTCGGGCCCTAATAAAAGTACACAAACCCAATATAGCTGTATTAAATTCCCACTATGATTGTCCTCTGTGAACAATCTCTGTTCTTACCTTATCAGTTAAAGCAGATGGCCAGTCAGCAGGCTCTATTGGTGCGCCCATACAAATTTAAATGGATAGAAAGGCCATTTCCATTCAAATCAACGTAGCAGAATGGTCAGACCGGCAGCTATTTCTATGTGTACCATTGCCATGGTAATGTATAAAACGACTACCGGAAAGTTGCGGAGGTTAGGTTTTTCAGTAACGGACAAACAAGCAGTGGAGTAGTAACATTACGAGGCAATTTGACAGTTCCATTTGATTAATTGCTTCAGCCATTATTTTAAAGGCATTAGGATATTAGCATCTTTAGGGACCGTTCGGTATTTATGGAATGGACCACCGCAGGAAAATAGGGGAGGGTCATGTCTTTTTATTCTTTATTGAGGGGAGGGTCATCCAACATTTTTCAGTCCAGAGGGGGGTCACCCAACTTTTGTATTCATGAAACAAACAAATTTCAAAGTGGCTTGTTTGGTGCATATTTTTCTTGTAGCTCTTAGTCTCGGCCCTCCTTCGCTACCAGATGGGTCTGACCCATGAGTTGCTGTGGGGCAGGGGGAGCTGCTGAAACGGATAATTGCATTGTTTAAAAAATGAGTGGAATAATTACTGGCATGATCAGATATTTTATAAATATCTTAAATAACACAAAACAACTAAATGGTGGTAGGTAATACATCTGATTTCATATACTGCTTTAGTAAAAAAAAGTATTTCCTGGCTGACGATGGGAGCAGCAGGACGCAAAAAACTAAAATGACTGTTGCTAGTCTGGACATCTTACCGTGCCAAGGTTGCAATAAAGGTTTCCTAAATGCCACATTTGATGTCAGCTTACTAATTGATTGCGGGTTTTGTGTAGATTTGGACTTACGTTTATTCCACTTTGTTTAAACGGCGAATTGGAGGAAGCCTAGTGACGAGTCCATAGCAACCAGTTTGTGTGTTGAATGTTACCCAGAGTGCCTTGCTGAATGGTCACAATCTTTTATTGTTTTATTTCATGTGAATACTAGTTTACTAGAGAAATAACTTAGTATTTGAAGTAATGCAGTAATGCAGTAAGTGTGCATTTATTTTCCATGCTTATTGTGTTTCCATAACAACGTTAGTGAGTAAATCTACTGAAATGGCCACCACACCATAACAGAGGAGTGGGATGCGTCAGATGAGAATGCAGAGGTTTAGTCACGTATGTCATGGCTGTAAAAAAACAATGGGAATCTGTATGTATTTGCCAAGCGCCAACCAGTACAGATGGTATCGATAAGTTGTTGGGGGAGGGTCATGCCTTTTCTCCAAATCGTATTGGAGGGTCATAGAATTTTTTTTACTGGTGAGGGGAGGGTCATGTCTTTTTTGGCTAAAGGTCCCAGAACTCCTCCGGTGGCCCCTTAAATAAATAATGGTCCAGTAACTGTAATAAACAGTCCCTTATTTCTCAAGATGTTTAGCAGTTCAGTCTGTAACTGTTTAGCCATTTAGCTATACCTTTAAAAACACAAAGAAAGAAAAAATATACACATTACTGTAACCAAATATAAATAATAGAAAATTACATTATGTGTAACATTCCAACTCATAGTAACGGTTTTGTTTCAAATAATTTACACATTTCATTACATGAAACAGATAATGCCCACTGGTGTAACAGTCAGCCAATCGGTTTATCAGAGCAGATGATACGCTGCAGTCTGCCCTTGTCTGTAGCAGTGGCAGCAGTGTACCAGATGGTGATGAGGCAGGTGAAGATAGACTCAAAGATGGCAGAGTTGAAGTTCATGCTGGATGTCATCACCATCGCTGTGGATGTCTGAGGTTTCCAGAATGAATCTAGAATTTAGAATCAGTTTTAATAGCCCAGTAACACTTTGGCTACATTAAACCCAAAACGTATGCTGACTGTTGAGCGAAGCCTATGTGCTGCTGAATGTATCTTTTCACCTGCAGCGCACACACGGCGTAGGATTATGTGAGTCACAGGCGAGACGGTGAGCTTTTGCAATGGGATTGTTGTTGTTTCTTCAGTTTTTTGGAGCCGGCACAGGGCTTTGAAAACATCAATCTTAGCTTTTATCAGAGGACGCATGTGAAGGAAACAAGAAATAAAAACAGAAACTCTCAAAATGAAACTGAGTTTTCATTTTATTAAATGACAGTCAATAAGTCATTTCCTGTATACAATAGTACAGAAATAGGAGAGATTGTTAAGAGTACTGTAAAAGAAAGTCACCAAAAGAAACAGGACTTAAATGATTCACATGAATGACAGCCACTCCGATACCAGGCCCAATATAAAGTAAGAGCATTCGTAAGGGGATCGTTTTACCCAAGTTTATGTTAACATAAGAAAGTCAATATCATTTCAAGTAACACAATTATTACAAATAAAATATCTGTTGGATAGGGAGCGAAATTTACATTTCAGTAGAATATAGAAGAAGTGGAAAACACACTGTTAATTGTGTTTCCTATATAGGGGGCTAAGATAACATCCACAAATTTCTTGAAAGATAAAATATGGACTATTTAGCAGGATCTTAATCGGATTTAAATTAATCAAATCACTTGATAATTTATCACTCAATTTTTCAGTTCACAGGCATTTTCATCACCTCCATTTTTATCAATACATTTTTGTTACTTCCACCCCTCATCTGGGCACACTGTCCCTGAAGAGGTTAGTGGCCATGTGGCTGTATTTAGCTTTTAGGACAATTTCTTAAATGATTATTCCTGGTTACTTTATAACTACCATGACTAGGTGTAACAGAGTTAAAAATGCACTTTATTAATTCTAATTTCCAATTTATTTTTAATTTAAATTTAATCATAGTTTAATCATCATTTAATGACTTGTTGGGTATTTGTGAATTTGATCTGATTGAGTTTAATTTATTTATCATATTGCTCTTGTTTCTGGCGGAGATGTTGTTGCTCACTGCGCCTCTATTGTATGTATTGTTGCCGTAGCTTCCGTCTCCTCCTCACAATTAGGCTGACAATGATGCTTTGTTTAACTCTTTTTCTTTTCGCGCCATTTTCGCGCTGTTTCTGTGCAATGTAAATAATGGAGGCTCTGCCGTCCAGTTTGAGTGTGTAAATTCAGTTTTTTAATGTTTATGAGCAGAGGTGCAGATAAAAGGAAACAGTAGACCAGAAGCCAGTTAATGTGATATTGTCTTCTGCAAGTATGTGTATTTCTTTGTTAGACGTTATACTCTTTTTGTTATCTGTGCAGTCACCCAAACCCACATACTGTTTAACTTTGCCCACTGGAACTGTTAAAAAGTATAAAATGTTAGTTCTCATGTTTGTCACAAAGGCTATATTGTTATAATTCAAGTAAGGTTTTTCCAGGTATAATGTAATTGCTCCTGTTGGCTAGCAATGTGCATATTAAGAGTTGAGTGAGATGCTATACTGTGATGTGATTTTTGTGTATGTGTGGTAGAAAATGAGATCACCCACACAATACCGTCTTGTATTGCTGAGCAGCAGAGGTGCAGATAAAAGGAAACAGTAGACCAGAAGCCAGTTAATGTGATACTAGCTATGTTTCCATCGACCCGTTTTTATCCGAATTAAGTGATATCGAATGAAAAATGCCTTATGGAAACAGTAAAATCCGATTGAATTTCATGAATATCGACTCAAAGAAAATACGTTTGGTCTCATCGGATTTTCTCTTGATCGATACACGGCTTATGCGATAAACGCTGATGGAAACGTTATTTGCCGAATAAATAATGAATTGCTATTAAGTTTTAGGTCATTTTATGGTTGCAACCCGCAATAAAACGAAGAAGAAGAAGTTTCAGTTCATTTCCGCCCAGTATTCCCGCTCTGTTTGCACACATGACAGGTGTCAACAAAAACAGATGCAAGTGGACAAACGAGGAGACAAGATACTTTTTTAATTTAATTTACCAGAAAAATATAACAGCTATTTTAGATAGCAAAAATCTAAGAAACGGCATCATTTATCAGGAACTCGCGAAGGAAATGACCAACAAAGGTTAGGACAGGGACATTCTAAAACGCTTAACGTGAAAAAGCTTAACGTGGTTTAATGTATCTAAACAATGATCAATCATCACCAGATTTATCATGGTCATATCTTGTCATGAACACTTAAGCCTGTCAAAAAAACTAAATCGAAATCCAACAATTATAGAAGTTATCTCACGTTAATGTTTTCTTCATCAGTGGCCGTATGGCGAGGAAAAAGCTTAACGTGGTTTAATGTACCTAAACAATGATCAATCATCACCAAATTTCTCTCTCATATTACCCTTCATAACCACGGAAAACTGTCAAATAATCTAACCCAATGTCCAATTATTATGGACGTTATGTGACATAAAGCGTTTCTGCTTCAGGGCAGCGGAGCGGCTGCGGGTTGACTCTCCACGGTTCTCATTGGCTTTATAAGTCCTAATGTGAAAAAGCTTAATGTGGTTTAATGTACCTAAACAACGATCATCACCAACAAAATCCTCTTCTATATTGCTCATCATAACCACTTAAAACGGTCAAATCTAACCCAATGTCCAAATATTATGGACGTTATCTGACACATTAACGTGAGATAACTTCTATAATTGTTGGATTTCGATTTAGTTTTTTTGACAGGCTTAAGTGTTCATGACAAGATATGACCATGATACATCTGTTGATGATTGATCGTTGTTTAGATATCAAACCACGTTAAGCTTTTTCACGTTAAGCATTTTAGAATGTCCCTTACGACAAGCCGTGGGACGTCCTGCGGAGTAAATGGAAGGCGCTCAAACAGCGATACACGGCTCAAAAAAGAGTTGTCTCGCAGCGGTGCCGGAGGGAAAATATAAGGCAAGTTCCTCCTTTTTGATGAGCTGGATCAGATCCTCAGCCAAAGGCCCATCGGAGCTTATAGCTTGGCTTCTAATATTAACAACTACTTTTGTCTAGCAAAACTTTGTTCGCAAAAGTTTGCTTGAATCTTGTGCGATTCAGTGCAAAAATTAATGGAAACACCTTAAAATGTCTCAAATCAATTCGATATACCAATTTAATCGCAAAACAGCATGTAACGTCATTACGCACAGGTTTTTATTTGCTTAAAGCTGTTGGATGGAAACACACTTTCACAAGCTTTATTCGCATTAGTTTTTTTTACCGAACTTAAGATAATTCATTTGACAAGTGGATGGAAACTTAGCTATTGACTTCTGCAGAGCAAATAAATCTTGGAAAACCGTCAGCTGAAGTTGTCTGTCTTCACACCCTAATCACATCTGTTACATAAGAATCTAATTTTAAATGCAGAACAAGACCAAACTTGACCTATTCAATTTAAGTGACCTCTCCAGTCGCCTCTTTGTAAGTTCCGCAAATTTTATGCTGAATTGTCTATTTTACAAAATTAGTTTTGCTTTTTGTGGTTGATGTTGTACACGGATAGCATATGGCTAGGAGTCGCTCATCAGGATCGGGAAATCACCTCAGCAGGAGACTGTCCAGTTTTTAAATGTGTTCACCTACAGCCACTGTACACTCCCCTGGTCAAAAAACAGCCGGTGACAACTCGCACCATCAGGTGGTGGTCCCCTGATATGGAAAGTGCCCTGAGAGGCTGTTACAACACCACAGTCTGGGATGTGCTGATCAACCCGCATGGTGAGGACATAGAGGGGATGACACATTGTCTGATGGACTACCTGAACTTCTGCGCAGACGTGGTCTCCCCCATCAAGACTGTCCGTTGTTACCCTAATAACAAGCCATGGGTAACGCGGGTAGTCAAGGCTGTCCTCAACAAGAAGAAGGCTGCCTTTAGGAGCAGGGACAGGGAGGCCTGAAGGCAGCACAGCAGGAGGTGAAACACTGTGTGAGGGAAGCTAAGGACAGCTACAGGAGAAAGGTGGAGCAGAAGCTGAGGGAGAACAACATGAGGGAGGTCTGGGAAGGTGTGAGGACCATCACAGGTCACAACACAAAGACCAGAGCTACAGGGGGGACAATGGAGAGGGCGAATGAGCTGAATGACTTCTTCAACAGGTTTAACCAGCCCTGATCCTTGTCCCCCACCCTCACCGCAGCCATCTCTCCTTCTTCCCTCTACACACCTCCCCCTGACACCACAACCCCCCCCCCTCCTCCTCCCCCACCTCAACACAATCCCTGCCTCACATCACCACAGACCAGGTCAGGGGATAGCTGAGGAAGCTCCGGCCCAGGAAAGCAGCATGCCCGGATAAAGTGTGTCCGAGACTACTAAAGACCTGCGCTGCAGAACTGGCTGAACCACTACAACAGATCTTCAACCTTAGCCTACAGCTAGAGAGAGTGCCCACCCTCTGGAAGACATCCTGCATCGTTCCGGTTCCCAAGAAGAACAGGCCCAGCGAGCTGAACGACTTCCGACCGGTGGCACTCACTTCACACCTGATGAAGTAGTGTTAATTTTGTCACCTATTTTTAATTTAGTCTTAGTCTTGTGCTAAAAAATTTTGTTAGTCAAGTTTTAGTTGACTAAAAGTCTCGTCATTTTAGTCTAGTTTTAGTCAAAAGAGAACTCAAGGTATCTTAGTCAAGTTTTAGTCGACTAAAAGTCTTGTCATTTTAGTCTAGTTTTAGTCAAAAGAGAACTCAAGGTATCTTAGTCAAGTTTTAGTCGACTAAAAGTCTCGCCATTTTAGTCAAGTTTTAGTCAAAACATTTTAGTCTTTTTTTTTTTTTTTTATAAATTATTTCTGTTAACCATTTCAGTCAAATAGTTATAAAAATAAATAAATTATATAAAGTTATATAAATATTGAGCCTCTTCCTTATTTCACCAGTAAACAACAAAAACAACCACTGCATGGGAAAGGGATATTTTACACTAAAATAAATGCAGCACGAAACTGGCGAGGCGTTTTTCAAGTGAACGCAACATATGTGTTGTTTTTCAGACAACGGCAGCTGCAGACTGTCGTACGTCTCGTGTTGGAATCCTATACAGTGAAATAGAGACAAACCTTTACACCGTTTAGCTGTCAGCATTGTAACTGTGTTTACTCCAACTGCTAGCTAACGGTATGCTAACGTTACCTGCTGCCAAGTGTAGTGTTAACTAGCGCCCCGTGCAGCGATGTTTCAGTTGACTCTAATGTCTGTTTAGGAGCATCAGAGAGAAGCGCAGGCATTTAAGTGACACCAAAATCTGCGTTGCTATTAGGTCCGGTAGATAACGGTCGTTAGGGCACCAGTCAGTGCCGTAGCACCGGGTCTTGGTAACAGCTGAATATTCTATCTCATGATGAAAAAGTAGAGACGATTGTAGACGAAAATGAAGAGAGATTTTATCTTAGTTTTTATTTTATGCAAAACATTTTAGTCTCGTCTTTTTTCGTCAACAATAATGCATGTTAATTTAGTCTTAGCGTTTTTGGACATCGGCGCAGTCTCGTTATCGTCTCGTCTTAGTCATGGAAAAAAAGGTCGTTGACGAACATATTTAGTCTCGTCTCGTCTGACGAAATTAACACTATGATGAAGACGGTGGAGCGACTCTTCCTCAGCCTCCTCAGACCTCAGGTACAACACGCCCAGGACCGGCTGCAGTTTGCGTACCAGCCAAATGTTGGTGTGGAGGATGCCATCCTCTACATGCTACACCGAGTCCACTCCCATCTGGATAAGGGAAGCAGCACAGTGAGGATCCTTTTCTTCGACTTCTCCAGTGCCTTCAATACCATCTGGCCCCCTACAGGCTACTTCAGGACAAACTGAACAGGATGGGAGTGGACCCCTATCTGGTAAACTGGATCAAGGATTACCTCACTGACAGGCCACAGTACGTCAGGCTGAAGGCCACCACGTCTGACACTGTGGTCAGCAGCACTGGAGCCCCCCAGGGCACAGTGCTGGCTCCTCTTCTCTTCACCCTGTACACCTCGGACTTCTGTTACAACTCGGAGCTGTGTCACATACAGAAGTACGCCGATGACACAGCCATCGTTGGGTGTATCAGGGGTGACAGAGAGGAGGAGTATCGGAGTCTGGTGGGAGATTTTGCTCTCTGGTGTCACACTAACTGCCTACAGCTCAACACCTCTTAGACGAAGGAGCTTTGGGAGGTCCAGACCAAGACTAATCCAGCTAAAGGGAGCTGAGGTGGAGGCTGTGCAATCCTACAAATACCTTGGGCTGTGGCTGGATAATAAACTGGACTGGACAACACACCACCTGTACAGAAAGACACAAAGCAGGTTGTATTTCCTGAGGAGACTGTGGTCTTTCAACATCTGCAGCAAACTGCTGTTGATGTTTTACCAGTCTGTGGTTACCAGCGTCCTCTTCTACACTGTGGTGTGCTGGGGGGGCAGCATATCCAAGAAGGACACCTCCAGACTGGATAAACTGATCAGGCGGGCCGGCTCTGTGGTCGGCATGAAGCTGGACTCATTGGTGACGGTGGCAGAGAGGACACTGGACAAACTGCTGGACATTACTGACAATGCCAGCCACCCCCTGCACACGGTCATCAGCAACCAGAGGAGCCTGTTCAGTGGAAGGCTGCTCCTTCCCAAGCGTAGGACCAACAGACTCAAGAACTCCTTTGTCCCTCATGCCATCATACTGTACAACTCCTCACTCGGGGGGAGGAGGAAATAGGGTGAAGAGAACACTGTTCTGCCATAAATTATTAATAATCTACTCACATACATACCTGGACACTAACTGCTCTTAACTGCTAATTTATGCTAAATGTCATTTATTTATTAATCTAAATAAATGTTGATAGATGTAGCGTTAAAGTTTAAAAAATATAAATAAACAAAAAAGCAACCCAGCTTCCCTGGCCGAAATAGACCGAAATAATAACATTAAAAGAAATACATATAAACCATGATAATATCTCGTGAATAATGTTGATTAAAACAGCGGTTATTGGGCTAAAAATACCAATAATAAAACTGTCACAGATTTCGAGTTAATGGGGGGCGTGTTTTTTCTTTCATCGATATTCGACGGTGAGTGATTAACATGAATGTCTATCTGACGGACCCCCTCGTCGAAAAATAACGTCAAGGGTACACCTCTTTCGTTGAAATTTGACACCAGGGTTCCTTGACCATGCGTCATACATTTGACGAGTAGGGAGTGAGACTGTGTTGGGAGTGCCAACACACACACACACACACATACACACACACACACACACACACACACACAACCGGATGATTCTTTTTCTGTGAGCCGATCTGACTGCCACATTTTGCTTTCTTATTTATCATTTAAGGAGCTGATGGGATACATTTCCCTGGAATTGTACCTTGCTGAGTTACGATTTTTATGTGAAAATAAAATGTATTGAAATTGAATTCATTTTAACATGTCACAACTTGTAGAATTTGATTATAAATTATAGTAAATGTATAAATTTATTTAAGAATACAGATGTACACATTCAAACAGCAAGAAAAGTAATACATTATAGTATTTTCGAAACCCATGTGTTTCTTTGAAGGGACTTTGAAACACAGTCAGGGGAGAGTTTATTTGTTCAGACACACATTTCAGGCTGGTAATGTCCTCTTCATAAGTGTTGTTCTAAAAGTGATGTTTGATACGTTTCTTCCTTTTAATCCCATCTTGAAAGTATGACATATATTTCTGCAGCGTAGATTGGCTGAGAGATTTGGGATTGAAATGCCGGTCACACCCCCACTACAGACCGCCTGTTGTAATGGAGCCTAGGTCATATCAACAGGACCACTTAGCAGTTCCTTATTAATGCAGTCTTTACTCTGGTTTAAAGGAGGGCATTGATTGTCTTCAGTGTAAATGCCAGTTTTGATCTGGTATCTGGTCCAAGCCTAATTTACAGATATAATAAAATGCAAAAGACAAGACAATTTGTAGAAATTGTAAGGCCGCCCCCCTAACCAGTCTCTGTGTTCTGCCCAGAGATATCCTACAGGGGCATTTATACATTTCCAAGAGTAAAATCACCCAAAGTATATGTGCTCTTTGTGTCACTAAAGGAACAATACTGATGCTCATATAATTTGATATAGTAGTCAAAAGATTTTATTAAATGTTTCAACTCATCGGTAGTCTCTCTATTACCACAGTTATTCTAATAGTCCAGGAATTATTGAGCGAAACAAAATTAATCGTTACAGTACACAGTCTGGCTGTTTGTTTACAGCTGCATTTTATTGTGCAATCCTGTATTGACACTAACATGAACCCCTCTTTTGTCTGAAGACACCTAGAAAATCCTTACCTAGACTGCTACTGTATGTACCTAGGAATAATCTTCGGTGCTTGTCAGAGTTTGTACTTTGAAACGACCACCCAAGCTTTGCTGTGTCTGTCTACCTGTGGTAGTCAGCAGGGCTAGCTTATGGAGGGACAATGAAGAGGGGACTATAAAAGATCTGGGTAGAGGTGTTACTGTATTAGTCAAGACTGAGGGAGCTGAAGAACACAGAAGGAACCCTTTTCTTTAGCCCATGATGGGTTACATCAAGCTGTGTCTGCTACTGCTGCTGAGCAGCTACACATTGGCCCGTAAGTAGAAATCCATTTTAATTTAAAATAATTGGATTACGCTAATTTTTTTAATGGTCATTGGAACAAGCATAGTCATCGTAAACCAGAATTAACAATACCAGGACCCTGGAATACAGCCATTGTTTATTTTGTGAACCTGTGCTTTCCATATCAAAATGTAAAATACACCTATATAGGCCATATAGGTATGTCTATAGTTCCAGGGTCCTGCAATTTGGCATGCTGGCTCACTTTCATGGCTTACTATGGCAAGTTAATAGAACAGAGCCATCAATAACACCTGAGATATGCTTTTCCTACTATGGCAAGTCTTTGAGATAATTACAAATATTCTGATGATGTTTACTATCAATCAATCAATAATTTTTTTTCAATTAATTTTTTTGTCATTGAAATCATTTAAAAAAACAATTTCAAGAAAAGGAAATCCGAAAGTCAGTTTACTATTTATTTTATTATACTAATATCCATCCATCCATCCATCCATCCATCCATCTATACATAGATTAATTTAAAAGCAGTGTACAGATATGCAAGATGATAATGATTAAGTTGTTACTCAGAAATCCATGTGTTTTAAAGGTGGCATCCAATCATTAAGAGAACAGAATTGTAAATAGTTCATATTGTATACTGTACATATTAGCCACCCTTCAACAGTCATTTATTGTAAGTTGCAAAATGGATGCAAAATAAATACTTGTGCTAAAGTTATGCTAGTGCTCAGTGTGTTTTCCTTGCCACTGCTGGTGATTTAAAGTGACATTACACCCAAAATATACTCTTGCTGTTGTTTTTTACAAGACAATTAGACCATTTTTGTTCACTTTACCACCTGAATTTTTATTTATAATTAAATAATGTCTTAAATTTATGTTAACTAATCATGTTAACATAACATGACCCTTAACTTTTTTTCAGAGGAAGGCAATGGCAGTAATGAACAAAGTTCAACGTGTCTGTGTGAGTTGCTATCTACACATCAGTTAAATTCACATGATATTTTTATTATTCAATCAATGCTGTTCTGAAGATAATGTAATTTAATTGTTTTCATTATATTCTGTATTATTTTGGTTAAAAGAAATACTTATATTGTACTTATATTAGGTAGATAGGGCCCCAAATTGATGTAACACTCTGGACTTTGTCAGTTCCTCTGAGAGGCTGGCAGTGTGTGTACCTTGAAAAGTGTGTATGTGCATAGGGTAGATAGAGAAGGGTCAATGTGCTAAGAGAGTCAAACCTGCTAACAGATCGATGGTGGCTGTGCTAAACTAATAAACACATGACCCGTTTTCTGGAGATAGTAGCAGGAACTGATGGACTCTTGTTCCTTCGCAGTTTATGATTCACTACAATAGCAGTTTTTCACTGTTCAGAACATTATTTAGATGTTATTGTGTCCAAAGGTCTGCAGTGTTGGCTTAAATTGATTTCATCAGCACTTTTTTTATTTTATTTAATTGTTTATTTAGATAGGGACAGTGCATATTAATGGACATCAGTACAAGTACACAATGTATATATGCTAGAGTTAGCACCATAGCTAGTTTTCATCTATTGTCCCCAGGCAGATAAAACATAAAAACAGTAACAAACATGCAACACCCTCATAATTTGAGAGGCAAGACAAACACTAACAACAACAGTCCAGACAAAATACAACAGAACATGTAAATGTCACACACAATGAAATGTGTGAGGCAGTTAAAAGTGAGTACAACTTTGGTTTTCTAAAAGCCAGATTTTTAAATGAGTTTTAAAATTGATGTATGTGGGATGGTCCCTTATTGTGGGGGGTAGGCTATTCCAATATTTATTTCTCTTTACTGACAAAACAGTTTGTCCAAATGTGGTGCGCCTAAAAGGTATTACACAGTCCCCTTTGGTGGAGGGCCTTGTACTACCACCACTCTCAATTCTTTGAAAGAAGTCATTCACTGGGGGTGGTGCTCGATGGTGTATTGCCTTATATACAAAACAGGCATACTTAAACATTTTAAAATTCTATGCTGTATGCTACAGTGATAACGCTTTTTTATCCAAGATTTGAATGGCTCTCTTGAAGAGTACTTCAATAGGCTTAAGCGTTGTCATGTTAATTAATGTCCAATTTGTGAAACAGTACTCAATATGTGAGAATATCATTTTGTGTAGATACATTCTGGCGGCACTTAGACTGAGAAATGGCCTGATTTGTTTGAAATTCTGTAGATTGAATTTAAGCTTGTTTGCCACCCTTTTTACATGACTTTTAAAGGTTAAATTAGAGTCCAATATCACCCCCAGATATTTAAAGAGTCAATATAACCATCTTATTGCAGTGGCATCCAGATTCAAGACCTATAAGAAATATGTGTACCAGTACACCACAGCAAGCAGAAATGGTGTGGTGGGCACTGCTAACCTGAAGAACGGCCCTAAGGTCTCCTGTCAGGTACATGATATTTATGTGTCCCACTTTGTCAGGCCACTTCATAACAGAATGTTCTCATCTAAGCTCCCTCCCTGTCTCTCCATTGACCCTGTTATTGCTGGCACATATCTTTAGGTAGAGATCGAAGTCCCCCAGATGTGCAGATTTGTCATGCACACCAGGGACTGTGCTCTCAGTGAGGTGTCTGTCATGGATCCCCAGGGCCAGCCGGTTTACAGGCAGGCCCCCGGCTCTGAGGCCTTCCAGGCTGCCATGGAAAGGTCAGTGCAAAACATTCTTCACATGATCACATGCATTAGTACTGAGACTAGGAGACATGAGTGAAAAACATTTATGAAGTACATGCGAGCCTAACAAGCACTGGCGATGCTGGATTTTGATGTACATCTTTTTGTGCTGTTACATACTTGTGCTTGGAGCAGCCAAGCAATCATTTCTCACATTATATTACACATAAATATGAAAGTCTTGTTGAATATATCACAAGCACCATTTATTACATAACAGTGTTAACTGTAGAACTGTTGTATAAAAGCAATTAATTAATTCATTAATTATTTTTAAATTTCTGATTATAATAATAGTGATGAGCTGCATCTCAAATTAATCTTCAGGGCCCAGTTTTTCAAAAAATTTAATCTGGATAAAATTGATACAGATTTGGAAATCCCATGTTTTGCTATCCAGGATCACCTGATCCATCTTACTTTTATACCAGTTTTTTAAAGGTACATTGGATTGGATCACTGTGATCCAAATACCAAATTTCAGGATTACCAAATCCAGCCTTAAATGAAACCAACAGTGTAGCCTACTGGCTTAGCAAAGAACAAAAGGTAGGCAAAATACCGGTGGCCACAAATAGCTATTGTTTGTTTTGATTTTAAGAAACCGAAAAACTGTAATAAACAGAAACATTTTACATTCTTTATTTTGTTGTGTTTTTTGTTTGTTTTTTTGTTTACCATATTTCATTAGATGTGACATGCTTCACATATGCTTCAAATATGAAGAGATGTATATATCATCAGTAAACATTGATTTTGTGATCATTCACTTAAAATAAAACACTCTCTGATTTTATTTGGTTTTCGAAAAATCACAACTGAATCCACCCTTTTGATGGGATCAGGATAATCCTGTTTTTTTGGATCAAATAGATCCCAAACCAAGTTCAAAGTTTTGAAAAACCCAAAGTTCAGGTTTGATCCAGATCAAATATAAGATCGGAGTACATGGTCTGATCTTAGTCCGGAATCCCACTTTTGCTTTTGAAAAACCCATTTCCATGATTTGATCCAATCCGTGATCCAAAATCCCACTGTATTACTTTTGAAAAACTGGGCCCAGGTTCCAAACTTTCAGATGATGCACACCAATTCTAGGTTGCATATACCGCTTATACAGAATAGTATGGCAATTATTTCCGTGGACATACTGTATCAATACACAGACGCCAAGTATCCATCTTTTCTTATATAAATTGGACATAAGAATTTTAAGTTTTGTACTAGAATAATAATACCAATAGCTTTTTCAGTCCACTAGATGGTGCAGCTGAGTTTTTTGTCAAACAGTGAAATGTATCTTTTTAGAGAAAACAGATACTGTATTGACAACGTTTTCCTTTGTGGACACAATTTGAAGTTTGGGATGAAAGGTAATGAATTGCAGAATATTGTAATATGTTTAAAGTCACAATAATATCGTATCATGACATAAGTATCTTGATATTGTTGCATGGAGGGGCCTCTGGTGATTCCCACTCCTAGTTCTTTATGAGTTATTCTGCCTGTGGGAGGGTTCCAGTCACTTTACATCTTCATAGCTGCTGCTCACAGCAACAACCAGCCTCACCCTGCCTCAGCCTGTTGTTGCATTCCAAGAGCAAGATTAAAGGAAAGGCTGACTGTCTTCTTTGGATCTAGAAAGGTTAGAAGAAGTCTAAAACATCAACACAATTACCCTGTTCCTTTCATTTCAATGAATATGAATATTATTTGTGATTTATTTTAGTCTGGTTTATATGCAGTACTTCTAATTGCCCTCCAAACTAAGTAAGTTAGAAATGACTTATATTTTGGCTATACCTGGATTAAATGTTTTTTGGTTGATTGTAAAATTTGTTGCAAATATAAGGGTTAAATTCATGATTATATTAAAAAAAAATTGCATGTTTTATAGACTTTAATAAAGCATTTGATTCAAAATGGCATGATGGGCTTTTTCATAAACTAAAATTGAAAGCGGTGTAAGGGGTAAAGTTTATAACATTATTATTTAATAATACATGGAAAATAAATGTGCAGTAAAAATTGGCTCCAAATTGGCTCCAAAAGAACAGAATTCTTTAACAGGGCGTGGAGAGAAACATGGAGGTAGTTTGACTCCAACACTGTTTAACATTTACATTAAAGGAATACGCCACCGTTTGTTGAAATTGGGTTATTCACCGTCTCCTCTATATTTATATAGGTGGGCAAATGCATTTTTGTCTCAGTGCATGCATTGTCTTAGTCCGGCGGCGCTGCCGCTAGCTTAGCTTAGCGTAATGAATGGAATCCTTTGTTGCCGTTAGCATGTCGTGAGTAAAAGTGACTCCAACAACAACAAAAACAAAACCTAATTACTTGTTGTGGCCTGCGTATTCACAACGAATAAAAATAGCAATGCAGATTAAGACTAGACAATTTCCTAGGCAGATATTAACATGGGACTATATTGGGACTTCCGTAGGCTACAGCCGAAGCACTGCTACTCGGGCACAGAGATATCGGCAGCACGTGGGGCTCTGCGGCCGGCGCAAAGTCCCCGCAGATCTCAGTCAGGGCAGCAGCATTTGGTTGTCCACTAACCCAGAAACAGTGACTTTGCCGGCCGCAGAGCCCCGCGGGCTGCCGATATCTCTGTGCCCGAGTAGCAGTGCTTCGGCTGTAGCCTTCCACTAATAGATTTATTCCAGTTTCAGATTAATTTTATTTAAAAAGGGACAATGCACAAGTTAACATTAACCTTGTATATGAACAAGGAGAGATGCATTGTGCTAGGTTGTAGCACAAGTGCTATTTTCCACCCGTAGTCCCTTAACAGATCATTAACACAATAAAAATTCCATGCAAGTAAAATACAAAACATTAAAATATACAAATTTACAACCACAGTCACACCTAATTTACAATTAAAACTATCAAGTGCTCAATTGTTGGGCTAACGGTTCAAGAGAGATCGCAAATAGCATGGGAGATAGCGGGCATCCCTGTCGCGATCCCTGTGCAACAGGGAATAGCTGTGAGTGCAGGCCATTGTTTGAGACTATGCCTGTGGGATTTGCATATAAAGTACGTAACATGTCAATAAATTTGGCTTCCAAACCAAGCCTCTCCATTACTTACCACAAGTAGTTCCACTCTAGGTGGTCAGAAGCCTTTGTGATAAAACTGCTGCTGTTGTTGGATGGTTTTTGGCTTCTTCTATTACATGGAATAATCTGCGTATATTGTCTGCAGCGTGACGCTTTGGTATAAACCCTGATTGGACGGGGTGGACTAGCTTCTCAATAAAGCATTCTAGGCGTCACGCTAAGACTTTGGAATAGAGCTTAATATCTGTCCCAATGAGGCTGATGGGCCTGTAGTTTGAGCACTCCGTAGGATCTTTGCCCCTTTTGTGTATGACCGAAATTAGTGCAGTGTTGGTTTGTTGATGAAAGGTGCCCCTCTCTATGGCCGAGGTTAAAGTTTGTAAGCTGGTAGGTTGTATGTCAAAGTACTGTAGCAGAAGTTCTGATGGAATTCTGTCCAACCCCCGTGTTTTCCCTTTCTTCGCTGTTTTTAACGCTGATTTAAGTTCCTCTAATGTTATAGGTTGACCCAGTTGTTCTGCCTCCTCTGGGTCAAGAAGAGGCAGGTTTAGCTCTTTCAGGAACTTTAGTGTCGGATCCGGATTGCAGGAGGATTCATACAACTTTGAATAAAAGGATTGGAAAGTGGCGGTGATATCTTTAGGATTCGTTGAGATACCTCTGTCTGTGCGGATGCTGTTGATAGCAGCTCTGGATTCGCTTTGTTTTAATTTCAGAGCAAGCAATTTGCTTGGTTTGCAACAAATAGTAATTTTGCCTCACTCTGTGCTTTATGAATTCAGCTCTCCTTCTTAGCAAATCATTTAGCTCTGCTCAATTTGTGACTAAAAGAGTATTTGTAGAGTCAGAAAAACACGTCTTTAGAGACTGTTCTAACGATTTACAACGTTCTTCCAACTCCGCAATCCTTGCCTCTCTCTTTTTCTTCAAATTGACCGCAAAGATGTGAAATCTCTAATAAATCCTTTAGTGGCTTGCCAAATGTACGCCGGGTCCGAAACTGAATCAGTATTGATTGATATAAACTCCGCCAGCTTGGCTCTAAACTCTGTAACAAAAGCTGTGTTTTGGAGAAGGGAATTGTTAAATTGCCATCTCCTAGATCTTTCTCTAACATATCACAACGGAATGAGGTTATCAGCGCATTGTGATCAGACAGAATTGCTGGTTCTATTGCTAATGTGTATTGCTAAGCTCACTGGAGCACAAAATATAATCAATGCGAGAATGGGTGAGGTGACTTGTGGAAAAGAAGGTGTAATCCTTGCTAGTAGATTGTGCATCCTCCAGATTTAAACCAGGATAGATCCTCCATGATCTATCCTGGTTTAAATCTAGTACTGCATTCATGTCTCCCCCTATAATTAGTGAATATTCATTGAGAGAGAGCAATTCATTGGTTAGGCGTGGGAAGAAACTTTCATCATATGTAGCCTGTGCATATACCAAGACAAAGGCTATTTTCCTACTCCTTATCATTGTGCACATACAAGATATGCTGCCTGAAGAATATTTACTGCTTTTGTCTACGGTAAGCGCGGATTTCCGCCACAGCAGCACGATGGAGCCCTTGGTTTTGGTGTCGTCACCAGGTAAGGCAGCAACCTTAAAGTATTTATTTTGTAGACGACTTAAATCTCTTTTACGTAAGTGTGACTTTTGTATAAGTGCCACGTCTATGTTTTTCCTTCTTAAATAATCCAGGAATTTAGCTCGTTTGATCGGCCCGTTTAGCCCCCTGATGTTAACTGGAAGGATTGAAAGCTCAGCCATATTCAAAATTGAAATGCATACGTGTCTCGAGTACCCTACCGGGTTTGGTTAAAAAATCTGTAGCAAAGGTTGAACTCTTATCTCTGAGCGAGGTGTGACAAAAACATAAAAAATTTAATAAATCCCCCTAAATCCCTCCAACAGTTGGTTTCAAAACTTACATACAGCGTCCTCCACTCAAACTCTGTACAGTGGCCCAAATACCGTTAGTCCACAGGTGAGTCCTCCAGTCGCAGCCCTGGGTATCAAATCAAAGTTCCACGATCGCTCTCCAGTTCCTTGCGGCGTGGGAGGGTCCGCTCGTAATTCCAGCCAGAAAACACCGGGCTTCACAGCTGTGGCGAAGGCGAACTCTCTGCCCTCGCAGGTCGTTCCCAGGGCAGCGCTGCAGATGAATGAGTCCGAGTTGCGTTCAGTGTCAGCTCGTGTTGTATCCCTTCAGGCAGCCGAAGCCGCTGGATCTTGAGTAGTCAGACTGGTCCGGCTCACATACCATGCTTTCCTGCTTCTGAGGTTCTGCCCCGATGTATTGCTGTGGGGCATTCCAGAGAGAGCCGAAGTCCCGCCCTTCTACTTCCGATCCATGGGACCTTAATTCGGAAAAAATATGAACGAGAGTCAATGGAGAGATAATCATTATTTTTTGATCCCGTTTGAATTGAGCCATGGATTACAAATATGATGTTCGTCAATTTAAAACATTATTTTTCAACCGAAGAAAGTCTCAGTTTATTTATTGTACTGTTGAAGTATAAGACTGTGAAAATACGTAATTAGAAAGACTACACACTTCATGGATGACGTCTCGCTGAAGATGTCTGTGTGTATCGTACCGGGGATGTAATGTTACTCTAATGAGCAGAGGATCTTGCTTGTTCTTTTGCTTATCTGCTGAAAACACTTCACTGGATAAAACACAGCAGTTAAATAACGTTACAGGTGTTGTTTAACAGAGCTAAGCTAGCTAGCTAGCAAGCAAGCCGAGCATCAAGCTAGGTGAGGTAGATGTAGTAGGTGTAGTAGGTGTAGTAGATGTAGTACGGCTAACTGAGACTTTCTTCTGTTGAAAAATTGTCTTTTAAATTGACGAACATCATATTTTTAATCCATGGCTCAATTCAAATGGGATCAAAAAATAATTTGGTTCTCGCCGTTCACTACTGTTCATATTTTTTCTGAGTTAAGGTTCAATAAGGTCCACCGGAAGGGGCGTGACTTTGGCTCTCTATAGACGCGGGAAGTAGGGGTGTTGGAGGCATAGATAAAATAAATGAATGTCTTGTCCGTGCTGCTGGTCAATAGAGGTCGACGTATGCACCTGGCGGCCATCTTGCCACAGTCAGCTCGCTCACTCGTAACATTGTGTTTTAATGGTGCATGTACTTTTTAAATAACCATAACTTGCTCAATTTTCTACCGATTTTCAAACGGTTTGGTTTGCTATAAACGTCAGAGATGTAGTTATGACACTGCATACTTATAAATAATTATAACCATAACCATATGGAAATATGAAAATAACATTAAACAGAACAGATAGGTGCAATGAATATACACACGCACAAGGTATTTATGTTAAATCAAAATATAGGCTACTAAAACTCAGTCTATATACATACATACACACACTTTTATAATATGAATATTACTAATATAATAAAATAATTTTAATTATTACATGTTTATTTAAAAAAAGTTTAAACTATTATAAAAGTGACATTTATTTGCAATAAAAAAGTTTTCCCTTTACAAATATACATAAAGAAATGCTGCATGTTGAAATCCCCACCCTGTAGAGAGAACTACACTACTGTGGAGGTATACACATGGAGGATAGAGATAAAAAATTCAATTCAGTTTTATTTGTCTAGCGCCAATTCATAACAAAAGTTATCTCAGGACACTTTTCAAATAGAGCAGGTCTAGACCAAACTCCTTATAACATTATTTACAGAGACCCAACAGTGCCACCATGAGCAAGCAAGGAAAAACTGCCTGTTAAAAGGCAGAAACCTAGGACAGATCTAGGTGGGTGGTCTTGACCAGTTGGGGTGAGAGAGAGAGAGAGAGAGAGAGAGAGACAGACATGTGCACGGCAACAACAGTACTGGCAATGGCAGTCAAGCAGGACCATGGAAGGAGGCTCCACTAGGATCGATGAGAACCTGCAAGACGAGAAAGCACAAGCACTACGGGGAAGAAGTGAAGTTAGTAACATGCATTAATGGAACATGAATGTGTGCAGAGAGAGAGAGAGAGGAAGGGAGGAACTCAGTGCACCATGGGAAATCCCCCGATAGTCTAGGACTATAGCAGCATAACTAAGGGATGGTTCAGGACTCACCTGATCCAATCCTAACTATAAGCTTTATCAAAGAGGAACGTCTTAAGCCTACTCTCGAATGTGGAGAGGGTGTCTGCCTCCCGAACCACAACTGGAAGCTGGTTCCACAGGAGAGGAGCTTGGTAGCTGAAGGCTCTGGCTCCTGTTCTACTTTTAGAGACTATAGGACATAAGTAAAGACGTTTTGAGTGTCTAAAATGTGCTGTAATAAACAACACATTATATAACTTGCAGTAACAAAAACTAAAGTGACATTTAATCACATATTGATATATCAATCTTATACACCTTGAATTATTGTTGGTCAGTGATACACATACCTTTTGAAGATGAGCTGGAAAGTTGAAAATGGTTGGCACAACACAATCTTTAAGCCATTGACGTTCTGTCAAGGTCCTCACTCCTGAAGTGCTCACTGCAGAGCAGTGTCCGGTCAGAGGCAACAAAACCGTCCCTTCTTAGGGCAAGTTCCCACTGCCTCCTTATCTTTCCGATTTTGGGAAACCTTAAAAACGTGAGAAATGTACCCAGATATATAAATTATTGTCAACATTTCCAACCCTTTTTTCCTTCTTTCAACATTAACGGTAAGGACAAAAATACACACCTAAATTATCATATGTTTGGGGTAATTGTATGTATGCATGTGTGCATGTATGCATCATGTATGCATGTATGTACTTTAGAATAAGACAACCACACTAAATAAAAAGGTGTCCAAAAGAAACATTCCGCGATTGTGTAAACAAACTTCTAAAAAGCCTTGGGTCAACAACAATCTTGTAATACTATTATGTCATAGCCCCACTGTTCCTGTGTAACAGGACCTGTACTGTACATACATCCACTAAGTAACTAACGATTATCCCAAATATCATCATAATATTCGGACGCCCCGGACAGTAGGTAAAAAGTGGACATGTCCGGGCAAAAGAGGACGTTTGGTCACCCTATGCTATAGGCCTGTCTGAGACTTAGTTGTCAAGTGCAGTATATGTTGGCTTTTGCAGTTTGTGAAGTTGCAGCTGACTAAGTGGCTAATATTTTGCAACCTGCGCTCAACTGTGTTGTGTGATGGCATTGTTGTATCTTCAGTCAATCACGTTTCAGAATTACTATTGTGCTTTCTGCTTGGGTGATTTTTAGTGAATACTATATTGCCATAGTCTTGAGCCATACAATGCTTTGGTATGATTTAATTAATTGTAACACTGTCACGTGCTTCTCCTTTTTTGAACATTTGGAAGATAACACGAAACCATGGATGTGCCTATTGGCCGCACAAAACACATTGCAACTGCATCCTCTCTCTCTCTCTCTCCATCTGTATACTCTGGCTCAAATGAATAAGGCGGTCATCCAATTAGGCTATAATAACCTCATCCACATTGTCAAAATCATTAAAATATTGAGCCATGGCACTGAAAATTGTTTAAATAGCAACACAAACCTATAATTTCTGTAGCCTACTCCAAAACAACAAACTACCGCTACGCCTTTTACCCGACTCACTTTCCACACACCACACCGCTGTCTTTGGAATAGAAGTCACCTTGTGAGATCCATAAATCCATAATGTTGTCAGACACTTTTAATAATCTGAGCCTGTCAGTGGCAAAAACAATAACTTTTAGTGGGCAAATATCGAAGGTGCACAATTGCGCGACAAGGTTACATTGTAGCTCTGTTCGTGCCAGCCCATCACTTTGTTCTCTCTCAATACTAGAACAATTTCAAAGATTTTTGGTCACATCAGTCTATTATACACAAATGCATGGGGAAATGGGGTCCAGGTTGAAAAAACAACACAAAATTACCATATAAGGCTACATTCAGAATGTAGAAAGAGACCCAAATCTGAATAACCTCACTCATAACACAACCAGCCTCGGCCACAGAGTATGAATGTGTACGAATGGTGAATGGTTCCTGTACTATGTTAAAGTGCTTTGAGTAGTGTTAAGACTAGAAAAGCCCTATATACACAGTCTATTTACATTCTTCTCGTATAGACATAGTGTTAGCCTATACTGAGTTAACTAGCTGAATTGCTCTGTACTTTTCTTTACACAGGCACCTTCTTAGGTTCACTGTGGAAGGAGGTACCAGTGTTCAGCTTTTCCCCGAGACAGACGAGCCAGTCAACATCCTTAACATTAAAAGAGGAATTGTTTCAGCACTCAATGTGCCCGTCATGGAGGATGAACAGAACAGCCTCATGGTTGGTATCTTCTCACAACTCTAAAAATGCACAATTATGGCATTAGGGTCTTTAGACAACCCGGTCTCATGCCAGGTCATTAAATAGTCACGTTATTTTGATTTATTGATACGTTTACAGGTCACAATTTTGACGTTTATTAAGTGTACACGCCATGAATTTTGAACGTGTAGTCTACAGGTCACGCTTTTCAAAACTGCTCTGGGGGATGCAACAACGGGGAAATGAGGCGCCACACGCCAGCCGCAAGAACAGGACGGACTGCCACATGTGGGACGCGATCCCCGGGCACATCCCCAGGCGCAGGGGCACACAACAACGGGGAAACGAAACACCACACGCCGGCCACAACAACAGGACGGGTCGCCACTCGCGGGACACGATCCCCGGGCGCAGGGGCAGACAACAACAGGGAAAAGAAACGCCACAACAATAGGACGGTTATGGTTAGAAAAAGAAGAACGTGGAAAGGAACTGTCACACGCGGGACACGCCGACAACAGCGGGACGGTTGTGGTTTGGAAGAGAATAACGAGGAAAGGAACTGCAACACGCGGGACGCGATCCCCGGTCTCCGGTCTCCGGTCTCCAGGGTGAAAGTCCTGTGTTGTATGACCCATCCACCACCCCGACCAACCTCCTTGCACGGACTTTCGCACTGTCAATACAACTCGCTACTGTCATCGTTCTGTGATCACGAAATATGCTTCCCATTGAAATACATTGCTTTAAAATTCGTAATCACCACAAAAAAAACCCGACATTATCGTGTCCTGTCCACAACTCAATAGATTCAATAACGTGACCATATCATGAACTGCCATGAGACCGGGCTGCTTTAGATGAAGACACATTATATTTGATATAAATTGCATTGGGTAAAGTAAGTTGCTAAAGCAGCAATTGAGCATACAGTACATATGTACTGTAAAGGGAGCAGACAAAGAACATGAAAGAAAATTAAATGGCAGGAAAAATAAAGATCACATTCAGGTGAAAGTTTATTTTTTTAAATACACTTGCGCTTGCATGACGCTTTGTCTCCTGTATTTTAAAGCTAATATTCATGAGCTAAATCCCTCATTATCTGTTTTTTTCTTTTTCAGAGCACAGTGCATGGTCAATGTTTAACAGACTACCTGGTCCATGCCAGGAAGGATATCGCCACAGATGTGACACTGTCCAGAGATCTGTCCCAGTGTGACCAGTTTTACAGCAGGAAACTAGTCAACAGCCCCCTGGCCCTGCTGCAAAAACTGGTGAGATATTAGTACCTGCAGCTTCTGACTGGATACTGTCTTTAATATACTCTTTATATTATGTTGGTCTATACTGTACACGCATCTTTTGCACGTCTATTCATCCTGGGAGAGGGATTCCCCAGTTAAATGAGTTTGTTTGGGGAGTTTTTCCTTTTTCAAAAGCAAAGGGTTCGAAAAGGACAGAGGTTGTCATATGCTGTACAGATTGTTATGCCCCCTGAGGCAAATTTGTTATTTGTCATATTGGGCTATACAAACAAATTGACTTGAATTTACTTAATACTATTGTATTGTGTGATGAAGGCTTTGGTAAAATATGACATATTCTCATAAAAAAAGTGATTGCTTTGAGAAAAGTTCTACAAAGACAATATTACTTTATTGAGCCAGTTGTCATATTGTTTCTGTAGAACTTCTCTAAAGGGAGAATTCTCTTTGCTTTCTCCTATGTTGCTAAAGGTCAAAGGTCAATTGACTCCAATAAATGTTCATAGACTTCAGGAGAGGGGAAGGTGGTGAACAACCTCTTGAAATTGCCAGGGAACCAGTTGATAATATAAAGGTTTTATTTAGTTTAGTTTATTTTCATTTCTTGGCACTATTATCTCTGCCAACCATAAAGCTATATTGTGCAACTATTTTATATTAATGAACGTCTGTTACATTCAAGCCATTGCCAAATGAGTTGATACAAAGCTAATTAGGCCTATCAGCTCCACATAACGCTCTCGGCATTCCTCAGTATGGCTATGTTTACAAAATGGTGTCGTCTGGTGACTTTCGCGCACGCAGAAGCTCAAGTAATGCATTTCATCATTTTTTAATCCTCCTGTTAGCAACTGCGTGGAGGAAAGGTGGGGATGGTGTGCGATCACCGAAAGCTTGCGTCATGTCGATGAACAGACAGTGTTGTTGTGATTACTTAGAATCCCTCATGGGGGCGACGAAACTACGCACTATAGCGTTAAATAGGAAAGTAATATTTACACAATCTTAAAGCGCCCATATTATACTCATTTTCAGGTTCATAATTGTATTTTAAGGTTGTACCAGAATAGGTTTACATGGTTTAATTTTCAAAAAACACCATAGTTTTGTTGTACTGCACAGCTCTCTCTACCTGCTGTAGATCCTCTTTTCACCTGGTTTCTGTTTTAGCTACAGAGTGAGACCTCTTTTCATCTTCTTCTTCTGTACTATCTTTGATTGCACTCGCACATGCTCAGTAGCTCAGATGTAGATCATGTCAGCTAGCTAGCTCCATAGAAGTAAAAGACAGGCTGTTTCTTCAACTTCAGTCAGTTACAAGGCAGGATTAGCTGGGAGACTTCTAAATGAGGGCGCACATGTAAGTAGTTCTTTTGTAGATTATGGTGAACTTGTGTGTGTTGTAGCAGTGCTTTGCTATTGAGAACGAGGTACCATGCTAGTGTTAGCATTAGCGTTAGCATGCTAATGCTAACGCTACGAGCTAACGGTTGTGGTTAGCCAGCTCATTTCGGATTGTGACGTCACAGTCCGAGCCGATTTTGAACAGCTCACTAGGAGACTGAAGGCAGGACACATTCAGAAACCGTATCTCACTCAAAACAGCATGGATGGATTTTTTTCAAAGTTTGTATGTGTGTGGAAGCACCAGAGACACAAAAGAACACCCCAAATACCAGAAAAAGTGTTTTTTTCATAATATGGGCACTTTAAAGTAGGCTCATCAGAGATTACACTGTATCTGTGTCTCTGTTTCCCAACCGGAAGAGGCAAATGCCCGCCCACCAAGAGCCTGGTTCTGTCTGACATTTCTGCCTTTTAAAAGGAAGTTTTTCCTTGCCTTTTCCATTGCACTAAATGCTTTCTCTTGGGGAATTGAATTGTGTCTCTGTAAATTACAGAGTGTGTTCTACCTACTTTATATATACAGTACAGGCCAAAAGTTTGGACACACCTTCTCATTCAATGCGTTTCCTTTATTTTCATGATATTTACATTGTAGATTCTCACTGAAGGCATCAAAACTATGAATGAACACATGTGGAATTATGTACTTAACAAAAAAGTGTGAAATAACTGAAAAATGTGTCTTATATTCTAGTTTCTTCAAAGTAGCCACCCTTTGCTCTGATTACTGCTTTGCACACTCTTGGCATTCTGTTGATGAGCTTCAAGAGGTAGTTACCTGAAATGGTTTTCCAACAGTCTTGAAGGAGTTCCCAGAGATGCTTAGCACTTGTTGGCCCTTTTGCCTTAACTCTGCGGTCCAGCTCACCCCAAACCATCTTGATTGGGTTCAGGTCCAGTGACTGTGGAGGCCAGGTCATCTGGCGCAGAACTCCATCACTCTCCTTCTTGGTCAAATAGCCCTTACACAGCCTGGAGGTGTGTTTGGGGTCATTGTCCTGTTGGAAAAATAAATGATGGTCCAACTAAACGCAAACCGGATGGGATGGCAAGTTGCTGCAGGATGCTGTGGTAGCCATGCTGGTTCAGTATGCCTTCAATTTTGAATAAATCCCCAACAGTGTCACCAGCAAAGCACCCCTACACCATCACACCTCCTCCTCCATGCTTCACGGTGGGAACCAGGCATGTAGAATCCATCCGTTCACCTTTTCTGCTTCGCACAAAGACACGGCGGTTGGAACCAAAATCTCAAATTTGGACTCATCAGACCAAAGCACAGATTTCCACTGGTCTATTGTCCATTCCTTGTGTTTCTTGTCCCAAACAAATCTCTTCTACTTGTTGCCTCTCCTTAGCAGTGGTTTCCTAGCAGCTATTTGACCATGAAGGCCTGATTCGCGCGGTCTCCTCTTAACAGTTGTTCTAGAGATGTGTCTGCTGCTAGAACTCTGTGTGGCATTCATCTGGTCTCTAATCTGAGCTGCTGTTAACTTGCGATTTCTGAGGCTGGTGACTCGGATGAACTTATCCTCAGCAGCAGAGGTGACTCTTGGTCTTCCTTTCCTGGGGCGGTCCTCATGTGAGCCAGTTTCGTTGTAGCGCTTGATGGTTTTTGCGACTGCACTTGGGGACACATTCAAAGTTTTTGCAATTTTCCGGACTGATTGACCTTCATTTGTTAAAGTAATGATGGCCACTCGTTTCTCTTTACTTAGCTGATTGGTTCTTGCCATAATATGAATTCTAACAGTTGTCCAATAGGGCTGTCAGCTGTGTATCAACCTGACTTCTGCACAACACAACCGATGCAATTACCAATGTAATAAGTAGGAAAGGGTTTGATAATAACCATATGTATATCTGGGTAATGGTAATATAGTTATATTAATATTGTAATAACATGGTAATAATGGGGTAATGTATGTTGATGTTTTCACAGTATTATATGCTACTATCAGCGCAATACCTTCCAAATTAGATAAAACTTCTTGGAATTTAATTATTCTGGTAGCTTCTGTGTAACTTCCATGAATCAGTGCCGCAAAATGCAAAACTGACTGTTTCTATTGTATTACATGGTAATATTAGTAATATTACTTTGGTAATTACATGTTATTACCTATATATTACCTCTTTATTATCTCACTGTTACCCTACTATTACCATCTTATTACCGAACCGTAATATGCAGTGGTACCCATAATTCCATATGTGTTCATTCATAGTTTTGATGCCTTCAGTGAGAATCTACAATGTAAATAGTCATGAAAATAAAGAAAACGCATTGAATGAGAATTATTCTTGTTGAGGAAGCTCAAAGAGTTTGTAGTTCCAAAGGACACCGTTGTCCAGTCTTTTTGAGGTCATAGTTTGTTTTGGTAATTTGACTCTTGAATTATAAACCTTTTGGCTTTTGTTTTTATGGTATTTTCTCTCTATTTTAATTTAATAGATTAAGATATAAGTACGCTGTGTTGAATGTTTTTCTTCTTTTCCTGCTATATGAGCTCACTAAGGCAAGTTCCTAATGTTGTAATTGTTGTAATGGCAATAACTCATATTAATTTTCATATTGATGTACAATATGTTTCTTTGTTTATGTATGCACCAACCACCAAAGTAATTTCCTTGCAAGTGTAACTTACTTAGGCAATAAACCCTTTTCTAATTCTGATTCTCAACTTAACGATTACACTTCTGATACATTAAGATGGAGTTTGGCATCTAAGTCAAATGAAAATTCCTCTGAACTACCAATCATTTTACTTGAAGTGGTTTACATTTACATTTTACAATGACTTATAAGGTCAAGTATAATATTCTATAATTGCTGGTCACCTCGTTTCTATAATGCATTATAAACACATTTATAATGAGTTTATAATCTGCTTATAGCAATGTATGAGTATAGTTATAAGCACTTGTACATAATCATAATGCTTTATAACAATAATTATAACACATTATAAACCATTTTATTTTGACTTATAAGGTCAAGTATCATAATATTCATAATTGCTCATCTTTCCCTGACTACATTTTCTTCTCAGCATCAAAGTGTATTATAATTATCATTTTAATACATCATAATCCTTTTATAATGCATAATAAGCACTGCTGTAAGGTATAATGTGATTATAAGTTACTGTAAGTGGTCATTGGGTGCTTTAAGTACTATAATAAAATTCCTGAATTAGTGAAATGTCCATCATTCAGTTGTTCTTTACCAAAAAGTTGTTTCAAATTGGAGTAATCAATTTCTGTTATGACCAGTTAAACATATAAATACATTTTACAAAGTTTTCTGTGTTCTACTTGCATGGATTTAAAAATATGATTTTTAGTTTACTTAAAGCACCCAAGGCCACTTAGAGTAACATAATCAAATTATAAAACATTACCCTTATAGCAGTGATTATTCATTATAAAATGATTTTAATATATTAAAATTATGAGAATTATAATACACTATATCCTGGAAAGAAAATGGTAGTCAGTGAATGATGAGCAATTATAGAATATTATACTTGACCTTATAAGTCATACAATGCTTAATAATGTGTTACGATTATAGTTATAAAGCATTATTATTATTCCTGAGTGCTTATAACTATACTTATACATCACTATAAACAGATTAATAACTCATAAATGTGTTTAAAATGCATTATAGACACAAAGTGACCAGCAATTTTTTTTGTATGATACTTGACCTTTTAAGTCATTATAAAAATGCTTTATAATGTGTTTATTATAGATAAAAAGCATCATGATGATTTATGAGTGCTTGTAACTATACTTATAGCGTGTTATAAGCAGATTATAACATGTTATAACTGTTTATAATGCATTATAAAGACAGGCTTCATGAAAGTGTTACCATATTCTGTCAGTTTAAAATATATCTAGACATTTTGGTGCATAAGTTGCCAAAAAGATTTTATAATATGAAGCCTATATAAAGTCCAAACTGTCTTGTGACCTGTCTTGTAACACACAAGCATTGTGGATGTATTTTTTACAGCATGGCCCCATGTCTAAACTGATTACAAGCACTCAAGACTGCAACTACCAGTTTGATAACAAGGGAAAGCACATCACAGCAGCCATGTGCACAGAAAAACACATCTACCTGCCATTTTCCCATGAGTAAGTCATCATCTGAGTGCATATGTATGCATATATAGTGCACTGTTGTGCATTTTGCATCACCTTCTAATCTGCCTTGCAGGGGCAATGGAATATCATCTGTGGTGACCCAGGATCTCAGCTTTCAAAGCTCCAAAAGAATCAGCAACAAAGCTTTTGGTGAGTGATCATTTCCAACATGTCTGCTGTGACTGCCATCTATAGTTTTAGTTCATTTCTCTTAGTAGGAAATTCCAAAATGAATGTGAAATGTTTATACACAGATGTGAACCCCAGCCAGAGCAAACCACTCTACTTTGAAGACCCTGATGATAAAGCTCCAATACAGACGAAGGACGCTGTTCTGGGCACCCTACAGGAGCTTGTGGCTCTGGCAGGCACAGACCATGGTCAAAAGAGGACTAGCCTTTTCCATAAGCTGGTGTCCAGCCTGCGCGTCCTAAGGAACGAGACCCTAAGCCAGATAGTCACTGAGATGTTAGATATGTCAGGCTGGCTCACCTGGCAGGCCCTGTTTCAGTGTGGAACCACAGAGTGTACCAGCGCCATCCTCCACACTATCAGGAGCTTTGATGGGTTGTCACCAGAGGCGGACGCTCTAGTCTATGGGCTGAGTCTACAGGCTGACCCTGATGCCACACGTGTCAGAGATATGCTCAGCATGGCTCAGTATAAACAGAGCAGGGCAATTATGTATGCTCTAGCCAACACAGTCAAGAAGTAAGCAAAATAGTATTTAATGCTTTAAAAAACTGATAGTTATGACAAAAAAATCTTTTTTAAATATTACTACATATTTATTTTTAGAAATGTAAAAGACGTGCAATTTTCATAAAGCAAAGCAGGGCATAAAATTTCATGTTACTGCTACTAGAGGGAAACACTCACTCAAATTGTACTTTTTAACAAATTCTCTGTCTCTGGCACCTGGCACAGGTTCTATAAATCAGAAGTTACTCCAGTGGTCACAGATGTGTCAAAGTTCATGGAAACACTCTTAAATGACTGCACAGGAGAAATCTTTGACAATGACTCTGACTTTCCCACTGACCCCGAAGACATGTCCTTCCTTGTACTAAGGGTACTAATCATTCAAGCATCTAATTGACTGTATTTGTGGATTGAGCTAGCTCTTTATGGGTGCACTCCCCCAAAAATTTTTTCTAATCTCCAGGTTGTTGGTGTCATGGGTCAAGCTATGCAAGCTGTCAGCCCCAGTCTGATTTCCTCCATTTTGCGTTGTGCTAGGAAAACAAACATTCCATTATCAAACCAAAAAGCAGCTATACAGGCCTTTAGGTTGATGGATATTAATGATGAGGTACAACTACTTTTACACTAACACATCAAGAACACATTGTGATCGTAAGGTCACCACAGCATATGTCGTGGGATTTAACTGACAAAAATTCACGTTGTAATTTAACATTTGGTCAACCACAGGTCAGAAACATTTTCATGGAGGTGTACAAGGATGCTAAGAGCCCTGTTGACAAACGTGTAGCAGCCTACCTGATTCTGATGAAGAACCCAGATCAAGCCCTGGTTAGAGACATTCTGTACAATTTGGAGAATGTGAGGGACGAGCAGCTCAAAAGCTTTGTGGTTTCCCACCTGAGAAACATCCGCAACTCCGGCGAGCCACAAATGCATCAGTAAGTAATTGATCAGCAATATTAGCTAGTTAAATAACTATGCAATAATATTTATAGCTTCTTAGCACATGCAAATGTCTACTGTTATGATAATTATCGAAATAAATCTTTATTATATAAATAAAATTTGACTGTATGCTAAAAAAACAACAGAATAGAATAGAATTCCTTTATTGTCATTGCACAAGGAAATTTGCTGTGCAAATTCCACCCATGCTTACGTGCTCACACACTGCATCCACACATACTGTACATGCACTGGCCATTCAGAAAAATACAATAATAAGAATAAAAAGGAGTATTAAAAACAGTGGCATATCATAAACAATGTTGTACATTGTGCCAAATGCTATTTACACAATTTAAATATATTATTTCATGTTATATAATTATTGCACATTTTCTAGATCAGTTCAAACTTTATGGGGCATGGAAAATGAAATGGACAGAATTCTAAAATGTTGGCACTGTTGTCATTTTACTACAACATTCTTTATTCTCCTTACTAAAGACTCAGAGAGTACATTGAGTTGGCCTTGAAAGATCAGCTATCACCCGCAAACAAGGTATTTGATGGCATGTCAAGCAACTACAAAATAGACTCTCCCTTGGGCTCAGTGCAAAGTAACATAATCTTTGGTGCTACGGACACCTTACCTAAGGAGGTGATGCTGGAGACCACTTTAAAGGTTTTTGACTACAACTATGACATATTTGAGGTATGTTTTCAATAGCATTCTGTATAAAAACACACAATTAGCCTCGTAAAGATATTTAAACATTCCAAATCTTCCCCTTCAAGGTTGGTGTTGAGGGAACAGGATTTGAACCAACAATTGACGCTCTCTTTGGAGAGAATGGTTTCTTCCCTGACTCCATCTCCAAAGTCATGTACTGGGCAGGGGACAAAGCCAAGATGTTCAGAGAGGTTTTGGATAGAATGGCCCCCGAAAGAGACAGAATGAAGAGACAGGTGAAATGATTTTTGGACACATAATACATATTGTGCTTGTCAACATACCACATGAATACAACCCTGCCTGTACTTGGTATGAAAGGTGCATGCATGGCCAGAAACTAATGCATACACCTGTAATATCTCCAGGTCCCACAGGATCTTCTGAAAGATCTCACAAACAGCGTTGAGAAGCTCATGGATGACGCACGTTTCTCTTCAGCCCCTGAAGCCATTGCCTATCTCCGGCTTCTAGGAGCTGAGATAGGATACATCAAGACCAGCGACATGAAAAAGATGTCTGAGACTCTGTCCATATACTACAATGTTTTCATCAGGGTCCTACCTGTCAAGGTCAGATGTGTTGTTTCCTAAGATCATTTTTTTAAGAGAACAAAACACATGCATTTTTACATTCACAAAACAGGCCATGTATTGACACACACCAGTCTTCCTCAGGGTGGCAGGTTTATCGACAAGGCATTCTACTTTAGTTGATTATAGTCTGATAGTCTTCCTCCAGCACATCTGATTGATTTTTTTAACCTACTCAGAAGAAGCTCAGTCCGTGGAGACTTAGCTTGGAAACCGAAGGGTCACCAGTTCAAGTCCCACCTACGAATAAAGGTGGAGAGGTGTCATTTCACCTCTGAACCCATGGTGTGGTATCTAGGAGAAATATGTGAAGAGATGCATTTCAACTGCCTTATGTAACATTGCCTTGTGAAGTAAGAGTGATTGTGTTCCAGAACAACCTTTCACTTATTCTTGGCCTGATTTTATATACAGTAGCAGTTTACAAAAAGCCACAATTTGATAGTTGATTTCCATGATGTCACTAGCCAAAGAGATTTTTGACTCAACTTATACATATCATACAACCTGTTTGTTTTCTTTCCAACAGGCCTATTTTGCATTGATATCTAGCACTGAAAATGAAGTCTTTGGCCACTACATCTTCATGGAGAATGCCTTCTCTTTACCCACTGCCTCTGGCTTTCCTCTAAAGTTCTCACTGGCTGGTGTGTTTGCACCTGGTGCCAAAGGAGGCCTGACTTACTCACCTGCTAACACAATGGTAAGTTAGCTCCTTTTCATCTTAGTTTATATGTAAAATAAAATAATATTTGTACATGTTTGTCCCCTGTGAATTGCTGTTTACAACTATTCTGTTGTATCCTCCTTGTAGACTGACTTGTCCTTCATGCCTTCAGTTGGGCTAGAATTTATCACCCAAATGGGTGTGCACATTCCAGACTATGTGGAGGCTGGGCTTGAGATGCACACTAACATGTACCATGAGAGTTCCCTCAATGCTAAGATCACCATGAGCAGAAACCAGATGAGGCTGTCCATCCCTGCCCCTAAGTCAAACACTCAGTTTTTCAGCATTAGGTCAGTGGCACCTATCAGTATAGTCAGATAAAACAAAACACTTTCAGTGGTTGCCACTATGTCATGTTGTTCTCTCTTGCCTCTTCTCCTTTCTCTCTTTTTAAAAATACAGCAACAAGCTGCTATCAGTGTCCTCTGGTCAAACAAAAATAGTGCCATCCCTGGTGGAGGACCGGACTGACTCAACTGACTGCCAGCCCCTTTTCTATGGTCTGAAATTATGCACAATAGCACGTTACTCCAATGCTACTTCAATGGACCAGGCCCCATATTACCCCCTGACCGGAGAAAGCAGGTAAGAGGCCACTTTAGCAAATGTAACTTGAAACCCATTGGCCTTTTTGATCTGAGTTTTAGATTAGATTATATAGACTTTATTGATCCCAAATGGAAATTTCAATGCTACAGCAGCAAAATATAAGACACACAGCACACATACAGAATATACAAGAAATAATATGGTAGAATACAACAACTATTCCAAAATAAAGATAAAAAATACAACGGAAAGAATGTACAAATGTATATACAAATAAAAATGTACAACCTACTTAAATAGTATTTAAAAAGATATAAGTATAACCTATGTTTGTGCAAGTTGCACTTAGTGCAGTATTGTGATGTGTATGCGTCTTATCTAACACTCAGTGACGAAGTCTTAAAAAGTTGTATTGCCTGTGGTAGGAATGATTTCTTGTAGCGGTCAGTGAGACACCGAAGCTGTTGGAGCCTCTTGGAGAAAGTGCTCTGCTGTTGGATCAGTGTGGGGTGGAGAGGGGGTTATCCATGATAGATAACAGTTTGTTCAGTGACCTCCTCTCCACGACCGCTTCAAATGTCTTCTGTTTGCAGCCAATAATGGAGCCAGCCTTCCTGATCATTTTGTTCATTCTGTTTGTGTCGCTGGCTCCAATGCTGCTGCCCCAACAGATGGCGGAGAAGAACAAAGCTGGCCACAACAGCCTGGTAGAATATTTCCAACATTCCGCTGCACAATTGAAGGATATCAGCTTCCTCAGGAAATAGGCTGCTCATCCACTTCTTGTAAGCAGCAGTGCTGATGATTTTCCAGTTCAGCCTGTTGTCGATGTTAACATCCAGGTATCTGTACTCCTCAACCATGTCCACATCTCCACCCAGAATGCAAAGGGGCTGCAGAGCCGTTACCTTCCTCCTGAAGTCAATAACCATCTCTCTGGTCTTATCCACATTCAGCAACAGGTGATTCTTACCAGCCTAGTCCACAAAGTTGTCAACCAGCACTCTGTGCTCCTCCTCCTGTCCATCCGTTATACACCCAACAACTGCAGAGTCATCAGAAAATTTCTGTAAGTGACAGGACTCTGAGTTGTACTGGAAGTCTGTGGTGTCTAAAGGCCTTTTTATGGTTGTGCATCGAATTGGCGGCGCACCCCCGCAAACCCCTCTGCATCGACACCAGACCCTACGCTGTAGCCTGATGTGCACCTCTTGAAAAATGTAACTACACGTCGCAGCCACGCACGTCGCTAGGCCGTGACTTGGTAGTGTTGCATTTCCCCTGACTCGTTTCCTGGTTCTCCTTCTCCATAAACAACATGAAATCAAGGAGAGGGTTAACTTTTCCTGCTACAGATTTCCCACCGTGGTCAGAAAACCAGGGGAGACACTTTGTTTCTCTCACTATGACTCTAAAGTCGGTACTCACTCCGAAGCTAATCACCGTCACTCTCTCACTTCTCCCTCACTCTATCACCCACTCCCCAAACACACATACCGGCTCGACGCACACACCAGCGCACAAGTATAAACATCAGGCCACTTACGTAGGCTACGGCGAAAGCTCTGCGTGGAGCCTCCGCGCAACCATAAAAAGGCCTTTAGGTGAACAGAAAAGGATCCCCTGTACCACTCACTCACCACATCAGACAGAACACTGTCCAGACGGACAAACTGTGGTCTGCCTGTCAGTGATCCAGGAGACTGTGGACACGCCAACACCCATCAGCTGCAGCTTCTCACCTAGTAGCAGTGGCTGGATGGTGTTGAATGCACTGGAGAAATCAAATGTGATTCTCACAGTGCTGCCACTGCAATCCAGATGCAAATGAGCTCGCTGCAGCAAATAGATGACAGCATCGTCCACTCTCAGACCAGGCTGGTAGACAAACTGTAGCGGGTCCAGAGAAGATCTCACGTCTTCCATAGCAGCGGCACCTTCTTCAGGCTCAGGTTGAAGAGATGCTGCAGAACTGCAGACAGCAGGCTGGGCAGGTCTTCAGGACCCTGCGGCTGATGCTGTCAGCCTTGCTTTGGTGAGCCTCTCCAGCTGTCTCCTCACCTGGCCAGGTGTGATTATAAAGCAGGGGGGCGGTGGGAGAGCCAGTGAGAAGGTGTGGGGGGTTGGGGATGTGAAATAGGTGGCAGGGGATGGCTGTTTGCTAAACCTGTCAAGTGAGATCTTGAGTTAGTCCCATGGTCTGCAAGCTTGCAATGTTTCCGGCTCTGAGTCTGCGGGTCGGGAAGTTCCTACCTGTCTCGGACTGTCTCTCTGCTCACTCAGTCGCTTGAGTTGACTTGTTGAGTTGTCGTTGCCTTCGGAATTGTAAGTTATTAAGTTTTTGGCAGCAAAGATGGCTAGAACTAGTAGTAGCTAATGTTGCAAGAGGTTTTTGTGTGGCACTGTTATCATTTTAAATTGAATTGTAGTAGGACTCAACTGATCCGAGTTAATGATACTAGAGACTCGCGATTCATGAGTCAATTTAAAGACTCGGGTGAAAGAATCATGACTCAAACAGGTTTAGTGAGGACAAGTTAGCGGTTAGTAAGCTCTCTTACTTACCACTCAGATTAGTGAGAGTATAAGGGGCGGGTATGCAAAATAAACTTTTCATCCACCAGCCAAAATACTAGTGAATGTTAAAATTTTACTTTTTTTTTGGCTGGTGAGGCAAGCAAATCTACCAGCCACTTGCGTATTTTACCAGAATTTGGCTGGCAAATGGTGCTAATGTTGAACCCTGCTGGTATGTACATGAGTTGAAGGGGAGTGCAAGGACAGACATGTCCGGCCGATTGTGGTGGGCTGGTCTGGGTGTCCAAAGTCCAGGGCTGATTTTTTTTTACCCCAGCCCTGCCTTCAGGTCACGGTTGATCCATGGCTTGTTATTTGGAAAGCAGCGTACAGTCCAGGAGGGCGTGGTGATGTTCTCACAGAATTTAATGTACTCTGTGATGCAGTCAGTCATGTTATTGATGTCATCCCCATGTGGCTAACAGAACACGTCCCACATGGGGGACATACATTTTTTTCTTTAAGTAGGTTGGGTAGCTGATATGTAAATAGTTTACTGTAATTGGTTGATATATTAACGCAGTACTGTATGATTTTAACCAACTACTGTACATAGTTAAAATACTTGACCAGAAAGTTAAACCTGTGTTGTTTTCTCAGGTTTGCAGTTGAAATCCAGCCAACAGGGGAAGTTTCAGAATACACTGCCACCATCACTGACGAAACGCTCAGAGAGGGTAAAAAGGGTCGGCATAAAGTAGACTCTCTGACGCTAACCCTTAAGGCAGAAGGTACTATAAGATTGTGTGTGTGTGCTCGTTTGTGTGTATGTGAGCATGCATGCATGTAACGGGCCAGCCCAGTATAGCTAAGAATTACATCCACATGGGACAATTCCACATCCACAATTTACATCCAGTACCTATGTTGAGTGGCAATACAGGAAGTAGTGTGTCTTTTATGTAGCGAGGTGCAAAGTAAGGTTGTGGAGTTTGAAGTGATAGATGGGCATGCAGCATATCTTATTTTCATGCAAGTTTATCTTATGACAGACTTGCAAATAACATTCACCTTTTTAGTAACACTACTACAATGTTTTCCTAATAATCAATGGTTTTAGTTGCCTAAACTTAATCATACCTAAACCACAGTTTTAACCCTTTCCCTAACCTTAACCATACCATAGCTGCCATATTTCAAATCACGTATGCCAAATTTTCTAGACATTGGCTTTGTCGAACATAATCCTGGGTTTTGCGTAACCATCCCAGGTTGGTACGGGAATGTACTGGAACCATAATGATCCAGAATAAATGAATGAATGTGTGCCTTACTTACACTACATTCTTAAGTGCACGTAAAGCTTATGACATTGATATGGGCACCTCCTTAATAGATCTTGAAGCCACCAGTTGCTACTGTTCCTGGAAATAAAAACTGACTAAAGAGTTTAAATACTGCTGCTACTAGGGTACGATTCATCTGAGGCCACTGTAGCTCTGAGATACAACCGCAACAAGAACACTCTCACCGCTGAGGTTGTCATTCCTGACTACGACGTGGAAGCAGGCATCAAGCTGGCTGTAACGGACAGTGATGCCAAAGGAAAGAAGATGAGAGGTATCACCATTGATGTCACCAACAGGAACATCCCACAGCTGACTCTTGTTGGACACTCAAGGTACATAGTTCTATAAACAAACCATCAATCCTTCCTTCCTTATGATAGATAACGCTGAAGTTTCAGCTGTGCTGTCTGGTTTCTTGAGACAGTTTGGTTTTAGAAGGTTTGAGTTGATGAGAAACATCCCAGGAAATGCAAATAATTAAGAAACTGAAATGCAGTCTTACCCACCTATTTGTCCTTGTTTTTAATGTAGACTTGACACGATGAAGAATGCCATGCTGCAAATCCAGATGGCCATTCCATCTCTGAAAACTGATGCCTCTGTCACTGCAACCCTGAAGAGGGATGAGGATGTGTTCATGGACTTAGAGATGGTCATCAACCTCCCTGAGACATCCTACCAACAGAAAGCTTCCATTAAATACAGTAACTGTCAGCCATCAGTCACAGCTTTAACACAGACAACAGACCCATTCATTAATTTGTATGTGTGGGTACATTCAGATTTTCTCTTTACAGATGATGAAACGTTTGAGGTGGAACTGAAATCACATCTGAAGTCAGAGATTCAGAAACTGATCCCAAATATAGAGAATCATCACAGGCAGCTGCAACAGCTCATCGATCATATCCTGGACCAGAAAGTGGCAAAGACTGATATGAAACTGCGTCACATAGTGACCAAAGGAATTGAGGTAGTGCTTTGACATTTATTTATTACCTTTTTCAAGGAGCTTGCGTTTATCATTCTGATTTGTTGTTTTTCATAACATTTCAAAAACTAAGAATTATGGTGAAAAGTTAGTCTATGGGCGAATTACATACTTGTTTTTAGGGTGGATAGTGCCATTTGGTGTGTATAATGCCATGTATGAAACTTCATGTTCACCAGAGTTTTAAGTACTCTGATTTAGCATTGCACTTTTACATTGATGGTCTTGATAAGGATAAAAATTGAATATGAACCAGAGATATTGTCTTCATTATTACGTATTTTCTTGAGTGCTTTTAAGCTTTACAGTTTTTGCTTTAAGTAACATGTAATTTATCTCTATGTCACCCTGAAGGCAGGTGATATATGGTTAGACAAATTGACAGCAAGCATCCCCTACCTTGCAAACCTGCGAAGTAAGAGGAGCATCTCAGATCTCACCCTGCCAGCCCTACCTGAGAAACTGTTTCTGCAGTCGTGAGTTTTATTTTTATTTGATCGTTTAAGAACATTACTTTCAGGTATTACTGCGCATAAACCCTAATTTAACAGTTCAGTTATACTACAGTACTTGTTTTGTTCTCTGATTCCCTACCCCGCCTGTACAGTTTGTTAATACATTTTCAGATGCACAGTAGTGCCGAGATTGAATTCAAAGTGGCCTTATGGTGAATAATAGATAACGTTATGTCATATGTATGCCTGGTTAATGTTCCGCAATGTGGAGTTTTATATGATGGAATGTGTGATCACGTTCTACTATAAACATGCCAAAAGTAATTGTATTTTATTATGGTTTAAAGTACAGTTTTTGTTTGCTCTAAGGTTGTTAGCTTTAAATCTCTGTTATATCTATAACAGAGAGACTAACAGTCAGACTGTTAGCTATAGCCCTAATATTAATTTAGACTTGATGATATATAAAATTACTTAACGTTACTTTCCTTTTAAAAGCATCACTCATATCCCAGCAACAGAACAGATGAGAGAAACGTATAACAGTGCATGCCTTTTATTTGGTTAACTTTAGTTGGCTTACTGTTATTGATTAGTCAGACTACAGCGGCTAGCATAGACATACAAATACATGTATACTGTAATCATACAGTCTACGGTGGTGGTATAGGCATAAGCCAATTCCCATGGAAGCACATGCCACTCACTACAGCTGCATTTGCCGTTGGCTGATGGCATATGCCACAGTGGTACAGCGGCATAAACTGATCCCCTGGTGGCACTCGCCGCTGACTACACCTACCAGCCACGGCAGCTGATGGCATATGCCACTTTGGTACATTAATACATCCATGGAGTAAGCCAATACAGTAACGAAGCCAACAATAGCCATGTTAGCTCTAATACTTTGGGTACATCTGCAAGAATATATGAAATTACTTAAGTGTTTGTCACTGGCCATTGCCTAACGTTAGCACGTCCACCTGCCGTTAAACGGTGTGTCGGTGGAACAGAACCGGCACAGGTCGGTGTAGTGAGTGGCCAGTGTCGGCAGGGGATCGGCATATGTCACTCCAGATGCAGTCTAAAATTGGAACGATATTGATCATGCATTCTCTTCTACCTCAACAGTGACAGTTTGTTCCGATACCAGTTCAACAAGGATAAGATGGCCATCTCACTTCCTCTTCCACATGGAGGCAAAAAGTCAGAAGAAATAAACATACCAACCACTCTCTCTATTCCCCTTATAGATTTACCAGAGATAGGTCTATATATCCCTGCCAAAAACTATCCACTACCATCCTTCACTATACCACCTTCTTTGGATTTCACTGTCCCTCTTCTCGGTCTAGCTGAAGCATCCACCAAGATCAACAGCAACTTTTACAGCTGGGAAGGCTCCATCACTGGGGGCAACAACACTGTTGATGTCCCAAGCTACATTGCACAGTACAAAGCTATGGCCCAATCACCTTTTCATCTACTGTCATACAAGCTTGAAGGTAAACATTTTCTTAAAACACCAATTAATCGTTATAGGTCCTGTACGTTGTGTCAATGGATTGCATTTATGCTTTTCTAATCTTAAAGCTCCATTGTGTAATTTTTTGAGTTGATTCTTAGCAAAAACTCCTTTGTTCTTTCACAAATATGCGCTCATTCATGTGTAATTACTTCCACCAACTAATCAAAGTATTCTCGTTGGTGAAAAAGGATTGTCTACCTTGTAACATAAACGTAATCATATGTGTCGTGATTTCCCTGGCAGACAACTCATGTCGTGCAGTTGTAACACAGACTAGCTACAGCTAGAATAGCTGCGTGTAAACGATGGAGATACTAACAGCTAATTTCGGTTTCATTGACATTGTTCATACTGCTCAGAGTAATATATTAAAAACACAAACCTCCGTTGCTTCTCTCCTACGCTGTAAACATAGCCTTACACTATTTATCTTGTACAATATACAGAATAACGATAGCACTGATACTTTACTAACATTAGCTTGCATATATTTGGGAACCTGATAGCTGATGTTAGCAATGAAATGGTACCAAAATAACGTAAAACTATTATTACCCTGGAAGGAACACTCACGGACGAAGTCGTACGTCTTGGAATAATATGGCCATAGTGGGAGTTAAAACGCGCTCGGAATGGGAGGGGGTAGAAAGTAATATTCAGTTGGTTGTCATATACAATTTCTTACACAATGTAGCTAGACACTACAGGCACACACACACACACACACACACACACACACACACACACACACACACACACACACACACACACACACACACACACTGGTGATCAGATAAACAACGCACATTTACACACAGATGGTGCAGCATCAGGAGCAATTTGGGGTTCAATCGGAAGGTCCATCCCTGGCCCATAGCTGCCAACACTCGTTTTTCCCGGCTTTCTCCCATTTTTTAGCCCTATCTCCCGGACCTCTCCCGGTTTGTTTTTTCTCCCAGTAAACTCACGTAATTTGCATGGCCCAAACTCCTTTATAAATAATCAGACCAATATGTTCGTTTAATCTTGACCAGTTGCCAGATCTTGTATGAAACGCATCCTAACACCATATACAATTTTCAACCCGTTTGTCACCTCAACCTGGCAACCTATAACCCAGGTGCGCAGTTGATGTCTGTGCAAGCTTCGCAGAAAGTTCAGACCCGAAAGCGAGCCGATAAAGATGGCAGGTGAAGCTGTATATGCAAAATATAGCTGTAAATTTCAACATGTTGGGCGCAACAATTTACATGCATCTTACCTAGTCATATCGACAACCTCCATGCTTTTTGTAAGGTGTGTCGCATTGATTTTTATGTAGCGCACGGCGGGGAAAATGACATTACCCTTTAAAACACAGTGGCAGCATCGCGCAGAAGAGGCACATAAGGGCACACAGGCGATTTCATCCTTCATTATGAAAGAACAGACAGAGGCAGAAAACGTGAAGCAAGCTGAACTCAAGATGGCATAGATGTTGGTAGCACAGACTTACAGTACACTTAACAGTAAACCCCCCCCCACCCCCACCCCCGGTCGCGCCGCCATGCCCCTGCACAAATCTCCCGTATTTTGAAAACCAAATGTTGGCAGGTATGCCCTGGCCCTGTACTCTACATGTTAAAGTTCCCTTAGGCAAGACACTGAACCCCAAATTGCTTCTCATGCTGCGTGAATGTTTGGAATGTGATGTGCAGGTGGCACCTTATATGGCAGACTCGGCCATCAGTGTATGAATGTGTGTGTGAAAGGTTCCTGTATTATGTTAAAACACTTTGAGTAGTCCTTAAGTCTAGAAAAGTACTATATAAATACAGTCCATTTACATTGTTTTGGTAGCCGGTCCAGCTGCACATGCAAGTTAGTGCATGTGAGTACCTCCCTTTGGCGTCTGTATTTGACGACCTAGCAATGAGAAAGGGTTGTTGAAACTGTTGGTCTCTCCCTTTGTGTTCATGTCTCGCTGGCTAGCTGGTTGGCGGCAACTAGAGATGCACCGATTACAACTTTCTAGGCCGATTTCGATTTCTCATTGAGTTGGACCTGCCGATACCGATTTCATATTTTCTAACTACTTTACAGCACACGCAAATATTTATTTTCTATCTTTTCTTTAATAGAACATTTTACATTTTCATAGAACATGGAACATTTTTTGAACAGATAATCGATCACTATAAAATAGAACAATATAAATTATTCCTGGTGATTCACACACATCTAAAGTGCAATGTTAGAACCATTTCCTTCTTTTCACATCCAATATCCAACTAAAATATATATATAACCAATAAAAATTAAATAAATATAGCCTTGCAGTATAAAGATATTTCTGAAAACAAACACGCAGGCCTGTTTGAACATCAACAGTAACGTTACCTGAAAACATAAACGTCACACAGATGATTTAACATCACCACTCATTTTACACACAGTTTAGCAAAAAAACTAAACGCTGAGGGAAGATTACTACGTTTTTAATGTTGGTTTGGAGCGGTATGCATCCCAACTAATTTTAAACAGTAACGTTAATACAACGTGTCGGAGGAATACAGCGTCTCTCATTTTCTTTTTTTTTTTTTAGTGCAGCGAGGGAGGCAGAGGGACCGCAGCATTTGCTAACGTTAGCTTCTTGTCTCATCTGGGGTCTGATAAACAGTAAATTCATCAAAGTCAGTGTGTCCAACACTATTTTCCGATAAACTGTAGCTGTCATATTTCACGGGACCCGCGTGAGTGTGGTTTTCATGTTCCAGTTGTTCAGCCTCAGAGGGGGGAGAGAGAGAGAGAGAGAGAGAGAGAGAGAGAGAGAGAGGCTGACCGTGCGCCTGAGATCAGTAAAGCAGACTGCTCTGCAGAGCCGCGTATAATTACGACTTTATGATATTTCAGAAACAGCTGATGGAGCGGAGGTGCGCTGATGTTGCGCGATGTTAATCATGCACCACCTGAGTGAATTTGTCCGGCATAAAATCGGCATATGTCAGACTGACCAGCAGGTCGGCGGTCATGACCGGTCACGTGAAAATCAGCCGATTACGGTCACCGGCCGGTCAATCGGTGCATCTCTAGCGGCACCCTGTCGCCCTTCTGCACTGTGCACTGCCCGTTCCGCTCTTCTGCAGCAGAATGGGACTCATACGGTGGTTACCTGCTAATAATGCCGACATCCTCGTCAGGTCGGTTAACGTCACCGCTGATGTGCATCGCTCTGTGGCGATAGCCAGGTAGAGAGTGTGAGCTAACCATTGAGCTAGTGTAACCAACTCTGATTACTACTGCTAGCTCTGTTATCGCTGTTGCCACTTCCCCTTTCTTCCACCCTTTCCCTTCCTTTGTGATATGTTAATCAGCAGTAACCTTCATCTGAGCACCCCTAGCGTGCTGTGCAGAGTTGGAGCAGTATAGCCGCTGTCAGCTCTGCTAGCCGTCATCCGCTCATCCACCTCCATGTTTGCTTGTCACATCAGAAAGCGAAAGCCGTGTGTATCCATTCCTGGCCATGTCAGTCAAACTCTAGTGTGAGAGCTCTGTGGAGGCAATCCCAGCCCAGACTTAATTTTGTACAGTATTTCAAGTAAAGCACCTTGAATAATGGTGTGGGCTTTTATTCACTAGGAAAAAGTGGCATGACAGATAAGATCTCAAAATCTTTTTTACTATAGTTGGTCAAAATAAAATTTTGTTTCTGTGAAACTGACCTTCCATCGGGAATGATGAGATCTGGAGCACACGCTTATATTAAGAGTTTTTAATAAATTGCAGCAAATAACATTAGCATTAGCATTAAGCATGTGTTTTTCAGAAATTATTCTACATCTTTGCCTGTGCTGTTACAGATTCTGATAATTATATCCTTTCTTTCTGTTTCAAGGAATTGGGATGATGTCAGGAAGAGCTGATGATAATCTCAAGTATCTTCTGAATAGTTCCTTCAGCCATAGCCTCATTGACACAAGCTTCAGTGTCTTAGAAACCTTAAAGGTAACCAACAAATTGAATGCAAGGGCCAGCTATAAGATTGAAGCCTCTAGTCCAGTAGGCATGCAAGCCTCTCTTTACTACTCTGCTCAGTCAACTTCAGCTCTAGATTCAGATGCAATTTCAGGAGATGGCACCGTGGACGGATCACTTAAAATAGGTTCATTCTACACCAATACCTCCTACACCCACAGCTACAACCTACATCCACTAGATGGAGAAGGAAGAGGAGAGTCCACCCTGCACATCAACTCGCCATTTATTGAAGTTCACAACATGATACATGGAATCTATGCAAACTCTGAGTTGAACATTGTGTTCAAAACCAATGCCCAGAAGGATGTTATTAAGCATGCAGCAGAGCTCAAGTATAAAGATGCACAACTAACCCTAAAGAGCAATGCCATTGCCACAGCCATGGGTAAATCGCTCAATAACAAAGTTGAGCTTAGTGGGTCCAGCCATATGGCCATCCTCACAATTGAGTCACAGGCAGATGATGACACAAATAGGGCATACTCACTTATAACAGGATCCCTGGATTCAAATGGGCTTGAGGTAAACTCTGAAGGTTCCCTCACCTTTGATACAGGTCGTGGATTGCACAAAGCTTCTGTTACGATTGGTAGAAATGGTCTGACCACAAGTGGAACTAACAGCATTCAGTGCAGCTCTGTCACGGTGGAGAATATATTCAGTGGTGAGATAGACAACAATGGAGCATTCCTGTCCTTTGGGACCAAAGTGATGGCTGAGGAGAGCAGAGGAGAGCTGAGCATTGAGGGTAAAATCACACCTGTGGTAGCCTCTTTGAATGGTGTCCTTAAGGGCCATGCATATGATGCAACTACAAGAAACAACATTGATATTTTACTTAACCAAAGGGCTCTGACTTTTACTAGCAATACAATGGGAACATTGAAGCAGATGAATACAGAAAATAGCCACACACTGACCCTCACTATGTGGACCCTAGCCTTGCACTCCAAGACTAACAACTTCATCTGTGAAGATATTTACTACAAGCAAGACACCAATGTTGATATGAAACCATTTGTTATATTGTTTGATATGACAAATGATCTCAAGTTGTATGATGTCAGTTTGAACAATGAAGGCCACATGAAGCTTGAGCTGATTAAGATGGATCTGAGTGGAAGGATGAAGGGATCTTATGGGGAAGAACACAAAATGAATCATATCTATGAACTTAAGTATGATAATATGGCTGGTACAATAAAACACAGCATGTCTGGTAATGTAATGGATGCCCAGCTAAGTCACAACTGTGAACTTGAGTTTGCTGCCCTTTCCTCCAAGACAAACTGTGAGGCACGAATATATTCTGAACCTCTACGTTTTGACAGCACCATTCGCACTATGACACTGCCTTTCAGCCTCACTGTTGATGCTCTTATCAACAGTGATGGAGAAATGAATCTATACGGGAAGCACACTGGACAGCTCTACAGCAAGTTGTTGGTTAAAGCTGAGCCCCTAGCTCTTGCATACTCACATGACAGCCGAGTATCAATCACACATATACTTTCAAGTGGGGAGTCTTCCACTAATTTGGACAACAAATTTGATGGCCTCCTGACACCAAGTGACCAATCTCTGACCTGGAAAGTAAAATCTGGACTAAACAACCATGCTTATAACCAGGACATCAGTACTTACAATAATCTTGAGAAGATTGGATTTGAGTTTTCAGGAGTAATGTTAACAGACATTTTCAGCAAATTAAGCAAAGACAAGAGATCTGAAATACAAGAATTAAGTATGGCTGGATTCCTCAAGTACGATAAGAACAGTGACTGTCATATCATTAACATCCCATTCATTAAGAGTTTTCCTGTTGCTTTTGAGAAGCTCAAGAACACACTTGTACAAGCCTTAGAATTGCTTCAACAATCCATCAGCAATTTAGATATTAATCAAAGAATTACTGACTTTAAAGCCAAGTTAGATCAGCTACCCATGCAAGTGAGTGACTTCATGCGAGAAATTGACTTAGAGAACAAAGTGAATCAAATAAAAGCAAAACTTGATCATTTAATCCATGAGTTTGCTCTAACAATGGATGACTTAGAGGTTGCGATGAACAACTTGAGAAAGAACATGGAAAATACGGTAATGGACATTGCCACCAAATTTAGAGACCTCATCCTTACAGTCAAAGACTATGTCAAGGCCGGACACCTTGCCGACACGATAACAAATGTACTTTCACAAATTGGAAATCAGCTTCGGGCCTTTGATGAGAAGTATGAAATCAAGCATTCATTTATTAAAGTACTTGATGCCTTCGAGGACATAATCAGACAGATTGATTTACAGAAGTTCACGGAAAGCAGTGAAGGGTGGCTGCGAGAACTTGATTCTAACTATGGAATCTTGGAGAAAATCAAAGACAAACTGTCTAAAATGAAGCAGTACATTGAGAACTTTGAAGTCAACATGTTTTTACAAACATTAGAGGATTATCTTCTCTCAATTGATTTGGCCATGTATGTTGAACAGCTATCATATAAAATCCCCTCTTCAGACATAGCAAATATGATGGAATCTATGAATGATGTTATTGTCAACTGGATTGATGAATATGAAATCCCCAACAAAATAAATACAGTGTATTTTTACATTAGGGATCTACTTTTAAAATACAGTCTTGATGATAAATTTAAAGAATTAATGGATCAGGTAGTAATTCTAATCAGGGAATTCAAAATTGATAAGACTGTGCAATCAATGGTAGATGCTCTGAAATCTATTAACTTTGAATTTGTTTATGATAGAATTATGCAACTTATGCACAGTGTGACAAGCCAGCTCAGAGAAATTGATTTTAGGAAAAGCATTGATAACCTTAATGGATGCATTTCTTTAATGCTTAAGTCAATCAAGGAATTTGACTACAGTCCATTTGTTAATGAGATTAACAAGAAAATTGATGAACTAACAAACTATGTCAATGAACAAATTAAAACATATGAGATTGTGCAAAAAATTGAGGCAGTTAGGGGATTTCTTAGAGAGATCCAAAGTTCCATCTTTACATATTTGCACAAACTCAAAAACACAAAGGTAGCTGATGCTTTAAAGAAACTGAAAAAAGTGATTGACACTACATTTCACAATGACATCAAGTTAAAAGTGCAGGATATCCTTGAGGACATGCGACAAAGAATCCTTGACATGAATATCAGCAATGAAATGAACATTTACCTCCAAAGGGCAAGCCAATCCTACAGTAATGGAGTGTCCTACATTTCTGCACAGTTTAACCAACTGATGGAGAAGATCAGAAAAGTAGGCAATGACAATGAGATCATCACCCAGATGAAGCAAACTGTAGATGGAGTTATGGGTGCATTGAAGAGAGGTAAGATGGAAATTCCCACTTTTACTGTACCTCTCACTGACCTTGTCATTCCAGCTTTTACAATCAACCTGAACAAACTGCAAGAAATCAGCATCCCAGCTGAAATTTCAGTCCCTGAGTTCACCATCCTCAAATCCTACACAATTCCTGCCTTCACCATAGACTTTGATGAGATCAAAGCAAATATAGTTGCAATCCTTGACAAAATCCAAGCATTTGAGATCCAAACACCTGATCCTGAGAAAATCTTTGGTGACCTTAAAGTTCTTTACCTATCTGAACTACCAGATCTCACCTTTCCAGAAATAACTCTTTCCGAAATAAAATTTCCAGCCTTCAATATCCCCAAATTAAATCTGAATGGCTTTGAAATCACAATGCTTCCAATTCCAGAGAACAAATTGCCTGAGATTCCCAGTGACATTTGTATCCCAGTTTTTGGCAAACTACATGGAGAATTTAGAGTGAACTCCCCTCAGTACACTCTTGAAACTACAGGGAAGATTGAGAACTCAACGTCCATACCAAAAAACCCACAGTTTACAGCCACTATTACTTCTTATGCAAAATCACCCTTTGAACCCCTTGAATACAGCTTTGAAGCCACTGCTCAGTTGGAAGCTCCCAGAATGAAGAATTTGCTATTCACAGAAAAAGTGAAAGCTACATTTGTGGCCTTCTCGATTGATCATGAAGGATCCTTGACACTCACTGGCTCTTCTGCTGAGGCTTCTGCTAAGACCACTACCAAGGCCACAACCCAAATGTACACGACAGACTTGGTCAACAATATGGCACTTACATTAAAGAATGGAATCTCTGTAGCCATAGACACAACCTACAACCACATCTTGGACATCCCGTCAATTGAAACTTCAAGTCAGGCATCAATGAAACAGAATATAGAAGCCACAATGGAATCAGGCAGAATAACTGTGACCGGTGAAACTACTGGTAATGGAAAGTGGTCCATTCAAGACTACTCTGATGAAGGTACATACAAAGGCAATGTAGAATTCAACATCAATTTTAGCACGGCCAAGTTAACTTTTGTAGGAGAAGCAGACTGTAAGGCCATGAAATCTAGGCAAACACTGACTGCTGAATCAGTGGTCTTAAGCCATATCACTGCTGAAGCAAGATGTGAAACTGAACTTCCATCTGTCAAGAAGAGTGTTGTGGTTTTAAATGGAGAGGCTCATGTTGGGGAATTGAAAGTTGCGTTGACAGCCTCTCATGATGCTGAATTCACTGAAAGTCTGAGTGGATATATGGCCAACTCGCTGGAATTCATGGCCCATCCATTTGAGATTGTGCTTGATGTTAAGAATAAAGTAAACTTAAAGATGTTCTTCCCCTTGAAACTTACTGGAAAGGTGGATCTCCAGCATGACTATGGTGTCATACTAAACTCTGAGAAGCAGCGTGCTTGTTGGTTTACTTTGGCAAGATTCAACCAATACAAGTACAATCACAACTTCACAGCAGAAAACAATGAAATGGAAATCTTATTTCACTCATCAGCTAATGGAGACGCTAATTTGGACTTTTTAACTGTTCCTCTATCTATCCCAGAGATAACTGTACCTTATCTCGCAATTAAAACCCCTGAGGTCAAAGACCTTTCTCTGTGGGAAAATGCTGGATTTGAAACCTTGCTTACCACTCCTCAACAGTCATTCGATATGAATCTAAAGCTTTATTACTACAAGAACCCTGATACACACAGCTTTGAATTACACCTTGAACCAATTTACAATACAATTATTGGCAATGCCCACATTATCCAAGCTCAATTTGAACAATGTAGAGATGGAGTAGTTGCACTTCTAAAGGATTCGTACAACAAAGCAAAGTTACAGTATATCAAACACAAAATAGACACTTCTAGTTTGCCTCCTAGAATCTTCACTGTCCCTGGATACAAAATACCCATATTAAATATTGAGGTTTCTTCTATTAGGGCTGAGATGCCGGCCTTTAGCTACTTTGTTCCCAAGGAAGTTAGCACACCAAGCTTCAAAGTTCCAGCACTGGGTTTCTCTGTTCCATCCTATACCCTTGTGCTACCATCTTTGGAGTTACCTGTCATCCATGTTCCAGAAACTTTAAGTGAAATAAAGCTGCCCACTTTCACACTACCAGCCATTCAGAACCACATTTTGATCCCAGCTATGGGTAACATAACTTGTGACTTCTCCTTCAAATCTATTATTATGAGCTTAAGTGCTAATGCTGGCCTTTACAACCAGTCTGACATTGTTGCACGATTCGGAGCTTCTTCAACATCTGTCTTTGACATTTTGAATGGAAAAATTGATGGCACCACCAGTTTGACAAGGAAGAGAGGAATAAAACTGGCTACCACTGTGTACCTGGAGCATAACAATGTGGAGGCAAACCATGAATGTGCTGTTAGTCTCACCAAAAGGAGCATGGAAGCTTCTGTAGCCAACACTGCTAAAATCAATCTCCCCTTCCTCAATCTAGAATTGAATCAGGAACTCACCGGAAATACCAAGACCAAGCCAAATGTTATTTCCAAGAAAAAACTAAATTACATGTTTAACATTCCTCTGATTGAGTCTGTAGGAAAAGGAAACATTGATATGAACTGGACACTGGAAGCAATTTCTAACTATGTGTCACTGGAGACCTCTACCCAAGGAAAGTCAGACATAATGATAATGGACAGTTGTAACTTTGCTGGAGATCTAGAAAATGAGGCTAATTTCTACCTAAATGCCAATAGCCTCCGTTCAACTGTCAGGACTGTCTTTAACTCAAACATTGACAAACAGGAAAATCAAAAACAAAGCTCAAACAACATTTTTCAGTTTAACATGAATAAGAACTTGGCTCTTGAGGTCTCCTTGCAGCGAATGTTTGCAACAGTTGGCTACATCAGTAATAACTATGTTGATTTCAAAAATTTCAACACAAATGGAAAGCACATTGTTAAGGGAGAACTAGATTTTGTTCCTTTAACAACTTTCAAGACTACATTGAGCATTGCTGGAAGTCAGCCAAGTAGTTTGGGTCGTGCTGAACTTATTCAGAGCATCAACCTTGTCATCAGCTCAGATAAGCAGTCTTTCACTTGGAGTTGTAAGGAACAGCTGGCATCGCTTATCCATGCTTGTGATTTACTTGTGTCCAATGATAAATCTGAAGTACGCATGGACTTCACCAAATCAGTGGAAGGCCACCTAGCTTTCTTGAAGTCAGTTAGGCTTCCTGTATATCAGAAGACCCTGTGGGATGTTTTCAAGTATGATCAGGTCACAAATATGGATGACTTACAATTCATTAAAATATCTTCCAGCATTGTTTACACAAAGACCATGGATGGCCAGGAGTATACAATTCCATTCAAACTATTTGAAAACAGCATCACTTTTATCATCCCTGGGATTAGTATTGCAGTGCCTTCTTGGGTAAAAGAAATGCCATACTCCATAAGGAACATAGACATGCGATTTGAAAACCTTGATGTCCCTGATTTTCTCGCTCTTCCCCCTGCAATCTCCGTTCCAGCCTTTGATGTGCCATTTACCAATTTGCATGTGGAACACTTTACAATTGATCCTAAGAACCTTACCATCCCTAAGGTTATCACCACTACAGACTTTGAAATCATGCTGCCTGGCTTGCCAAAAATGTCAGTGCCTAGTTATGATATTGAAACAGAGTATCTACAGGGGGAAATGTCATTCCTTTCATTTAAGATGCCACAATATGGAATCACAGTCTCATCTTTCACACTACCAAATTCCCTTACAATTGAAGAGCACACCATCAGCCTAAATGAAATCGCAAACCAGATTTCCAACTTCCAATTTCCAACCATCGATACCCCAGAGCAAAAAATTGAAATCCCTGAAATTACCTTAAATCTGCCTTCAAGTGTGTTTATTCCAGCTTTTGGAGCCCTCATGGCCACTCTGAACGTTTCCTCCCCTACTTATAACGTATCAACAACTGCCAATGTGGAGAAAAAGGACTCAAATCTTGTAACCTCGCTGAATTCAATTTGTACTTCTACCATGATCTTCTTGGAATATGACCTCTCTGGTAAGATAGGCTCACACTCTACTTTATTTGATAAGATAATTTTGTACGAATTACTAGATCTAAGACATTGCAATTTATATAATATTTTATTTTGCTTATGTGCCCTCAGCCAGTGCAACCCTTGGATTTAATAATGGAGTAATCAAGCTAAGTGGGAAGTACAACTTCATTCACAGTGATATAAATGTCGACTGGCAACATGTTTTGGCACAAAACCTAAGGTAGGTGTATACCATGCTGTTCTCATGAACCATTCGTACATAAAGCTACAAAACGTAATGCACTGAAATGTATATGTATCCCACGTATTTATTGCTGTATGCACCACAGTGACAGCTGCTGTATAAGACCGCTCAGGTCTGCGTAGGAAGGTGGTCGGGTGTATGGGTGGGTCATAAAACACAAAGGGGCCTAGCTATATATGAGTCTAAAATGAAAAAAAAAAATGAAAAAATTAAAACTCTGCCTGTATCTCTATCTCTCCAACCCAGTCTCACAGCAGTTTGTGAAATAGTCCAAATTTAATCTATTGATTTGTGTATGAACACACATTTTTCGGGTTTTTTTATGACGCACAGCACGGATTTTAAACAAATGTATTTCAATTACAAGTATCTTTAGAGCCTGCACCACATATTTTTTCTGTCAATCGGAACTGCAGCAAAAAATCTGTACCGTTTTGTTGTTATTGGTATTTTTACCACATTAATCAACATTTATTCACTAGATATTGTGGTTTTTATTTCTTTATTTTAATTATTTGGGGGTTCAGTGTATCCTCTATGTTGATTGGCAAGTGGCGGTCCGCCACGGTTATATTTCTCCCGCCAGGGTATCAGAAAAAGCCGTCTATCAGCAGTGATTGTTAGAGAGTCGCAGAATAGCGCGGACACGCGCTTCACAACGCGAGTGGGTGCCACTCAGAGAAAAGGGAGAAAGAAAAAAGAGTTGAGAGACCAGTTGAGATGGCATGTGTGCATCCTTGAGAACTGTAAGTAGTATAGCCTAACTTATATTGTCAGTTCACTTAAGCCTGTATTAGTCTATAGTGCTTGCACATTTTTAGTTTCACCTTCACCTGCTAGCTAAATTGCACGTGGCTGTTGATTCAATACAACGCCCTTGATATCATATCATGGCATAGTAGGCTAAACCGTGATTATTTCATACATTCATGTCCCGAAACATATTGGGGGAAATTCATTCAACATAATTCCAGCCAAATAACAATTAAAAGTAGGCTATGTTATTTGAACATTTATAACCTAACCTAACAGTTGCTGCATGAACTTCCTCCGGGACATTTTACAGCTGGTGCACTCCTTGGAGAGGATGTGTGTAATGATTCCAGCCAGTTGTAGCATGTATAAAGTTATATGAACACATAGACAGCTACCAGCCATCTAGGCTACGTGTAGGCCTACGGCGCCTTTCACAGAGCGAGCGCCCGGTGCTTTTCTTCTGATTCAGAACAGAGTCCATCCACGCCGTAGCCTGCGTTACCGACTCTGGCTTTGCCTTCGGCCCATCAGTGATGCCCACTAGAGTCCGGATCGGGACGAATTTTTCTGTCCGAGCCGGCCCGCGTCCGACAGAGCCGTGACCGAACCCGGCCTGAGCCCAACAGGCATTAAGAAATTTGTGTCCGAGCCCGACACAGTTAAAATCTCATTTTTTTCCTTTTTTATTAAAGGTCCAATATGTAATATTTGTACTGTAATAAATTCAAAAATGACACCAATGCCTCATCAGATATTAAGGAAACATGTTAAACTGAAATACTATCTTTTCTGACAACAATGCTAATGTCAGTATTTTTTCTTTTTGAAATTTACATTCCGTGACGGAATTTCTGTTTATGTTTTGGCCTGTGTGTTGTTATCAACAGCCAGTTTGACAGTTGCCAGATATACCTCTAAAAACGTAAACCCAGCGCGCTACAGCTGTAACGTTAGTACAGCCATGAAAGCAGCACACAAACGAACAGGATCAACGGAGATAGATTCTACCCGACCTAAAAAAAAAGAAAACAGCATGTTTCTAACAGTTGCGTGACCAGAGACGTAACAACCCCCTGGTAAATATTGGAGATGTATTTGAAAGATGGAGACAGCTTAGATCCCAAAAGGACACAGAATTGGCTTATTTCCTCCTGAACAGGTAAGCATAGCTTCAGGCTAATTTATCACAGCCACCAGGGACGGGCATTTTATGTCATTTCAACATTTGTGTACTCACATTGAATTATATAGCTAGAGTACCCAAGTTGGTTACTCGCAAAAACAATTGAGACACAGCCAGTAAAGTGATCCCGACTGGTCCTGGCTAACGCCGCCATGCTAACCCTGTTAACTGCTAACGTTACCGGGAGGACCAGGCAAGCAGCCCATGGCTGTTTACAACGTGTAGTTCAGTGGCTGGAGCCGACAACGGTGAGTATTTATAGCACGCGAGGGGCTGTAAATCGGGAAGAGAGGACTGTGAGTTTGCAGTGTGTTTAGCGATTGTTGCCGTAATTCTAAGCCAATGAAGTGTGTTCCGTCGGCCAGGTAGCTAGTGGTATTTTTAGCGTTTCGTATTGTAATTCTAAGCCGAGGAAGTGTGCCTGACTGGCGTGTGGAGAGGACGGTGAGGTTGTTGTGTTTTTAGCGGTTCATACTGTAATTTTAAGCCGAAAAAGTGTGGCTGTCCGTTGGTTACAGAGCTCCACGTGAGCACGGGCTTTTTTCAATATAGCCAGCATCTAACGTTAGCTACTCCGCTCATTGACATATATAAAAGACTGTAGTAATGTCTGGCTATGTGAGACTAGCATCTAACGTAAGCTACCCCGCTGTGCTGTGGAGTAATGTCTGGCTATGTGAAACTAGCATCTAACGTTAGCTACTCTGCTGTGCTGTGAAGTAATGTCTGGCTATGTGAGAAAAGCGTCTAGCAACATTGTTGTGAATGCTGCGGTCTCAGCCTGGCAACCCCCGTGAACTTCGAGTCTGGGCAGGAGGGGGCGGGGGAAACGACTCTCCAGTATTTTGAATTGGTAGTGCAGTAACTATTTTAACCGCTAGCTGCCAGTATTACATACAATATTACATATTGCACTTTTAAGCAACTGTAGGAAGGCATTCGGAAATGTCAACAGATGAGCGCATCAGCGCATGGGGCAACGAGTTAATAAGCTGTTAAAATGTTCAATGGGTTAACCTCTCCTGATCGCTTCGTTTCCGACCATGATCAGAAAACCAGGGGAGACTCGTTACCTCCAGGGCCGATGTTATAAAATGAATAACCACTAACTCTGCTCCGGTTGCATCTACAACACGTCTGCTTCCTCTTTCTCTAGCTCTCTTCTGCCCACTTAGGCTACCACCTTAATGCCCTTAAAGATGCAGTAGGTAAGTCTTATAAAACTAACTTTCTGTCATATTTGCTGAAACTGACCCTATGATCCAGTAGAACTACATGAATTATGTAAAAAAAATAAAAATAAAAGACAGCTGCTCTGGCACCTCCTACAGTCTGTAGTGCCATTGGCAAAATTCCACCGCTCCCGGTTGATTTTCTCCAATCAGGGCCACAGGGGTGGTCTATCTGCCTGTCAATCACTGCTCAGGCACACGCATATATAGCGTTCTCCCCTCCCCCCTCCCCGGGCACGAGCTGCAGAAAAGTTTTCCAAAACTCCGGTGAATATTGGAGCGGCTTTTCAGAGGTGGCGTGGCTGCAGGATTTTAAAGATCTGAAGAACGATGCAGATGTAGCCACATTTCCTCTCAACAGGTAACATAATTACCATGAATGATTTATCTTTCACTTGGTTATTAGTAGTCAAAAGTCCACAAAGCTACGTTGGTGAGGATGATAGTAACGTTAGCACAGTGGTCGGTCCGATATGATGCTGAAATGGCTAACGGTAGCCTGCTAGTTAGCATCGTTTTACTGTTGGTGAGTAAAGTTAACATTGTGTTAGTGTCTAGTCATGTTGTCTGACATGCCGGCAGTTCTGTCAAACTCTGTTGTGTGGGAGGGGCTTAGGAGACGGTTTGGGCTGCAGCAGAAAGGGAGGAGGGACTGAGAAGTTGTCGATGTTCAAATTTGTTGGCAAAGTCCTGGCTCTTCACAATCTTACCTACTGCAGCTTTAATGCCCACACTTGTTACTCGAGACCGCTAGTTACGTTTCTCTGACAGAGACTATGATTATTACTAAGCAACCAAGATGCATCTTCAACCACGCAAAAGATTAAAAACAAAACCGTGAAAATGGTCAAAATAGGTAAAAAGTGATTGTATTTTCTTTGCCTTTTGTGTAATGTATATAGCCTAAAAACAATTTTAAAGGCCAGGCCACAGGGGTACCATCTAGTAGCATGTATGCTACTCAGCATTAATGGGCCACCTCTTTCTGAATTCCCCTATAACCGAGCCTTGGAGTTATTTTTCCAAAAGCCAAGAAAAATCAAATGCACACAGCAAGGCTGCCAACTTTGCCACTGAGGCAAATGGTTTCTATACTATAGTCTACTTTGGGTTTTGGTTTCCCTATGAAGAATTTCTTGTAAAATTCATTTTGTAGACCTACAGTTCCTCAAAAATACAGTTCAATCAAAACGAAATGAAAATATGCCTCATTGTGTGTGAATAGAGGTGAATAAATATATTTGTTTGTGTTGCAGCAAAGTGTCAGTTCCATTTAATACGTAAAACATTTGGCGGCGGGGCGCGGGACTGTGGGGGGTGAGGAGGTTCCGACAGATCTGCCCCCACTGCTAAAAAAAATATCCTAGAGGAAACACTGGGGTTATCGATCATTTCACTGTGTGGGGAATTGGCAGATCAGCGCCCCCAGCAGCTGCAGGCGCCCTGCTTGCTGAGAGAGGTCAACACCCCCTACTTTCACAATGAAATGGACTAGTCCGTAAAGTGCGCTGCGGCGCGAAAGATAAACACAAAGTGACAAGAGAAATGGGAAGTACACAGAGACGGAGCAAGACCAAGACAAGTCTAAACCTTTCTTTTATGTCAATGGTCTAAACGCCAAAATGAAATAAAGTTACCCAAGAGACTCAAATAAAAGAAAAAAGCGAAAAGACATGTTTTCGGCAGTAGCAGGACCTTCATCAGCTCCCATGGCCGATGATAGTGGTGTCGGCAGCAGTGGCATATGCACAGTGGGGAGGAGACTCAGGAGGACATGGACAGAGATGAGGGAGTGAGGGCGTCCAGAGCGTCATTCAATGTAGAACCGCCCCTGGCCTCGCTTTCTCTCGCTGTTTCATTACAGGCCTTGTTTCTTTTTTTTACAAATAAATGTGTTTCACGTTATCATACTTCCACAATAAGCTGCTGCTCACTGTGTAAAGTATGCACCAAGGTTATTATAGTTTTGCATTTTTCATTAGTTTTTATTTTTATATTATTTTTTTTGACTTTTTGTTTTCAAATTCAGTTTAGTTTTAATTAGTTTTTAAAGCGGGTTTGCTAGTTAGTTTAGTTTTTATTTTTTGAAAATGCTTAGTTTTAGTTTAGTTTTTATTAGTTTTAGTCTTTTTTAGTAATATGGGTTATTTGTCGGGGGCAAGATTAAAAAAGGTCAGAAAAAAGTATTGTGTAATAACTCAACAAAAACGTCATACAATTTTAGAAATATGTATTCACAATGTATTCAACAATAACACCAGTACATAAAATGTACATATGATGATGAGCACAAATATGTAAATAGTCTACACAAGACGCAGCAGTAAGTGCAAAATGTGTTAGTAACGTGTGCCAGGAAAAAAACCTAAATAGCCAACAGACTAAAGAAGAGATACATCAACAGGTGTTTTGAACTTTGGTTCAAGTAAAGTGATGAACTTATTTAAGTCAATCGACTCACACAGTTGTGTAGACATCCCAGTATCAACACACATATTAACCAATGCTTCCTCACGCTTTTAGTGTTCATGCGTAACCAGCAGCTATCGGGTCACCGGTGAAAGCCCGCCTGTAGTGTTCTCTGTCCTGCGGTTGTCTCCGTCATGCTGCCTGGCCATACATCCATGCCCGTAACGTTACCGGGGTTAGCTTCTGTTTCGGGGAAAGGGGGCTTTGCGTTCTCCTTGCCCTGTCACTGCTTGTTAAGGTAAGCTTGTGTGCGCTTCTCAAATGTACTTTCAAATTCGTGGGATTTTTGTCTACATATTTTACCACCTTCCACTGCGAGGCACTTGCTGTGACAGTCATAATCAAATAGGTCTCTGCCGCTTTCTTCTGACGTACGCCATGATGCCAGGTGAGGGCATGCATGGGCGAGGGGCCTGGTCATGTTGTGTTCAATTTAACGTGGAATGTCGGAATTTCTGGGTTCCCAGTGGGAAACTATATGTCTACTGCATAGACTGAATAAAACAGATCTATGGTCGGAAATATCAACTCTGAAAGATATAACGTTATTTGCTCTGTGAAAGACATTGACAAAGACGAAAACTAAGGACATTTACTCGATAATTTTATTTCATTTTAGTTAGTTTTGCAAACAGACATTACAGTTCTAGTTTAGTTATCATTTTTTTGTGAGGCCTCGTTTTTATTTTTATTTCAGTTAACAACAATGTTTTTTCCCACCTAGTTTTCGTTATTTTATTCGTTTTTGTTAACGATTATAACCTTGGTATGAACAATGCTTATATCTCAATTTTAGCATCAGTAAATATGTTATCGACCTAGCGGTCTGTTAAGGAAAGCTGTGAATGCGCATCTATCCAAATTACTTCAGCCTGGCTTAACCTTTGTGAAACGCACCAAGCCAGGCTGCACAGATTAAACTAGGTCAAGCCTCGCTTTACCAGTTATCCTGGATTTCTATATTCTGCTTTTGTGAAACAGGCCCCAGGTGACATCAGCTATTAGTGATACCAACCCAAAGCAAAATTACATATTTGGGCATCACCATTCACGCATCGCTACAGCGATTTGTCCAGGACAACTATGAAACTATATTAAGTAGTGTTCAAAGGGATGTGACTAATTGGTCTGCGCTGCCGGCATCACTACAGTCCAGGATTGCTGTTGTTAAAATGAACATAGTTCCTCGAGTGAATTTCTTAAGTACAATGATCCCCTTAACCCCCACCAATAAATTTCTGGAAGAAACTTGATACCGTAATCCGACAGTATATTTGGAATAGTAAACAACCTAGGCTAAAATACTCTACCTTGCAACATACCACGAACACGGGAGGCCTGGCCCTCCCCAACCTTAAAGTGTACCATAGAGCCTCTCAGCTACGGGCCCTCAGAGTGTGGATAGACCCCTCATCTACAGTTCCATGGAGAGAAATAGAGCAAACCCTCAGTGGAAGTCTAAAACTGCAAGACCTCACCTTTGCAGGTGTGTGTCCAAAAAAGTGTATGCTAGCCTATGGCCCTATTATCACCAACACATTGACCAACTTTAAACAGGTGGAGGAGCAACTACGCTACACCAATAAGTGACATTTAAGCACCCCAATTTGGCACAACATGCACTTAATGTCTGGTAACAAACCTTTTGTTTGTAACCAGTGGAGTGACAGAGGTATTTATACTCTAGACCAGTTATTCAATGGGGAAGGTATGTTGAGTTGTGAGGACCTGAGAACTAGCTTTGAGATCCCTAGGACATCCTTCTTCCTTTATCTTTGCTTAAGGTCAGCCATAACATGTACCATGGGGAAAAGGTCTCGAGACACACCCAATCGTTAAATGGCTTGTTGATTTTCCTGCAAGAGGATTAGTGTCCAGGATTTATGCTTAATTGATGCAAGTATCCGTAGAAGAACTCCCAATAGTAAAGAAATGGGAGCGAGAGCTGAGCCCGGAGGGGAACGTAATTAATTGGGAGACCGTTTGGGACAACATTTCCCACTGTTCCAAGAACCCAAATCACCAGCAGATCCATTTCAATATATGTCATAGGACATATTGGACAACTCAGAAGAGATACGTCTCTAAAGACATTCCTACTCCCTATTGCACGTTCTGTCAACCTGAACAAACTGGAACTTTCCTGCACATGGTCTGGGAGTGTGAACAGGTGCATGAGTTTTGGAATAAAACGACATCAATAATATCTGATGTGATAGGATGTCGAATTCCTACTGACCCGATTGTTTTGTTTACTTAATGACGACTCTAAATTACATCTGCTTGGGAGACAAAAGTTAGCCGTTTCGTTAGAAAACTCAACCGCAACCAAGAGAATGATAGCTCAATGCTGGCTCCTCCCCCCCACACTCTCTTTGTATGAAACAGTGGTTGGCGTATTTTCTGGACATAGTTATGCTTGAGTAACCTGACAAGTCAGACCCACATTAAGATGTTGGGTCTGGGAACTCACCATTGACAGACCCGCCCACCGACTCTATACACGATGTGATTGGCCTGACCAAAATGCCAGCTCGCAAGCCAACGGAGAGTGCCTAGACCCCCCTGGCTGCAAAATAAATTTGCTGCCACTAGATTTCTAGGCTAATGCTTGAGCTCTATACAGCAAGGATTAACAAAGTCAAATCATCTTTTTTTCATCTTGTCTGTTCTGTTGTTGCTGTTGCTTAAAAAAATACATTGGTATATAAGTAGAAGTTGGCAGTGTAGAATCTTTGAGTATCCCGGTGGGTTTTTGGGATGGTGAACACATTGGTGTCATCAGATTTTAAAAACTGAATTGTTAAATAGGTGAAAATTGCTTATTTCCATATTTGACAGTGCCTCCAGTGGGTGACCATATCTATATGACAGCTGAGGTCAAGAGCTTTCTATTAAAGCTTGTCCTATGTGTATAGCACCTCAGTGGGCTGAAGGTTCATGGGTCGATATTTCAAAGCAGGAGTGGTGTATCCTCTTCAGACTGGCCATATGTCACTCTCTAGGTTGAGACTTTTCCAACGATGTGTTTTGGTTTAGTAAACTCCCCAGAAGCTAGGATTAGTAACAAGCATTTCTGGGACAGGATGCACACAAATGGAAATAGAAAGGGAGAGGAGTGAGCAGCTCAGTGTGTCAAAGGAAGGAATTCCCCCGGCAGTCTAGAACTATAACAGCGTAACTAAGAGAGACAGGTCAAAGGAGAGGTAGCCTGTTCGGGCTTGGAACTCTCCCCTGCTGGATCGGGCTGTGCTGGCCTGCCTCCCTCTACTTTTGTTATATTATTAATCTGACGACTATGAAGAGAAGCAGGTGGGCCTGGTTAGGCGGACGCTGCAACTCCTCACTCCCTAACTGTAAGCTTTATCAAATAGGAGAGTTTTAAGTTCATTCTTGAATGCGGTGACAGTTTCTGCCCCCCGAACCCAGATTGGGAGCTGTTTCCATAGGAGAGGAGCCTGATAACTGAAGGCTCTGGCTCCCATTCTGCTTTTAGAGAATCTAGGTACCACAAGTAACTCTGCATTCTGGGAGCGCAGTGCTCTAGTGGGACAATGAGCTCTTCTAGATATGATGGTGCTTGACCATTTAGAGCTTTGTAGGTCAGGAGAAGGATTTTAAATTCAATCCTGGATTTTACTGGAAGCCAATGCAGAGAAGCTAATACAGGAGAAATATGATCTCTTTTCTTAGTTCTTGTGAGAACATGCGCTGCAGCATTCTGAATCAGCTGGAGAGTCTTAAGGGTTTTATTTGAGCAACCTGACAGTAGGGAATTACAATAGTCCAGTCTGGAAGTAACGAATGCATGGACTAGTTTTTCAGCATCGTTTTGAGACAGGATATTCCTAATTTTGGCAATGTTACGAAGATGAAAAAAGGCTGTTTTTGAGGTTTGTTTTAGATGGGCGTTAAAGGATATATCCTGATCAAAAATAACTCCTAGATTTCTGACAGTAGTGCTGGAGGCCAGGGCAATACCATCCAGAGTAGCTATGTCTTTAGATAATGAGGTTCGGAGGTGTTTAGGGCCCAGCACAATAACTTCAGAAAAGTATAGGTCATCCAGGATTTTATATCTTTAATGCACGCTTGAAGTTTAGCTAGCTGACTAGTTTCGTTTGGTTTGATTGACAAGTATAATTGGGTGTCATCCGCGTAACAGTGAAAGTTAATTGAGTGTTTCCTAATAATATTACCAAGAGGAAGCATATATAAGGAGAATAGAATTGGTCCAAGCACTGAGCCTTGAGGAACGCCATGGCTAACTTTAGCGTACTTGGAGGATTTATCATTAACATTAACAAATTGAGATCAATCAGAGAAATAGGACTTAAACCAGCTTAGAGCAATTCCTTTAATGCCAACTAAGTGTTCCAATCTCTGTAACAGGATTGTATGGTCAATAGTGTCAAATGCAGCACTAAGATCTAGTAAAACAATAATGGAGACAAGTCCTTTGTCTGCAGCAGTTAGAAGGTCGTTAGTAATTTTCACCAGTGCCGTCTCTGTGCTATGATGCTTTCTAAATCCTGATTGAAAGTCATCAAATAAACTGTTGCTATGTAGAAAATCACATAACTGATTGGCAACTACCTTCTCAATGATCTTGGATAGAAAGGGAAGGTTAGATATAGGTCTATAGTTTGCTAAGACCTCAGGATCGAGGGTGGGTTTTTTCAGAAGAGGTTTTATCACAGCTATTTTAAATGACTGCGGTACATAACCTGTTAATAAGGACATATTGATCATATCTAGTAATGAAGTGTTAACCACGGGTAACGCTTCTTTGAGTAGTCTCGTTGGGATGGGGTCTAAGAGACAGGTAGATGGCTTAGCTGAGGATATCTTTAACATTAATTGTTCAAGGTCTATAGGATAAAAGCAGTCTATGTAGTCCCGACATATCGGGACTAGTCGTTCTTTCTAGCGGTCCTGCGTTTAACCGTTAGAAGTTGAGGGCAAAAGGTGATGGATTTTATCTCTAATTGTTATAATTTTATCATTAAAGAAGCTCATGAAGTCATCACTAAACCTTGGGTTGTTCTTATTTTCTTCTATTAGTGATGAGTAATAGTCTGATCTGGCCTTCCTATAGGTTTTGAGACTTTCTTGCCAATCCAAACAAGGTTCTTCCACTTTGGTGGAATGCCATTTGTTTTAATTTGGGAGTTTGGGAGTTATACCAAGGTGCTAATTTCCTTTTCTTCCTCATTTTCTTTTTGAGGGGAGCAACAGAGTCTAAAGTCGTCCGTAGGCAGGTCGTAGCACCGTCTACAAATGTATCAATTTGAGAGGGCTAAGGTTAACATAAAGGTCCTCTGTTATATTAAGGCATGACATCAGAGTCAAATGCTGTTGGAATATCTTCCTTAAATTTAGCTATAGCACTGTCAGATAGGCATCTAGTGTAGAAGCTTTTATCTAATTTGTATAGTCAGGTAGTAGGAATTCGAAAGTAATTAAAGAATGATCTGATAATACAGAATTCCGCGGAAGTATTATTAAATCCTCAATTTCAATACCATATGCCAGCACAAGGTCGAGGGTGTGGTTAAAACAGTGCATCGCCTTGTGCACACTCTGACTGAAACCGATTGAATCTAATAATGAGTTGAAAGCAGTACTAAGGCTATCATTGTCAACGTCCACATGGATATTAAAATCACCTACATTAAGTACTTTGTCTGATTTAAGGACTAAACATGATAAAAACTCTGAGAATTCAGATAAAAATTCAGAATATGGACCTGGAGCCCTGTAAATAACAACGAATATAATTGTAATGTTTTCCATTTTGGATGTTGAAGATTAAGAACAAGACTTTCAAATGAGTTATAATTTAGTTTAGGTTTAGTCACAGTCAATTAACAGGCTTGAATCAAATATGGCTGCAACTCCCCCTCCTCGGCCTGAGCCTCTAGGAATTTGAGTATTAATATGACTGGGAGGAGTCGCTTCATTTAGACTAACATATTCTTCATGGCCCAGCCATGTTTCAGTAAGACAAAATAAATCAATTTTATTATCTGATATCAAATCATTTACCAATACTGCTTTAGAAGACAGAGATCTAATATTTAATAGTCCACATCTAATTTTCCTATTTTTTTCTATCGTTGCAGTCATTTTAATTCCAATTAGATTGTTGAGTATAGCGCATCTTTTGTTTACCTTTGATTTAACCGATCTGAGCCGGGGCACAGACACCGTGCTTATTAGACTATGAGTGGGCGACTGCTCCAACGGAAGCACAGAGGGGCGCATATCACTGCACCTCTGATTACTAATATCAAACTTGGGTTGTCATGGTTTATGACCAATGAACTCAGTCAGATTTTTTGATATGAGAGCGCCTCCGTCCCAGGTGGGATGAATGTCGTCTCTCCTAATCAGACCAGGCTTTCCCCCGAACGCCCTCCAGTTATTCACATAGCCCACATTATTAGCTGGGCACCACCCCGACAACCAGCGGTGGAAGGATGACATACGGCTGTACATTTCATCACTGGTCAGGTTAGGCAGGGGTCCAGAGAAAACTACTGAGTCACTACTACATTATCTTTGCGTATGCACAAAGTGACTCAACATTAATTTTAGTGATCTCCGATTTACGACCATTACCCCCTACGTGAAGTATGATCCTACTGTATTTACGGTTCTTTTAGCCAGCAGCTTTAGATAGGATTCTATATCGCCCGCTCTGGCCCCGGGGACACATATGACTGCAGCCGCTGAGGCCGCCGGCTTCACATGTCGCAGTATAGAGCTCCCAGTAACCAGAATTGGCTTCTCAGCGGGTGTATCACTGAGTAGGGAGAAACTGTTAGAGAGGCGAAGATGCTCCGGTTTAGAGCTACCGTCATCATGTGCACTGGTTTAGATCTAACGCTACGCTTCCCTCGGACAGTCACCCACTCGCCCGGCTGCTCGGGGTCTGCCGGGGACAGCTAGCAGAAGCTACAGAAGCTACAGTATGTTGGCCCGCACGAGCTACGTGGCACTGGCTAGCTACGGAAGCATACAATTCTGATTCCATGGTGCGGAGCCATGCCTCAAACTCACTAAGCCTTGCCTCCAGAGCAGCAAATATACTACATTTATTACATGTATCGTTATCACTAAAGGAGGCAGAGGAATAGCTAAACATTTGACACACAGAGCAAGAAAGAGCAGGAGAGGGAGAGGAATTAGCCATTGCTAATGGCTAAGCTAAAGTAGCTAACAGCGTTTTAACAATTGTAAGATCAGCGAGGCAGTCGCTGTAAGAGAAGCTAAGTATAAGTGCTTGAGTAGAACAATTGTAATTCAAATGCAATCCAGGCAAATAGCCGCTAATTTAAACAATAAAGCAGAGTTGAGTAAGTTTTTGCTGGAGCAGCAAACTAGCGTTTGTAACACGGGAACACCGGAAGTGACACAATACGCTTACCTTACACGTCAACAACAAGGGGGTAAGCTTCGCTTCAGAACGCGAGCCATCATGGCGCCATTTTGTTGCTAACAGGCCATCACCTCCTGTTAGCATTCCGCTGACCGCCATTTTTTTTTTACGTCACTTGACTGAGAATAACTTTACATCCGAAGCGTTTAAAGACTCGATGTGTCCATTGTTTAGTTCTAAAGAAACACCACAACGTATAAAAGGCTGCATTACCTTGTATCTCACGTTATGGCTCCGTAGCAGACGTTTTTGTAAAAATAAGCTAACAATTGTGTCATAACCAAGTGACTTACTGTCGCACAGTAGAGGAATTACCGTATAGTACAGGAGAAGCTCGCAGGCAGTTTCGACTTACGTTAGCTGTTTAGGTTTAATTACTAATGTTAACTAGCATGTTAGTTAGCAATAATTAGCCTGTGCTTATGTTATCTCCTTACATATACCTACACTCTCCGTCTCTGTAAGATTGGGAATGATTGAGATTTCTCTTGGCACAGCTACCAGAACACTTACAACTTTCAGACACGTTGCTCACGTCACATTTACGCTGTCTCTCTCAGTTGGAGGCTGCGCAGTAAAGCTGGCCATCACCGGAAAAGTGCTTCTAATAGCCTTCACTGGTCTCCGTCCAGAGCAACGGGCTCTGTTGGTCCATTATATATATGTCAATGGTCAACAAGCAGTGAGAGCAACCCTTAACATCCCTTAAGTTGTATTCCCAAGCCCTAGCAACATAATTCAACACAGGACAGACACAGGCATGATATACAGTAGTTCAGTATAGGTGGAGCTGGGGATCCTTACTAAAAGTATACGTACGCCCAAAAGCCAAAAATGGTGTACGCCAAAAACAATTCAGATTTATAAAACTGTAAGCAATGTTCCCTTTATAAATCACAGATTACCAACAAGTGTGTGTACATGAATCAGCCTCTTATCCCGCCCTATACACGCCCATTTTGAATCATAAATAGTCAATGCAAAGCACCTCATGAATTCTGATCAGTATGTTAATGACGGCAGTTGGTTTTTCGTTACACCGAATCATGATGACTGGCGGAGAAAAAGCAAAAACCTTCTCAGACGTTCAGGAATTGCTGCAAATTGAATTATAATTTTGGCCTGTTCTCGCACAGTGTAGGGAAACCTGATCTATAGACTAACTATATTAATAATACCGTCCAAAACGGCAGGCATTAAGGCACTCGGGACAGCTTCGATATACCAGACGTATATAGTAAGATTTAACAGAACTATATATTATATCCAAACAAGCCTTAGTGATAAAGTTGAAGATTATATATAGGCCTAATATTTATATAAAAAAAATTAAAAAAACATAAGCTGCTGGCTCAAGGGAACCCTGGCAGCGCCCAGGAGGTGAACTGGCACCTGTCCAGCTACCAGTCTACACTCTGTAATTTGGTCCATATAGGGACTTGAACCGACAGCCCTCTGTTTCCCAACCCAACTCCCTACAGACTGAGCTACTGCCAACCGCTCAATACTAATTTCCATCTGTTGTCCGTGGCTCTTGTGCGTATGGCTTGAAGAGTGCACTATAAAAATATATATTATTATTATTATTATTATTATTATTATTATGATTATGGATAATCATAATAATAACATTATCATGGTACCTCCTACCTTTTACTTTTTAACTAATTATCTTGACCCAGTAAGTCAAATATCTTTACTTACATTAATACATTTCTCATCATGACTAACTTTTAATCTTCTTGTTTTATTTTGCTGGTAGAAATGGGCTTTCTTACATCTCAATTTCTAAATAGACATATTGTATATATTTGTTACCTGCATCTTATATATGATACACACAACTACGTCAGTAAGCAGTCAGGGTCTGTCCCCTGTGACAATGGTAGCTGAAGTTACACTTAAATTAGCTGACATTCTCTCTGACGCATTGTTAGTTAGGTAGCTTAACTGTTATTGTTGTAATTAAACTGCTAGAGTGCACATTATTCTTCTTTTTGTCATTTACCAAACTGCTTCTGGTGCATTACCACCACTACCACACTCTGTACTGGAGGAGGGCCGACCCTGACTTGCATGTATCCCTGCAAAACCAAATTGGATTGAAATGAGATTTGGGATCTGGACAAATAAGATATGTAACTACATGTAGATGAAAGTCTTTTACATTTTATTTGCATTTATTCCGGATATGAGACAATTGAAATGACAAGTGTCAATGGGGCCACAAAGATCTTTTGGCTTAGGTTTGAAATTATTGGCCAAGACTCGTGGTTTGCGAGAGCTTTCAGAGCTACTCTTAGGAAAAAATCAGTTCTTATCTTAGGTAGAAGGTCTGATTGGTGTTGTTACTAGATGCTATCCTTGGTTGAGCAAGATAAATTAACTTACTGTAGTCACGCATTGCAAGACCTCCACAGCACTTTGACTCCTCCACACATACATTCCAGGGTAGAAAAAAAACCCGCTCTGGGTTGTTTGCATTTCTTTAAACCAATCACAATCGTCTTGGGCGGTGCTAAGCTCCAGACTCAGACGCTGGCTCTGCAAAATAGTCTCCGGAAGGAACATTTGCACCCCGCAAAAGAAAACGCCACATACTTATACAGTATATTAAATGAAGTTAACTGTTTGTATTGTTACAGAAATGTGAGCTATAAAAATTAGCTGGATACATGGTCAAACGCCAATTACTGTTACCAGTATATTGCCTTGTGTATTTTTATGGCAAATCCCACCAATCAGTCCCAAAATGTCACAGTTAGAGCATAAATGCCGTGAACATATTCTTTGTAAATCTTTACAATCATTCCCCAAAAGAACCAAGCAGGCCTGCCTGCTTTCAAAACTTGCCATATTCAGATTGTAGCCTGCTATCTTTTCTTTTTTTAAGATCAATTATTTTATTTTTTTCATTATAAACAATAACAACAGAACAGACAAACACACTTGAACAAGAACAACCCCCCTCTCCCACACCCCCACCCTCCACGGTCTCGAAGAAAAGAAAGAAAAAGACAGAAAAAACAAACAAATAAATAAACAAAAACAGAAATCACACCTTGCCTAGTCGCCCTCCTCTACTTCTTGTGATGCTGAGGTCATTAGGACTGATACCTGTGCTGCAGCACCTTTCCATAGGTATATAGTAGATGATTTGGCTTCGTTAATCCTTGCTGTAGAGAGCTCAAACATAACTATGTCCAGAAAATACGCCAACCACTGTTTTATACAAAGCGTGTTGGGGTGGAGCCAGTGCTGAGCTATTATTTTCTTGGTCGCAGTTGAGCCAGCTAAGCAAACTTTCTTTTGCCTCCCAAGCAGATGTAATTTAGAGTCGTCATTAAGTAACAAAACAATCGGGTCAGTAGGAAGTAGCCTGCTATCTTAAAGTTTGTTTCCCGAAGAGAACGGAATTAGACAACGGCAACATTGAACATGACCGATGATCCTGGAAATGAACTGTTGTTGATCCAGACTGTTTAGTCTGGATCAACAACGGTAATACAAATATGGTTGTTTTTTTCTCAGGATGAAGCGCCAAACCCCTCAGACTGGTTCTATGTAAGTTTTTTGACAGATTTTTTAAGGCTGCTTCTGCATATTAGAACAGTTCTTAACAAGGAAATCCTCTAAAAACTTTTTTTTCTCTCTTTTAAAGGGAGTCTCGTAATACTCTCAATGTTGACATCACTAGCCGGACATTTGTTGATGCAAACTTCCGCTTTGCTTCCCGCAAAGATGGCATCACTGCATCTATGTCTTGTCCATCATCTGGTTTCCTTGGATTGCAGTTTCAGCGGAGGTCTCCATCACAGTTGTATGGAAAACTGTTCAGTCGCTACCTGGTAAGACACTTTTAAGCAGTTTAATTTGCATATTGTTGTCAACAATAAAGATTTTTTTTATCTACGGATGGATTAATGCTATATGTAGTGCAACTTGACACTGTTTTAAATATTGAATTTCTTCCCTCAACTCTAGTCTACTCCTGAAAAGGATACTGATGTTTTCACTGCCAAAGCCATGCTGAGAAACTCTCAGTTTATCTTACAGACGTCATGGAATTGGGACTTCCTCCATGATGTGATTGAGGGTACCAAGAACAGGATTCCTGCTATGACCGATGCTGTGCTCAAGTTCATTAACAAGTACCACACTGCCCACTTTGGCTTTGATCTCAAACGTGGCGGCATGAAGCTGAAAAACACAGTTTCCAATGTCATAGAGAGAGTTTATCATGAGGTGCCTGTGTCTTTTACCACACTCCAGAATTCAATCAACCACCTTAGTGATCAAGGAAAAGACATGTACATGAAGGCTTCTGAAAGCTTGATGTCCATGAGTGTGCAGGATGTTATAGACATGTTGGCTCACAAAGCTAGACAACTCTTGAAACACAGTAAAGACACGATTAATGTTTTCGCACAGTCAGTGACACAGTTCATGAGTGACACAAAGTTTACAGTGCCTGGATCTGAAGAAAAGCTCTCAAGCCTGGATATGTTCCAGGGAGCTCATCAGTCTGTATCAAGAACCACTGACAGGGCAATCCAAAGGTTTGCCAGCCTTGTGGAGAAGATTTCCAAATACATCAGGGAAATCAAGTTCACCATACCTAGAACTGATGTTTTCAATGGAAATGAAATCATTGATAAACTGATGTCTTCTATAAGATCTGTATATGAACATTCAGTGCACAGGGGGTGGGATTTGCTTCAAAAAACAGTAAATTACTTCCTCCAAGTGATTGGTGAAAAAGCAAAGGATTTCATCGCCCACCTAAAAGATGCAAACGTGGAAATTGCTTCTCAAGTTGATGCCATCCACGCAGAGGTTCTTCAGTCTTCAAACCGACATACTGAGGAGGCAAAGAGATATGTGGCTGAGTATAAAGACCATGCCAAAGTGAAGATTCAAGAGGCTTATAATGCTTTAAGAATGGAGCAGGTAAATAATGATACCAACAAATTTATCAGTATTTTGCAATCACATCTCTACAGTGGACTGAACGAAAGCATACATCTCATGAGAAGGACAACGCAGAGCACAGCACCGTACATTAGAGTGAGCAATAAAAAGATGGATATTGAAATTCCTTTACCCTTTCTTTGGAAGTCTTTCAGTGAATGGCCAACGCAGTCTAGTCAGTAAGTCATGGCTCTCTTGATATAGTGGTATCATTGTGGCTCACTGAATTTATGTCTGTGTGAAAGAATTACTTTTTGTTTGATGCCAATGATAATGTGTTTAAAGGAATTTTAACTCACACGATATAGCCTATAATGTGAGATTTCTTTAAATTTGATGATATATTCAATTATGACCTACCAATGTTTTCCATCTTAAAATTTGATGATGGTGTTCAATTAAACAATACTGAATATAAATGTTAGTGTTTGTCATACTGTTCCAACATTTTATAATTAAATCAAAAGACCTTTGGATGTCTAAGACAAAATTATTAATAGCAAAGGGAGATTTTTCTTAAATAAAGTGGAAATGTACACATATGTAATATTAAATAATATTATATAATAAATTATAATATTTTTTATAATATTTCCAAATGACCAAACCCATTCTTTTGCAATTGCTTGTTTTTTGTGTTTCTCAATACTTAAGTAGTAGTAAATATTAAAATGATAAAAAATAATAATACATTTTATATGATGGCACATTTCAGGACACCCAAGGTCACTTTACATGCTCTCCTACCAATGCCAGATAAGCCTAAAGAGGTCAAATTATTCAATATTTCACAAAAGAAAAAGGAGTTTTTAATTTCTTATGAAACTGTCTCAATTTATTACTGATGCCTTCATATGACCTACATAAGCAAGACCAGCAGCAAGAAGGTTGACTATTTCCATTTAGTTATTAAAATAATTAAAAAAACAGTCCATTTATTCTTACCAGGTCCGATTTCCCGCATAATCAGTAAAAAATATTTTTACCCAGCAATGTTTTGCAGTAGGTAGTATGTTACACCAAATAAAAGGAAGCAGGACCAGACTTTTCTTTAGAGAAATTGTTTTGTGAATAACAATTTTTATTTTTTTAACAACATACAATTCGCAACATGAACATGATTGCTTTGTGTTTTAGCACTATTCCTCTTACAAAAGAAGCATATTGTATAATGCACCCCCTGATCACAGACTTTAAGGCACCCTTGAAGCACTGAGAACCAATTGATCGGCAAGTAATAGTTTAGACCTAAGCCATTCTATATTTTCTGTAAAAGGAAGGAGTTAAGGCGCCACCTATAAAAGCACCTTCGCTAACTTTGAGGCAGCAGGTCTAGGCACACCCACGCATGATTAGCAGAGGGAGCGTGATGTGAAAGAGGCTCTGGGGGCCCTGCGTGCTGCAACCCCACTGTGGTCCAGAACTGGATTCATTATCAAATTTAAATTGCTGCCTAGAACAATACTGTGGTTCCCTACAGCTTGTAATTTCTTTTCAAAATCTATAAAAAAAAAAGCCGTATTATCTACATTAGGTGAATATATGCTGGCCAGAATTAGTTCTTGCCCTTGTATTTCAGCCAGAACAATAACTCTTCCAGAATTATTCTTAATTTTTTTAATTAATTTAAATTGCAGGTGCTTGCTAATCAGTATAATTACCCCTCTACTCCTGCTAGACCCCACACTATGAAACACATATCCACCCATCCTCCACAATTTTTCAGATTCCACAATCGACATATGACATATTCTTGCAAAAAAATATCACATCATGGTTTTCAGGAGGTCATTACGATTCGCATTAAGGTGGTAATCTACCAGGCTTTAGGAGAGAAGGTGGCAGGGAGTTAGTCAAGAAAGCCTCTTTGACCATATCAAAAAAGAGAGGTAGCAGCTTATTTTTAAAAATCTTGTATATATTGATAGGGAGACCATCTGGGCCTGCAGCTTTCCCTGTCTGCATACAAGCTTACAACTCATCCAGTTCCAGTGGTCTATCCAGAGTCTCTCTGTCCTCTGCAGAGAGAGTAGGGAATTCTAGACAGTCAAGAAAATGGTTCAATAAGTTTTTGTCTGTTGTAATGTCTGAGCTGTACAGTGATTGGTAAAATGTTTGAAATGCTTCATTTATTTCCTTGGGGTCTGTTGTAGTAATTCCGTTTGAATCTTCTATCTCGTGAATTGTTTTCTCATTCTGTAAAGTTTTAATACGCCAGGCAAGCAATCTTCCAGCCTTTTCCCCCTGGTTGTAGAATTGCTGTTTTAATCTATTGAAATTACTGATTATTATTTACTGATATTTCATTATAAAGAACTCTGAGTACCGTTAATTTATGATCCAAAACTGGAGTTTTATTAACTATAATCTCGTTCTCTAATGTTTTAATTTCTTTTTTCTATCTAACAAATTGTTTTTAAGTTCCTTAGACTTAAAGGGGTGATAGAATGTAAAACTGATTTTACCTTGTCATAGTTGAATAATGACAGTTTAGTGGGTAACAAGGACATACATAGAACCTCAAAATCCCATTGACTCTGCAAATCTCACAATTTGAAACTGCCTCTGAAAACGGGCAAATCTCAACGAGCCGCCTAGTTGGCATCAACTCGGCGGCTCCTCCTCATTTGGCTCTATTCTCTTCTTTGTCACGCCCCAACATTTACATAGGCTACACAACTGACCTGAGATCAGGTAGTCTTCTGAATCTAATTCGTGCAGATCTAAGAAATTGTATACATAACAACATCTGCTATTTTACCATTAAATTCACTTCTGAGACTTTTTTATGCGAGAAATCAACTATGTGAAGTCAAATATGGGCCGTTTTACGAAAATTGATGTCTAATTGCAAATTTTGTCCGACTGTGTGTCGGAGTTCAGCGGCCGGTGCTGCCTGTGTTGCTGCCTCGCCGCCTGGCCTGCCTTCCTTCACAGACCGTAAAACGGCCGATATTTGACCTTTATATAGTTGATTTCTCGCTTAAAAAAGTCTCAGATGTGAATTTAATAACGAAATAGCCCGACAAACTGTATATGTATAATAGTGTAAATGCAACTTTGCAGTATCTGAAATATGAGACCTGCTGTCGAGTTTCCAATGTTTTTCTATGTGGTTCGCTCAAACCAATCAGCGCGCAGCTCATCTAAATATTCATGAGCATACCATATTTGGAAGAAAAGCTCTTGTTCCAAATAAAGCCATATTCACATGGTAGTTAAGGGCCTAATAAAATAGCATTCGGGCAATTTTCAGCCCAACCAATGTTACATACCCTATTAGGAGACCTTAAGGAACAGTGTAAAATACCCTATATAATCATTCTCTCACCCCTTTAAAGCTAGTATAGCTAATTATCTGCCCTCTGATATAAGCCTTAAAAGCTGATTAAGGATGACGTTTCCGATGTAACGATTTGGAAGAACATATCTATATTTTTGTTGATAAAGTGAATGAATTCTGGATCATGCAGCCATTTGTTATCAAATCTCCATCTAGGAGGTCTGTAGTATTCTTTATGGACCTTATACTCTAGAGACACTGCAGCATGGTCAGAAAGTAATATGCTACTATAGTAACAGTTCTTAACCCTAAATAGTGAAGTTGTGAAATCAAAAAAAAAGTGTGTGGTTGAGTGACAGAATTCTTTTTTATCAGGGTTATTTTTCCTCCATATGTCACAGAGGCCCAACTCTTCCATAAAGTGGAGAATTACTTTTCTCGTTTCACTGTGAGATAAGTCCTGACCACCCTATCAGTCGATATGGGGTTTAAAGCACAGTTGAAATCACCACCCATAATAATTTCTCCTCTTAATGATGCAATTGTCCGAATTTTTTTTGTAAAAGTCTGGGTCGTCCTTATTAGGGCCGTATACATTAACTAAGTTGAGGTGCTGGCCTTCCTTATAAAATGATATACCTGCCCCCGGGATCCAAACTGGTAGAGTTTATCTGGATGGGGATGGATTTGTGGATTAAAATAGCTACACCCCTAGCACGAGATGAAAAATTAGCTGCAAAGACCTGTCCCTGCCATCTTCTTCTCAGTCTAATAACCTCAGCCGACACAAAGTGTGTTTCCTGAAGGAACACAATTTTAGAACCCAAGTGTTTAAGTCTAGTCATAACTTGTGGGTAGATTGTTGTTTAACCAATCTACCCAGGCCCCAAACATTCCATGACGATATTTTACATATCTGATTACTCGTCATGAAATAACTTAGAGAATATTCTACCGGGAGGATCAAGTAGGACCAGAATTCCTGTGGCATTGCTTATAAAATTCAATATACCAAAAATGGAAAGCATGGTAAAAAAGAAACTAAAAGACATACCAAAATAACTAACCATAATATAGTAGAACCTTTTGCCAGAACACGCAAAACTTTTAAAAGTTGTGAGTTGGCCGGTATGCGATGCGCTTGCTCAATCCGCACTGGAGTAGGAAAGTTCCCAGTCCCAAGGACGTCTGGTAGCCAACTCTCCAGGAAAGTTTCGGCATTGTCACCCTCACCACCGATGATGCGTATATTAGAGCGGTGTGAATGGTTCTCCAGGTCGTGAGTAGTTTCACTTTAGCTTCAAGTTCAGTTACCCTAGCTGTGATCTGTCAAGTCCTCTGTATCACTGATACGACTTTCTGCTGCGGTTAGCCTCCCCTTGATAGTTTCCATATCGGATATATATATGATATTAGCTATGCCGTTAATAACTTCTCTGTGTTGCGCCAGACTTTCAGCCCTATGGCTTCGAGAATAGCGTCCTGCTGGAAAGTAACTGCGGGATCTGCTTCCATCTTCTCGGACACATCGCTATCACTGGTTAGCAAGCTTGATGTTGCTATGTCGGAACTAGCTTGTGCTTTGTTGCTAGCCAAAGCTACTCTTGTAACGGTCTGTCTGGTCACTGGTGTTGGATTTTCCGGTTTTGTTCTTGGCTTCTTGGCTTTTTCCATTCCTGGATTCTATTTTAACCTTGAGCATATACGATTTTGAGCGATATTGTGGACTTTCTAAGGGTATATATCTTATTCACTAGTCAGAGATCTGCAGGGTACGTCTGCAGGGACGGACTGACAATCTGTGCGTCCTGGAAAAGTACAGAACGGCCGTCCAACCAACGGCCGTCCAACCAACGGCCGTCGGCACAAAAAAAAAAAAGTCTATTAAAGCGATATTAACAGCCAACAGCAGGGGGCGCAAATACAATCACTTATATGCAACGTGTAAAAATAAAACTGAAGAAGAAGAGTCGGCCTACATCATTAGACGCGAGTTAATTTCACATCAGCAATACTGGTAAGTGCCAGGAGCAGGAAACATTATAGGCTGGCTATCCCTATCTTAGCGAATTGCATAGTCAGCTCAACATGTGTGTGCATCATGAAAATGATTGTGCCATTTAGTGCTGTCAAACTTAACATATTTAATAATTTCTGTTAGGTTAATTTGAAACATTAAACGCTTTAGAAATTAATCGCGGGTTGACCGCAATTTCACTTCGTTGTATATGAGAGGTTGTAGTGAGCTCAGTTTTGCTGCTAGGATGAAGACTGCGGTATTAAATTAAACGGGAAAACATCAGGCATGCATTGGTACCACTCTAAACGTGCTAACAAACCGGGAAGGGGGCTAAATAATTCACCAAATGTAACCAAAAGTTTAATCAAAAAAATCCTAGCTTGCACTTTCTGTCTGTCTTCCATCAGTGCAGTTTTTCCTTGTCTTTCATATTTGTGTTTACTATTGTGGAACTGGCAAAGACCTGAGGCCTGTACTACGAAGCAAGATCAACTTGTCCTGGATCTCTTTCAGTTATCCGGCTTCACCTAACCTAACAACCCGTATAACCTGTATCACGACGCTGGTTAACAACTAATTCAATCAACTCAGGGTTTCCCAATCCAGTGGTGCGTGCGTTCACATAAAAGAGGCGGTGTTTGCACAGCACGACCAATCGCAAACATCTATCAGAGCCGCATGTTTTACATAAGAAGAGCAAATTATAATTCTACATAAATATGAAAAACACAGACACGGTTTTACAGGGAACGCGCAATACAGTCGCTGCTTCCTAAAACAGGAGGAAAGCTGGCAAAATGTAGATGTGTAAATCACAACTCTTATCAATATCACTTCCCCATCAGTCAGGCACAAGATCTGACCATAATTACACTTGTGCTTTCGATAAACTGTCGTTGCTGTAGCCTTTTATTTCAGTTGAAACCCTGGCAGTGGTAAGCGATCGTTAGAGTAAATAAAAAAATATCAAAACATAATTCAAACAGATGTGCGCATTGGCAACACACGGCTGAAGAAGCCGACAAATAGCCTATATGTAATTACCTCCTCTTAAAATCTATATCTTTCATAAATATAGCCATCAGTGAATGTTGCCTCTAACTCTAAAAAGTGAACGGGATTGTCGGTCTCTAAATGTTTTAACTTTTATGAGCGCACCTCTCCCCCTCTCTCTCTCTCTCTCTCTCTCTCTCTCCTCGCACCAAGCTCCGCCTGCGTGTCTTCTTACGGTGACGCCGTTATCAACCGAGTATTGATTGGTCAGTAGGTGGTGCTTTAACACCGGTTGATCTCTGATCTCCAACTTAACCTGCTCCCGACCAGGTTAGGTGAACTCACCGTTGTCGGCTCCAGCCACTGAACTACACGTTGTAAACAGCCATGGGCTGCTTGCCTGGTCCTCCTGGTAACGTTAGCAGTTAACAGGGTTAGCATGGCGGCGTTAGCCAGGACCAGTCGGGATCACTTTACTGGCTGTGTCTCAATTGTTTTTGCGAGTAACCAACTTGGGTACTCTAGCTATATAATTCAATGTGAGTACACAAATGTTGAAATGACATAAAATGCCCATCCCTGGTGGCTGTGATAAATTAGCCTGAAGCTATGCTTACCTGTTCAGGAGGAAATAAGCCAATTCTGCATCCTTTTGGGATCTAAGCTGTCTCCATCTTTCAAATACATCTCCAATATTTACCAGGGGGTTGTTACGTCTCTGGTCACGCAACTGTTAGAAACATGCTGTTTTCTTTTTTTTAGGTCGGGTAGAATCTATTTCCGTTGATCCTGTTCGTTTGTGTGCTGCTTTCATGGCTGTACTAACGATACAGCTGTAGCGCGCTGGGTTTACGTTTTTACAGGTATATCTGGCAACTCGGCCTGGCTGTCAAACTGCCCGTTGATAACAACACACAGGCCAAAACATAAACAGAAATTCCGTCACGGAATGTAAATTTCAAAAAGAAAAAATACTGACATTAGCATTGTTGTCAGAAAAGATAGTATTTCAGTTTAACATGTTTCCTTAATATCTGATGAGGCATTGGTGTCATTTTTGGATTTATTACAGTACAAATATTACATATTGGACCTTTAACATGAATCAAAAGTGTAATATGATATTGAGAAAATATTAAATAGGTTATTCAATGCTAATTCTTTAACACAAAGCAACACATGTTATATACATTTATATTTGAATAGTTATAGTATATAGTAACACTCTCAGTGTAGTTTTGGTATAGGCCTACAATATATCTAATCCCCATGTTCAGGTACAGCAAGTAGCCTACTTTATATCTGAAAGTGTTGTCAGTAATACTCTGTACTGTTTTATAATTTTATTAAAGTTTGTGTAATTTGGGGTTTCTGTAGCCAGTGACATTTCATTATTTGTATTTTATTTTCAATGCAGATGTAATGGCATTGTACATTTTTAGTTTTTATTTGAAGGATGAGGCTTCATTAATAAACACAACCCCAATTCTCATCATTGGTTTTGAGATGTTACTTGCTGTGAACACCTTGTCTGATAGGCTACAGTATTGTGGCATAGTATCAGGACATCTTGGCTGGTGTCTGTCGTGCACAGCTACGGGCGAATGGCCGGATGATGGGCCTATTTGGGAGAAAGTCCAGGGCTGTTTTTAGCCCCAGTCCATCCCTGTACGTCTGTCTGTCTGTCTCGTTGCCATAACCGGAAGTCATTAAGTTAATGATTAAATAAAGTAGTGTCTCCAAACGTACCTCATTATAACTTGTCTCCTGCTAGTTGTACTACAGCACTTACTTTTAAAAAATAAGCATATTCTAATTTTGGTAAATATTTTTTGCCAAAAAGAATTAATATATGTCATAATTACAGAGAGTCATGTATCCAAAACTACTCAACACATAGAAGCCCCCCTGCTGGTTGTACTACAGCACTTACCTTTCAAAAATAAGCATAATCATAATTTCGGGGAATATATTTTGCCAAACACATTTAATATTTTAATAATTAAAAAGAGTGGTGTCTCTAAACTTACCTCACACATAATTAGTCTTCTGTTGGTTGTATTAATCACTTACTTTTTAAAATAGGCATATGCATAATTTTGGGGAATATTGTTTGCCAAAAACATTTAATATTTTAATAATTAAATAGAGTTGTGTCTCTAAACTTTAGGGCTGTAACGATATGTGATATGAAACCGAAATCGCAACACTCAGATCCACGAACCTGTGTGTGAGAAGGCAGAATCACGACACATCCCTTCCAACTCCCAGAGTTAGGCTGAATCTCATTTCTCTGTCTTACCCCTTACCCCTACCCCTTTGTCTTACCCCTAGCCCTTGTCCCTCGAAATAGAGTGGTAAAGGGTAGGGGTGAAAACATACCCCTATGAAATGAGACACCACTTGGTTACGGTTACATCATCAAGCATCGTCGCTAGCTGGCTGCTATGTAACCAGAGGCGACAAATGTTGATCACAAACTTCCAAGATGCCTCGGCAAGTGTGTTTGTCGATTGCATGGGTTTTAGTGATTTTTTTGCGATTATCTGCAACAAATCGAAGAAATCAAGCAAGAAGAAGAGGTCTACGTCTAAGAGTGCTGGTGCTTATGGATTAGCTGTAAACAACATTATGTTGTATTTAATGTTAACCGGACTAACCAACACAGTAGCTAGCTGAGCTGGACTCGCATACATTACCGTTGGAAAGCTCTCTCTCTCCTCTACAATCAATGCTGTCGGATCCAAATATGGTCATCTCCTTTTCATCGGTAACCAATCGTGAAAGTAAAAGGGGCGATTTAACTCAAAATGCACAATGTCATTGGCTGATGCCAATTTCTGACAACGTGATTCGTTCAGAATCGTCACATGACGCGCTCTGACATTTCCGCGGTAGTTCAGAATGTCAAAAGAAGTGCGTCGAATGCGTCAAACGGTCGAATATCACCTCAGAGAAGACGAAAACAGTTGTCATTAGCAAGAAGACACAGGGGATTACACACTAATACACCCGATGAAGAAATACCTTCACATAGTACGCCGATGTTTAAACTATCGTTCAGAAAACAGGAGTTTTCAGACAGCGTAGGTAATCAGACTGACTCTCTCTCTCCAAGCAGTTTACATAAATTCATAGCCTACATGTCATATATTAAGTATATAAGTGTCACTGATCTCGATACAAGACACTATATATAGTGTCTTGTATCGTATATCGATACAAGACACTATATATATTGTGTCAAAACAATTACATTACACAACAGTTACAGTTTTTGTGTAATAATTACTATACAATACTGAACAAATCTGTAATTTGGGGATCCTAAGTGGTTGTGAGTCCCTCAGGCTGTGGCAGGCAGATCCATATTTAGCTGTCAGTAGAGCTGCTGTCCCCTCTCCTAGGAGAACTACCAGCTTCTTTTCTGATCCCTCTGAAATTTTGTTTTCATCTTGTGTGTAAACAAAATGAAAAAATAATTTTGAACCTGGCTTTATCATATGTTCAGATGTATCTACTGAAAATATATGCAAAATCGTGCATATTTAATGAGAATGCATAATTTGCATAATTAAACAATACAAATTTCAAAAACTTGTAATAAATGTATTTAAAATTATTTAAATTTTTTACCCTATTCACCTGTAGTGTCTTGCCTTAACGGGAGCATTTACAGCCTTAAAATCCGATTTTGTTATGTGCTCAGAGTTTGGTGCTGGGCTGGTGGCGCTCTATTTCCGTGCACGTCAACGAGCCAGTAAAAATGTATGTTCCTAAACAGTCTTTGCTATGCGATTAACGGTCAGTATCTACCTATATTTTCTTTTTAAATTATTATTATTGTCTGGCATAATAATAATTTTTCACTCGCTTTGCAGAAACACACCTGAAGAACAAGAACGAGACCAAGGCAGTACCAGCCAACAGGAATTCACAGTACCTCAAAAGGTGAGTTAAAAAACAAATTGAAAATGTAACAGACAGGATGGCTTTCATATCAATAATATTCATACTAGTTTACAACACAACTGTCGCTCTCCACAACCCCTCACTTGCTGAATATGGCTCCCTGCTTTTACCCCTTCTCTTCCCCAAGATAAAGATTTGACACAGTAAAGAGAAAATCTAAAGTGTTTATCCATGCACAAGGACACTACTTTGAAGGAGAGGGGTGTTTTTTTTAATTTTTTTGTGATTTGTATAATTTGTCTAATTTTCTGAAATGTTACATCTATGCTTTTGGATAGGCACATGATGATTCCATTGCAGCAGTTACTTCTGGAACAGCGATTGGATCAGCAAATTTATCGGAATCTGATCATGAATCAGAACCTCAAATGGTGAGTTAAAAAACTAATTAAAAATGTAACAGACAGGATGGCTTTCATATCAATAATATTCATACTAGACCTGCACGATAAATCGTTATAAAATTGCGATCTCGATTCACCCTGTTCACGATTAAATTTTTAAATTACTTCAATTTCAAAAGAATAAAATAAAATCGGCCTTTATTTTGAAACGACAGCTTTCACAAAGTTCAGGGCTTGCCTCAGCCAATGACAAAGCACCTTTTAGTCTCGTGTTTCGCTTGTCGAGCCGCGAGCGCGGTAGTTCGGAAATAAACCCAGTCTGAAACCCCAGGTCTAGTAACGAGAATCAGCAAACCACTCAGTCTCAAACCGAACTTGTTCCAAAAAATGCTCACATTCGGTGGTCTGGAAGTATTTTGGATTCAAGCAAGAAGACAAGGGTCATGTCTGGTGCATAGCTACCAACTCTCATGCATTCACAGTGAGACACACGCAATTGACACTGTTCACACGCTAGACTTCATTTTCTCACGCACAGTAAAATTGCAAAGCAAAGAGGACACGTAGACAGACAAGACAGAGCAGGATACTTATGTTATAAAAAAAATAATCTCAGCTCTCAGATTCTGTCAATTTTATTATGAAAATCAAGCAATAAATACTGTTTTGGCCTTTGTAAATGTGACGTGATAAGACCGATCATCAATAGCTAATAGTAAATAAACACGAATGAACAATGTTGAAAGATACATTACTTACCGAAATGTACATATTCCTCCTCATACATAATGTCGATCAGTGTTTTTCAACCGCACAAAGCAATAAACTGCTGAAGAACAATTATGTCACATAACATTTACCTCAGGAAAGCCATATTTAATTACCATAATATGTAGCACGTTAGTTGGCTAGAAAAAAGAGCTATAGAGAATATCTAGATAATTATGTGTAGGCCTACTATATTACATATTTATTATATTTTTACTCATATTATTCAATGCAGTTGTTGTTGTTGTTGTTGTTGTTGTTATCATAAAAAAAACGCATTATATTTAATTTGAGTTATAATTAACCTTAAATAATACTACCAGTTGAGGGTTGATTAGGTGAGGTTTTTTTTTTGTCTTGAGAAAAATGAATGCCTATCTTGTGTAGCCTACCTAATATTTATCCAAATGAGTCAATATTGAATAAAATCACAATCACTGAATTGAAATCATAAAATTTGTGTCAAGCAATAACAAAAAAAATTAGCTTACCAGAAATTGTACCATTTAAACAATATAACAATTAAAAATGTTGTTACTAAACCTAATACAATTCTGCTTAGTTACTAAAATTATTAGATTTTTTTTACACCAATCTTTCAAATGATGATCTATACCAGTGGTTCCCAACCTTTTTCCTTGGGGCCCAACCGATGTACATATTTAACAATCCGAACATAACTTCTATAATTTTAATGATTATGGCTTACAGCTTATGAAATCCCCAAATTCAAAATTTTAATATTGTGAAAAGGTTTTAATCACCTAAATTCCAGATACTCTGGTTCTATGGGTGCCAAAACAAATATTTTTGGTACTGCCAATTTGTTTTGTTTTGTCATGGTTCATGATTGTGTGCAATAAACATTACACTTCATGAGAAAAAAATTGTTGCAGAGAATCGTGATATCAATTCTAAGCTAAAAAATCGTGATTCACATTTTTCCCAGAATCGTGGAGGCCTAATTCATACTAGTTTACAACACACAACTGTTGCTCTTCACAACCCCTCACTTGCTGAATATGGCTCCCTGCTTTTACCCTCCTCTTCCACAAGATAAAGATTGACACAGTGGAGAAAATCAAAAGTGTTTATCCATACACAAGGACACTACTTTGAAGGGGATGGGCGGCCTTTTTTATTTTTGTGATTCTATAATTTGTCTAATTTTCTGAAATGTTATATCTATGCTTTTGGATAGGCACATGACACTATGTTATTAGTGACATATGTGATGGTGCTTTATATCAGCAACTGTCAGACTCACCCGAATCACCTTTACGTTCACCTAATATATCACTAATATGCAGTTGTGATGGTGTGCCCATTTTTAAGTCCTCCTCATTTAGCATTTGGCCTCTCTTGTGCATCATTAATGAACTGCCAGTGTTTGACAGACAGAAGCATGTAATGCTATGTGGGCTATGGTTTGGCAATAGTAAACCAAACATGAATGTGTACCTTCAACCCTTTGTTGAAGAGATTTTACATCTACAAACTTAGGGGTTCACTTGGCAAACATCGTTCACTACTAACACCACAAGAGTTTATCCTCTGGTACTTGTATGTGATTCAGTAGCAAGGCTGGTAATCCAGAACTTCAAACAATTCAATGGTGAATATGGAAGTTCATTTTGCCTGCAGAGAGGTGATATGGTTGAAAAAGGCAGGGGTTATACACGTGTATACCCATTTGAATCCTGTGAGTTACGAACCCAGGCTCAAACTGAAGAGCACATTGAATGTGCTCTAGAATCTGGCATGCCTGTTAAAGGTGTGAAAGGACCAAGCATTTTACTACGTGTCCCACATTGTAATATAATTGAGTCCTGTGTCCCAGATTACATGCACAGTGTCTCTTTAGGTATTGCAAGGACAATGGCCAAGCTGTGGTTAAATAGTGAGAATCATCAAACAACATGGTACATTGGCAGATCAATTCACATGTTAGATAAGAGGCTTCTAGACATCAGACCTCCATGCAATGTTTCAAGGATACCTCGTTCCTTAAAGGACAGAAAGTTCTGGAAAGCGCACGAATGGTTGATGTGGTTGCTATACTATAGCATCCCGGTGTTGAAAGGAATTCTGCCTGAAAAGTATCTCCTTCATTGGTCAAAGCTTGTCCATGGTGTAGCTATCTTACTGGCTGAGAGAATCAGCTTAGTTGAAATTCAGCAAGCTGAGGAGCTACTACTGCAATATGTGGTAGAGATGCAAGACCTTTATGGGCTTGAGAACATGACTTTCAATACACACCTTTGCCTTCATTTAACAAGGAGTGTTAGAAATTGGGGTCCGCTTTGGGCTCATTCTGCATTTGTATTCGAAGCATACAACAATGATCTCATGAACATGATCAGAAGTACACAAGGTGTTGCTCTTCAAATCATTAAAACATTTTGGATGCAAAACGCCTTTTACCAGCACTGAGAGAAAAGACCATGGGCAATGCCAGTGTTGAATGCAAAGACTTGTTTGATCAATTTTCACTGCCAAAGAAGTTGAAAATTGTGTGCCGTGGTAATGGTGTGACTGCTCTTGGCAGACCAAAAAGGAAAAAAATTGATAATGATGATTGCTTGGCAATGCACAGTGTCTTTCATACATTCGATAGGATCTCTGTGAGATATTACAGGAGAATAGTGGTGAATAATGAAGTCATTAATTCGGAGTCTTGCACTAGGACAATTAGACGCAACTCGTACACTGTTGTACTTAACGATGACAGTTTGTTTTCGGTGAAAACTTTCCTCATGTTACATACTGGGACCGACAACACTTGTTATGCAATAGGGCAGTACTTCAACAAAACAAAACATAGTTTCTTCAGTAGTCGACCTAATCCTTCATACTTTATACCTGTGATGAGGTGTCTTGGGCATCTCACAGCTATTCCTGCATCATCAATTAAAGGTAAATGTGTTTTCCTTTCTACATCCCATTTGCCAGTGAATTACATATTAAGATTTGTGAATAGTGTGGAGATGATGTTTTAATGGATTTTGTGTGAGATTACAGCTGTGTTTTACTGTCAGAATATTTTTTGAACATGCTGTATTGGATGTATATGTGTATATAATGTATATATTGTATATAAATGTACAATAAATGTTTATATTGTATAAAAATGTTCAATAAATGTATATATTGTATACAAATGTACAATAAATGTATATATTGTATATGAAATACTATTTGAATTATTTTTTACAGAATTGAATAGTTATTAAGTAGTGTGTGTATGCAGTGTTAGACACTGAGTTCTATCTATTGTTTAAGTGTACTTCACTGTTGGAGTGTCACTGTTATACTTGCATCATAAATATTGTGCATATTTTCAATATTTAAATGACTTCAGGAAAGATGTCAATAAAACACAATAATAAATCTAATAATTGCACTTAGTGTTAGGTACGTGCCACCTAAAATGGCCTAATAGTCCTAGGAAATCTGTCATTTTACATTGCACTCATTTAAATGTAAGTACAGTATTTATCATAGCTGTGTCATAATACAGTAGTGATATATGGTAGCCTATAGGGGAAAAGGTAGAGGAATTACTGTGACCAAAATACATTTTCGACCCTTCAAGCTAAACATTTTATGACCATATATTTTGTCATATTTTACATTACATGTTATCAATGTAAATATATTTCACACTTAAAATCATATATTTGTTATATTTCAGAATATATTTCAAATTGATAAATATAAGTGAACAACAATGCAAATATATTTCAATGTATTTGGAATATATGCCACATATATTTCTGACACTTGAAAATATATTTCAATATATTTTTTTTCTGTAACGTCCATTGTCCAATCACACATCATAGCAACCGTTACTATGTGAGCAGGTCAGACAAACATTGACTCCAAGCAAGATGGTGAAGCGGTGCGCCCACGGCGTTTGTAAATCGGACACTAGATACCCCCTCTTAATACATCCATGGATACCCCGAGAGATTGTCGGGAGGAGTTGTGTTTAAATATCACGCCCCAATATATTCTCGGTTTTGAGGCCTCGCCCCTACAATTTACGACATGGCGAGACGTAATCTGGCTGAGAAGCTGCACTTTTCAGAGGTGGAGATTGAAACTCTGATATCTCAGGTTCATTTGTACTAACGTGTGTACTATTTGGCAGCCTGACAACTGTTATTAAAGGCTGTATAAAGAATGCGGAATGGAAAGAGATCACTGATGCGGTCAACAGTGTTGCCGTAGTAAATCGGACTCCAGCTGAAGTTTATTTAATTTATAGCCTACATCCTTGACACATGTATTCTATAGTCCTAATAGTAATATACAGGCTTATATTGCAATCTCTTAGGCCTACATGTAGGTGTACTTATATTTAAATAAACACACAGTAGCAGAGTTTATGTATGTATGTATGTGTTGGTATGTGTCTTTTATTTTACTCATGTTTTCATGAGTCAGAACGAGGCAACAGCTGAAGGAGAGTGCGTGTCCTCCGCCCCCCATGCTGGACCACCACCCCGACCCTGTCTTCTGACAGCAGAGGGGCCGGAAAAACAAGCCGAAATAACTCGGTCAATGGCAGAAATAAATCGTTCATGTTCAAGAGAAAACGTTTCATAAATGAGGGCCAACGTGAGCGGTGCCTACAATGGATAAAACAGTGTGGACGGCCCCACTCCCAGTTAAATGTGTCGAACATTACGAAACATAAATACGTCTGCTCAAAGCTAAGGCTAACAGCTAACTAGTTACCGTGTTGTCTAGATCTACTAACTAGAGACAAGAACACAAATTGGACCAAAGTTATGATTACCATGGATATCATTGCCAGAATGTTAACCTCCTCTCTAAGCTAAGTTTAACGAGCCCTTTAGCTTTAGCCAACATTAGTTAACATGTTAGCTAACGCTAGCTACATTAGCTGCTGTTGTGTTGGGTCTTTGAGCTCCCCAACTTTATTTTTCGTCAGTTTACAACAAAGTCGAACATTTGAATACATCCCTCCACTGCATACTGTAACCCCTTTTGCCTCGATCTGGAGGATATCGCGGAAGTATTGCTCCAAAAAAGGTCACTGACACGCACGGGTATACCTCTTCCCGTCATGGCAATCTGTCGCGCTGGTCGTGTTTGACCATTTGTTTGTCGGACATAGCAACAGTAACTAAGGGGGGCGGGGCTTGGCGAAAGGCTAATTGGTATATTGCTTTTTTTTCCCCGTTTTTCCATTAGAACGATGTAGCTATATGTGTGCATCTGTAAGATGTATGAAATACGTTGGAATGATGTATATATGTATACGTCGCGGAGAGAGCGGCTACATGTCGTTGAAACGTACAGCAGCGACGTCCCAGGGACGTCGTGCCAGTGAGCAAACGAGCAATCTACTACTTATCCCCGATGAATTTGGATTACATCGCCAATACATCGCCAATACATCGTGGCAACGTATGTGTGCTATAATGTTTATAGCAAGGGTAACTTTGGTAAACTGTTAGTTGATGTTTGTTTGCTTGTTTGTTTCACTAGTTATCCCTCATTAAAAAGGGGGTTCTTGCTAAGAATATCACCATCTTCTACCAAATGTCAGGAATACACTGTGTTCATTGCGAAACAGTAGTTACAATACTAAAAATACTGCATCCTCACAAAAGAGCAGTATTTTTTTTTGATAGCTTTTAAATTTTTTTTTTTGAATTTTTGTTTTTTTTTGTATGATGTATAGTGGAAGATCAGAAAACGTCGGCAGGAGGTGGGAGAGAAGGCAATGCAGAGATGAAGGACATCATACCACAATAATAGTTGTGTGTATAAGCCTGATCAACAAGTGAAAAGAGTCAGGTATGTTATTGTCATATTAGTTTGTTGCAAGAAGCAAATTACACACCTGTAATATGAATCTATCTAGTATTTGGGGCAGGCGCAGTGCCACTCATGATTCTTATGTGTTGCTCTATTTTTTTAACCCCCTGTGTGTTCAAGGGGTCCTAGACTTTCTCTATCTATTACATTGTACTTGAATTATTAATTACCTCTGTATATTAATCTCTTTCAGATAAGAGACACGGGAGGGGGGGCGGGCAGCCCGGAGACCGGGACAGGAGTGGGACAGGGCGAAGGTGGACGGACTCCAGGCCCTCCCCCAAGACCTGGGCGGAGCTGGCTGGAGGCGTGACCACAGCGGAGCCGGCTGGGGGCATGGCCACAGCGGAGCTGATCCCTCTGGAGGCCATGGCGGAGCTGATCCCTCTGGAGGCCATGGCGGAGCTGTCTCCTCTGGAGGCAATGGCGGAGACAACCCCCCGAGCGGCCAAGGGAACCATGTAGGCGGGACCGTGGAGGTCCCCATAGGAGGCGCACCGCCCCTCCCCAAAACACTCTTGGGGAGGCTCCCCGGGACCATGTCCAGGACTGGCAATGAGGCCGGACGAAACCGGCGACGAGGGCTTCGAACCGGACGGGACCGGCGGCGGGCTTCGAACCGGACGGGACCGGCGACGAGGGCTTAGGAAATGTGCTAGCTAGCTGGGGTTCAGGAAGGAAGCCAGCTAGCCTGGACTCAGGGGAAATGCCAGCTGGCCTAGACTCAGGGGAAATGCCAGCTGGCCTAGACTCAGGGGAAATGCCAGCTGGCCTAGACTCAGGGGAAATGCCAGCTGGCCTAGACTCAGGGGAAATGCCAGCTGGCCTAGACTCAGGGGAAATGCCAGCTAGTCTAGACTCAGGGGGGCCGCTACACGGCCAGGACTCTAGGAACTCTGGGGAGCCGCTACACGGCCGGGACTCTAGGGCACTCGAGAGCACAGGGACACTAGAGAGCTCGGGGACCCTAGAGGACTCTGGGACACCAGAGGACTCCGGGGCACCAGAGGACTCGGGGAACCTAGGGACACTAGAGGGCTCGGGGACACTAGAGGGCTCGGGGACACTAGGGACAATAGAGGACTCGGGGAACCTAGGGACAATAGAGGACTTGGGGAACCTAGGGACAATAGAGGACTCGGGGAACCTAGGGACACTAGAGGACTCGGCGACACTAGGGACACTAGAGGACTCGGCGACACTAGAGGGCTCGGGGACACTAGGGACAATAGAGGACTCGGGGACACTAGGGACACTAGAGGACTCGGGGACACTAGAGGACTCGGGGACACTAGAGGACTCGGGGACACTAGAGGACTCGGGGACACTAGAGGACTCGGGGACACTAGAGGACTCGGGGACACAAGAGAGCTCGGGGACACAAGAGAGCTCGGGGACACAAGACTTGGGGACACTAGAGAGCTCGGGGACACTAGGGACATTAGAGTCAAGGGAACTGCTACCTAGCCTAGAGTCAGGGGGAACTGCTACCTAGCCTAGAGTCAGGGGGAACGCAAACTAGCCTAGAGTCAGGGGGAACGCAAACTAGCCTAGAGTCAGGGGGAATGCAAACCAACCTAGAGTCAGGGGGCATGCTAGCTAGCTGGGACTCAGGAAAGCTACTAGCTAGCTGGGACTCAGGAAAGCTACTAGCTAGCTGGGACTCAGGAAAGCTACTAGCTAGCTGGGACTCAGGAAAGCTACTAGCTAGCTGGGACTCAGGAAAGCTACTAGCTAGCCCAGGGTAAGGAGAGCCGCACATCAGCTCGGGAACAGAAGGGTTGCAAGTCTCTGCAGGGCAGTTGCTGTGAGCAGTCTCGGCTGGGCAGTCGCGGTGAGCCGTCTCGTCTGGGCAGTCGCGGTGAGCAGTCTCTGGCTTCTGGTCGACTGGGCAGACGAATGGCTCCCTACTGAAGTGCGCCTGAGGTGAGGACTTTGGCATCGGATCGGCTGGCTCTGGACCGGCAAGCGCTACCGTGAGGGAGGAACCACAAACCCAAAGGGCTCGGTCCAGAAACTCTCTAAAAGGCAGGTTGAGGTCCTTGAGCAGCAGCATCTGAGCAAGTGGGTCATCCAAACCCGACCAGAACTGCTGCTTTAAAAAGTCCTCCTCCCAGCTCTCGTTCTGATAGTAATGGAGGTACACCGCAACGAAATCCTCCAGAGTGTCTCCATTCTGGTTGAACAGGAAATCTTCCATGGCATCCTCATCCATTTTTGTTGTCATTGGTCTAGTCTTCTGTCACGGATGACCAGGAGACAGACTGGAGTAGTGAAGCAGATCTTTATTTGACAATGATCTAACAACGAGCAGGAAGCAACAGGCAGGAAATCTGGTAGCTGGGTAGGCAGGTTTCAGAGCAGCAGCAGACAACAGGATACAAAGTACAGGTAAGGCAAACTTGGAAATACTAGGCTTAACGTGAGTGGTCAAAGCGTCGTGTGGAAACGAGACTAGACAAGGAGTGTGTGTGGTTGTGCTGCTTATGTAGGTGGTGGCTGATTAGTTGCAGGTGGTGGACTGAGGATGAGGCTTGATGAGGTGCAGGTGTGTGTAATTAGGACTGAGGGGACTGGGAGCGTCTGATCTGCGTGAGTGACGAGGAGTATGAATCAGTGGGAGGAGTGTGTGCGGGAGAATGAGAGAGAGTGAGTGCTGGTGACAGTGAATGGGGAAACAAACAGTCAATGAACACCAACGAAAAGTCCAAGATACCCTGACACACTCATGGCGTCTGTGTGGTGGACGCTCCTTTTTCTCTTTGGGCTCTTGCAGCCCTCTCCCCTCCACGGTCACGTGCGCCGGTAAACCACTTCCCCAGCGCCATTTCCACTTCTTTGCGGTTCACATTTTGAGTGATTGCATTACTCTTCAGTGCACCTAAAAACAAAAGGAGCATAAGTCAATTTAGCAAGGTTCTTTTTTGCTCTAACTTGCAACTCTTCAAATCATTCAGTCAAGTAAAACACATTTCCACATGTGGTAAGCTAAAATGTTTGCCCTAGGGTGACATTTACCATGGAGTTTTATGGAGTTTTATAATAATTTAATAATATAAATTAATAAATATAATAAAGAATAAACCAGCGCACCCGACAGACGAAAGCGGGAAGTATTATTTTTAGATTTCCTCATCGTGGCGGGGGCGGCAAAAATACAGCGGTGCGCCACCACCGAAATCTCTATGGAGGTAAAACCCTGCATATGTAAGAAATTGACAAAAATTGCCAAAATGGGTTAAATAAAATATCCACCCAAATTCTGAATACTCTAGAGCCCTCCTCTCCCTGATTGGGAACTTTTATCAAATATCAAATGTAAACAATATCAGTTGTGGGCTGCACCTCTGCTTTTGAAATGAGAATATCCTGGCTAAACTACTGTGATATAAGTCAGTGATATAAGCATTTGAAATTAACATCATTTGTCAATGTCTTGTAACATATCAGGAGCATTTAAAGGAAACTTTAAGGTCGATGTATGGAAACTTACGCCATATTTATGAACAACAGGGTACACCTCCTCCTGTCGCTCCCCTGGCTGGCAAGACCTTAATGAAATTAGACAAAAATTTAGCAAATCAGTGTTCAACAGGAGCTTTCAATCAATAAAAAGATAAGTAACAAATGAACATAAAATAACCAGCCGTGGCCACACAGCCATCTTAAAGGCGGTAACCTCATACACTCATATTTATCTTAGTTCATGCTGTTTTTCTTAAGATTGGTTTCTGTATCTTTTCAGACACATTATATATTTTGTTGTAAACATTTAATTAGTTTTAAATAACTTACAGGGCACTGGATTTGGTTTACATATATACTTTATTAGTTTTGGATTGGTTTTCTAATATAACTGTTTTCTTTGAGCTTACCAGTGTTGCGGATTCAGGCTGCAGGGACAAAGCGGTGGTGTCTGGAACTACAGCAGATTTATAGGAGTGGTGGCTAAATTGGACTCTACCACTACTTGTTATGTCAGGGGGGAGTTAGCTGTATTTGTCCTCAAGATATTTGAGTTTTGATTTGTATTGTCTTTAGTACATTTATTCAGTTAATGTTAATTAAGATTACATTTCTTTTGGAGTAAGTGTTTAGTTGTTTTCTTTTGTTATTTGTAATTTACATATTAGTGTTATTGTTAGTCTCCCCCTGGGTGTCAAACCTGGTCTGATCACCCAGTATATAAGTCCCCTTTGTTTCTTGTATAGGAGGTCAGTTGTATTTTTGAGTTTGTTATGTTCAGAGCTTAAGTTCAGTTTGTTTGTTTGACCTCTTTTAAGGGCCCAAACTTTATCTTTATTTGTTGTCAGAATTTTTTGTGGGTAAAATAAGAAACCCTTTTTTGAAATCTCCTTGCGACTCCTCATGCCTAACTGCTTGGTCCCTGACAAGCACCACGGATTTCGTTTTCTAGTTAGTGCTCACCTTTCTTTGAAAAGAAGTCAGTTACCAATTGTTTCCCCTCATTCTGTTTTTTCTCCTTCTCATGTCTTTCCTTTCTTTTTGGTAGCATGATTTGGCTTTCTTTGAGAAAAGACATTTCTACAGCAGGAGTTTGCGCTCCACCAGACGCTCTCAACTGATCTAGCTAACGTAATGCATGCAGGTGGTGCCTGGTGTCTGTGCTGCTGCTCGTCTTTATCCAGAGAGAGCGAACACTAAGCGACGCACAGGTCTGCTTCAGAGCTCTATCGTGATATATTAATTATTGTCCAACCTCTCCCGCTGTTTTTCCTTTTGGTTAGATTCTACATCAGATTAAACAGCACAAACCAAAAATACAGACCACTGTACAATCTGCAGTGTTATTTTTCTGGCAAAATAATATTTCAACTTACCTCAATTTGTGAATGTCTGATAGAAGTTCTCCTTGAAGTCACAGCTAGCAGCAGTGCTTTCCGAATGGACTGCTAATGTTTTGAGCGCGAAACAAGGCCTTTGCATACAGGCCCCTTATAGATGTCCTAAGAACTGCCTGACCAAATAACAATTAAATACAGTAAAATTCGTAAATTGAGACAATTAACAAACATTAACTGCTCCGCTGGCTTCGTTATGAATGAGCCTAATTAGGTGTTGTGTGGAAAGAGTACTGAAAATCTGTACTCAAGTACAAGTACTGTTACATTGCTAAAATATTACTCTGTTACAAGTAAAAGTACTGGTGTTAGAGAAATACTCAAGTAAAAGTACTTACTTTATTTGTAAAAAAAAAAAAAAAAAACTACTCAGAGTATTAGTTACTTTTAACCACCGTCACTTCTCCAGACTAGGGCTGGATGTGTGTTTTCCTTTACCAAAAGTTAAAATGCCAACAATCTATTAATCATTAATAATTGATTAGATACAAAACAAGTGTTTTTCCCTCATTTTTTTCTCACACAGATCTACTGTACCTTTTACAGCCAACACATCAGTCATTGTTGGTGTATGAGCTACACCTTGATAGAAACACATGCTACTCCTTGGTCCAAGGACATCTAACAACACAGAAGTGGAAGACAGATTGATGATGAGGCCTCCTGCAAGTCATTTTCTAACAGATATTGAATTACAATTTCCTAAGAGGTAATAAATGCATCATATTCATGTCCATAAAGCTGTCTGTGAGCTATTTGGCCTCATCTTCAAAAATGAAGTACCGTAAAACTTCGAATAGGATCCCGGAGTTTTATTTGATCAAATAGACCATTGGGACAGGCATCTATGGGATGTGGATAACCGTATGGGGTTATTTGTAGGGATGCTTGACATTGATTTTGTACCGATATCCGATATACCAATATTGTCCAATGCTTAATTTCCGATACCGATATTAGCCGATACAGATACCGAAACATATGATCGTTTATAGGCTTACTGCCCACTGTTCCATGACTCCCTTGATACTGGGGATTTGAATGTTTTGAAGGACTAGCCAGCAACCGGTAGGCTAACTGGGGTGCGGTGCTTACTACCCCTTTGAGAGAAGATGCCAACTGAACATTTCTTTGACTGAGGTAAACTGAAAACAAATAGCCACACAAGAACAAAAATTCAACTCATTCCACTCATTGGGGCTTAGATCTGCCCTGCTCAAGAATTTATTTACTCTACAAACCCTGTGTGTATGCCCAAAATGCCATGCAGGACCCATATATGTGTTCCCTGATCAAACCCATGCCCACTCGGCCCATAAAACTTCTATGCAGGATCCATATATGCATTCCCAGTTCAAACCCATGCCCACTCGGCCCATAAATGTGCCATGCAGGACCCATATATGTGTTCCCAGTTCAAACCCATGGCCACTTGGCCCATAAATGTGCCATTTAAGACCCATATATGTGTTCCCAGTTCAAACCCATGCCCACTCGGCCCATAAATGTGCCATTCAAGACCCATATATGTGTTCCCAGTTCAAACCCATGCCCACTTGGACCATAAATATGCCATTCAAGACCCATATATGTGTTCCCAGTTCAAACCCATGCCCACTTGGCCCATAAATATGCTATGCTGGACCCATATATGTGTTCTCAGTTCAAACCCATGCCCAATTGGCCCATGCCTGTCCCTTATGGGGCCCATGTAATCAGCTCATATGGGCTTCCTATGTGGGACTCATACTACAAAACCTACATGGGACCCGCTGATTTCACCCAGCCAAAGCCCATGCCCACACAGTAACCATGGAACCCGTACTTAAAGTGATGGTTCGGAGTAATTTACCCTAGGGTCCTTTGCACCATGACCTCGAGCCAAACACCCCCCCAGAAGCTTTTTTCACCTGGGTCTTACATTGGGCGAGTTAGCGTAGAGTAGCGTTAGCCGCTGAATAGCTTAGCGCAGGGGCTAATGGACCCACGTTTGTATCTCGTAAATGACCCCACTAATAATGCCCGAAATGATACCAAAGGTCTACACTAGTACAAATAGGTTATGCTCTCATAAAACGATGGATTGGAAAGTTTGTAAGTACACCAGAAGTTTATGTAGGGTAAATTACTCCGAACCATCACTTTAACCCATCTTGGCCCCACATGTCATTGCTGGCTGGGCATCTGCAAAAAAAAATATTACTCAACCACTCAAAACAAAGGGAGATGAAACAAAAAATGTATTAAAAGATACTTCTTCGAATAACGCACAAAACCCAAATCTTTTGTTCTTGTCACTGCAGCAGCACCACTGAGGGACCCTACTTTCCTGAGTACGAAGCCGGCCATCAAGGAGTTCCCCAACTGGCAACAGACTGGAGCAGAGGCTGTAGCAGGGACAGCATTTTTTTTGCTACTGAAATAATTTACATTATGATAGAAAGTGGACAATATAGTGTGACAATTAGTTTTTGTTCTTTTAACATGTACACACTGCTGTTGTGAAGCAGTGATATACAGCTCACGAGTGTGTAGTCAAAAGAGAGAAATACTGTATATTTCAGCGACTCCTACAGATTAAGAAAAATAATGAATTTTGTTAATAAATAAATGTTATTCTTGGCTCAATTGTTAAGGGTTTGGGTTCAAATAACATTACCATGATCCCATAGGCATCCAAAAATTGAGAAAGTGACGTTTTTTAAAACTGAAACAAGGTGTTTGACATCCTGTTGTGTGTGCAAGCCCTTTTTATTACCATGGGTTTACAGACAGTCTCTAATAATTGGGTATCACCTGGAACACAGCCAATAATCGAGAGACACACCCACCAAACGAGAGAAAACATAACTCAAGCCGTTGCACCCCGTTCCCAGGAAACGTGCGTGCCCCAGCTCTTTGCCTGAGGGGAAGCCCACAGTCTCAGACTTAAAAAAAACAACCTGGTTTAAGCTTTTAACCCTTGTGTTGACTTCGGGTCAAATTGACCCGTTTTCAACTTTTGTTTTATATCAGAAAATATGGGACGTAGAAATAAGCGCTGAAAATGTGTAGAAGAAAAGTTTAATAATTTTTTTTTCAAGGTTGACGGGAAGACAACATAAGGTAGTGTTTTTGTACATTAGCCCTTAGTATAGACCACAGTAGGATAATTATCCCCAAATCTAGCTACATACAAGAATATATTTTAATGTGTTACAGTGTGCTTTTTTCTATAATGATTTGAACTTGTGTAAATTGTCTTTGAGTACCCTGAAAAGCGCTTTATAAATAAAATGTATTATTATAAGTAATTGTGTATGGTTTATCTATCTTACTTTAGCAATTCAATTTAGTAAAGATATTTAAAGTAATTGTGTGTGACCTATACTGACCAGTTTTGTTAAATGGATTAATGCAGGATCAATTGATCTGCACATCTTCCTGACATCTGTACTACGTATAACCCATGTCAGGAAGATGTACCTGAGACTGCATCTGTAAGATGTATAGCAGATGTTAAAACGATGTATATAAGCCTGCCTCTCTACGATGTATTGCATACGTTAGAATGATGTATATAAGCCTGCATCTCTACGATGTATTGCATACGTTAGAACGACGTATATAAGCGTACATCTCTACGATGTATTGCATACGTTAGAACGATGTATATTGCCTGTATCTCTACGACGTATGGCATACGTTAGAACGATGTATATATGTATACGTCGCGGAGAGAGCGGCTATATGTCGCTGAAATGTAGCGCGGGGACATCGTGCCAGTGAGCAAACTACTACGTATCCCCGATGAATGACATTCTAATGCAATAGCCTCAGCTAAAAAACCTCGGTGGCCCTCGACTAGCAGCAATACGCTAACACCGAAGATGCTCTCTGACTCGCTCAACTCGCTCCAGGATTCTGTCTGTGCAAAGATTGGGGCGGCCATTCAGACACTGCAGGATGATATCAAACTGGATATTGACTCGGTGAGGGGCGAGCTATCGGCAGCGGTCACTAGCCTGCGGGCCTCGTTATAGCTGAGACACACCAACCAGACGGCCGACCGTCGACAGAAAAGCCAGTTGGAATGATCAGTTGGGTCCCTGAGGTCCAAAAAACTGCCTCGGAACACACTGAGGCGACACAGACTTGAACATCACATGATACCCGACTGAAGGAGCTGGAGAAAGCTGCCGACTCACCATACTGGCGACTGCACTACCGCTCCGTAGAATGGATTTCAAGGACTTTGCGCACCGCTTAATGGCCTCCAATGTTTATATTTTTTCTGCGAGTCTTTGTATGTAGCCTACTAAACATGAGTTGAATTTGCACCGCAGCACCGCCACATTTGGTGTGGTAGTGAAGTGCAGTCATGCTGCGTTCATGAGCGTAGGGTAGGCTCAGGTCTACGTCCGAGTAGACCTGAGCTGTGCGATCTCTTAATGGTAAGAGATCGCACAGGGATGGATAATGAGCGTTGATTAAGATTAAATTATAATGCCACATATGGCAGACACCTTCAGATATGAGAGACCTCCTCAGATTTTTGACTTTGGTGGTTTCATGGGAGCCAGTACTCACTCTATAGGTTATAGGTCGTATTGTTAATACACCTGTGATACTATATGCACTTAATTGGGACAATGATCATTTTTTTTCTAATTTTTTATATAGTTTACCCAATTTGGACTCCCACTTTTCAATTTTAGGTGGTGACTTCAACTGTTGCCTCGATCCAGTATTGGACAGGTCTTCAGCTAACCCCTCTAAACAATCTAAATCGGCCCAAGTGATTAATTCCTTTCTTAAAGATTGTGACGTTTCAGATCTATGGCGAAGCATGAACCCCACTGCTCGGACTTACTCCTTTTTCTCCCAGGTACATCAGGCATTTTCCCGGATCGATTATTTTTTAGCAAATAATCGTTTACTCTCTTCAGCCGAAGCCTGTTTATACAATGCCATAGTCATATCAAACCACTCCCCCCTTACAGCCACTTTTAGGTTTGCGCACAACACTCGCTGGAGACTTAGTTCCATTACATTATCCCAGGAGGAATAGGATTTTTTGTCGAGGTTAATTCCTCTCCGGAAATCTCTTGTACAACTCTGTAGGAGTCACTAAAAGCTTACCTGAGAGGCCAGATAATTTCACATATATCTTATAATAAAAAGCAAGCTAATCAAAAATTGTCAGACATCCGAATCTCACAATTCGAACTGGCATACACAAGCTCCCCCTCACCTGACTTATTGATGAAGCTTCTGCTTGAGAAAAATAAATTGACACCTTATCAACCAGTGTAGCAGAGAACATGCTCTGGAGATCCCGACATACATATTATGAATTTGGCGACAAAGCTAGTAAGATTCTTGCCCATCAATTTAAACAAGCAGCTGCCTCACAACTTATCACAAAGATTGAAACAGCTGAGGGTTATACATATGATTAAAATAATAAATGATATGTTCAGGGATTTCTATAGTTCAGTTTATTCTTCTGAGCATGATTCTTGTCCTACATTTGACAGTTTGTTTTCCAAAATTTGAACATGCTCACTATTAGTGAAGAGTCCAAGAACATATTAGAAAATCCTGAAGAACTAAATGTGGCAATTAAAACACTTCAGAATGGCAAGAGGCCGGGGCCGGACGGTTTCCCATCTGAGTTCTTTAAGAAATTTTCCACCCACCTAATCCCTCACATGCTGAACATGTACAATGAGTCACTTGAGTTAGAGTTAGTTAACTATATCCTTAATCTTGAAAAAGAATAAGGATCCTACCCATTGTGAATCTTACTGTCCAATCTCACTGCTGAATGTTGATGTCAAGATTTTAGCCAAGGTGTTAGCACTGAGATTAGAGAGGTTTTTACCACAGATAATTTCCCCCGATCAAACACGAATTTATAAAAAATAGATTTTCTTTTTTTAATATCAGGTGACTCTTAAATATAATTTATCATGATTCAGATCCTACCACCCCAGAGCTTATTATGTCCATGGATGCTGAAAAAGCTTTCGATAGGCTGGAGTGGGGGTATTTGTTTTATGTATTAGATAAGTTCGGCTTTGGGAAACAATATATTAAAGGTGCTCTAAGTGATGTGACGCGTTTTTTAGGGTACAACATTTTTTGTGACATACAGCAAACATCTCACTATCCGCTAGCTGCCTGTCCCCTGAACACACATTAAAAAAACGCGGTCTCTGTAGACAGCCCAGGCTCCACAAACATAAACAAACTGCGCCAACCTGCACCAAATCTTTTTCAATGTCTCCCAGTGTATGTGCATGTCATACTTTAAACTTATAGCCAGCTTCATCTGGAATAATAAAAGTCCGCCCAAAGGTGCTAGGTGGTATGGCTCTGCCCAATTTTCAGTTGTATTATTGGGCTGCTAATATTCTACCTATTCTCCATTGGCTATATGAGGATCCAGGTGCACTCTTGAAGCTAGATCCTGTGCCCTGTCCACATTGTCAGCATTAATCTATGCACCTCTAGCCTCAGACACCGCCCCGTATACAAGAAATATTTTGGTCAGAACAACACTTGAGATAGGCTATGGAAGCAGGTCCGTCGGCACTATGGATGGCATAGTTTCTCATTGAAATCCCCAATCCATGCAAATCACATGTTTCCTCCCTCCCTTCAGGACAATGTGTTTTGCAGTGGCAAAACAGGGGACTGCGCACACAGCATGACCTTTTCATAGATGCCTCACTTTCCAGAAATTCCCCCAAGCTCTGATATTGACTCTCTATTGGCGCCTGTCCAGTCGTTTAAAGGTATAATATCTAACCTATAGTGCACTTTCATCCCAAAAACCCCTGTCTCTTGCCACTATTAGACATAGATGGGAGCAGGATATAGGTGATACATGTTGAAACTTAGGATGCAATACTAAAAAGAGTCCACACCTCCTCTATCTGTGCAAGGCACGGACTACTACAGTGTAAAATATTGCATCAGGCTCACTGGACCAAAGAGAAGTTATCAGAGAGATTCCCAGACATAGATCCAGCATGCAATCGTTGTACAATGACCCTATCCTCATATTTTCACACATTTTGGAGCTGCTCCAAGCTGTCGACTTACTGGACTTCGATGTTTAAAACACTTTCAGAGGTCCTAGAGGTGTCTGTAGCACCCTGTCCCGTCATAGCCCTTTTTGGAGTACCTTCTGCTGTCTACAGTTTGAACAACTCTCAATGTGACTTTCAGGCTTTCTGTACGTTGCTTGCCCGCCGCCTAATCCTTCTGAAATGGACAGATGCCACCCCTCCGTCCCACACACAATGGCTCAGGAGTACTTTATTTTATATGAAATTGGAAAAAATAAGACATACACTTAGAGGTTCATCTGGAAAATTTTATGAGATCTGGCAACCCTTTTTGAGATATGTGGAACAGAAATCAGAGCTGCATGAAACAATCTAATTAGGACAACTGCTGACTTCACTTTATTTAGGTGACAACCCGTTTGGATTTTACTCTGTATGTTGCCACTTTTCTAATGTTTTTTTCTTTTCTTGTAAGATTCTCTTTCTGTCATCATGTGTATATATGTCTTCTCTCAAAACAAATTTGACATGCATTGTCTTATACTTACTCATTTGTTCATTTATTTATTTTTATTATTATTTATTTATCTACTTCTTGAGGTGGGAACTCTGTTCTGAGTGTTTCTGTATGTCTTTGTTCTGTTGTGAAAAAATCTCAATAAACAAAGTAAAATAAAAAGAAAAAAAAGAAAGACAGTACCAGGACAGTACCAAAGAATTTCTAATATAGGTAGACCTGTTTTGACAGTACCTTTTGTCGGTACACGATCCGTTCTGCACTTGCGCGATACGTTCTGCACATGCTCAAAATGTTCGCGCATGCGCTGTTGTACGAGGATTTACAACACTGCACGATCTGTTCCACGCTTCCGGTCAACAGCCAAGCTAACGTTAGTTTAGCTAACAGCTAATTCGGCTAACCGCTAGCTGAGACAGCATGTAATAACCCTCGAAATAAAACTTGAAAATAAACATTAACATATATAACAGCTGTTACGTCAGTTCTACTTTACTTGTGCTCATTTAAAATACAATCACTCAATATTTGTCTTTATTGTTATTACTGTAAAGTCTTAATTTAGCTGTAGCCTGCTTTTCCCATTAAGTTTGACTTAACGTTATTTTAGACTGAATCTAGCTGTCAGCTATGCACACACACACACATTCTTCATGTTGTCAATTCATGTTGTCATGTTGCCACTTGTGCATGTGAACCACCAATGTTCGCACAGGCTTGTTCGCACACGCTTGCGCACACCCACAAACAGACAGATACACACACACACACACACACACACACACACACACACCGTTCATGTGTCATGTGAACCACCATTGTTCACACACACATGCATGCACGCACACAAAGAAACACACACACCCAGAAAGACAAAGACACACACACACACACACACACACACACACACACACACACACACACACTTTTACAATAAATGTTCTATTAAAAATACTTTTTGTCATTTTTATTGGCATCTATAATAAAATAAGAGCAGTTAAAACTGTCCGGTCAAATTTGACCGAAAACAGTAAATTAAGGGGGGTAGCAACAAACAGTGTTTAAAGGTTAAGTAGTAGTAGCGTAGGATAATGTGTAATTCCTCACAGCAATGGAGGATTTCCAACGAGGTAACATGTCTGTGAACTTCTAGCTGATTGACAGAACTGTTTGGATCATTTCCTGTTTCTAAAATGTGAGGATTTTCTTTGCATTGAGTACTTTTGCTTCTAATATTTTAAGTACATTTTCCTGATGATACTAACGCACTTTTACTTAAGTAACATTTTCAATGTAGGACTTTTACTTGAAACAGTATTTTTACAGTGTGGTATTAGTACTTTTACTTAAGTACAGGATCTTAATACTTTTCCCATCACTGGCTAAGTTGCACAGCATTGTACAGAGTAGAATGTGTTGTAGAAATGGGTAATTCCTCACAGCAACGGAGGATTTCCAACGAGACAAAGCGCGCTTTCCGTTGTCCTGAGATGAGCACTGTTATACTAATTTGTAAATGCAGAGGATGAATAAACTGGCTGTTATCCAACCTGACCGTCTCCGGGTGATACACACTAGACAGAAGACATCTCACATAGGTCACATATACAGACAGCTCTTGTATTGGCTTCACATTATCTGTTTTATGCACTGATCTTAGGATGTTAAACTGTAACATGTGGGCTAATTTGAATGATCATTTTAACTATTAATGCCAAGGGACTGGTGTTGGAAATTGCTTTAGCTATATAATGTTACAAGTGTACATCAGACACTGCCTCTGCAAAAAATAAGTACTCCACTACATTAATCTGATGTTTTATTATAAATTAAACTATCCAACAATATAGGCTTACAAGTACAGCCGAAATGATTAGCCACTTAAACACTTGATTTGGATCATTTCTAAAATATGAGGATTCTTTTCTGCATTGACTACTTTCACTTTTAATACTTAAGTAGGCTACGATATCCTGATGATAACTACTTACATACTTTTACTTAAAGGTGCAATATGTAATATTGTGTGTAATACTGGCAGCTAGCGGTTAAAATAGTTACTGCACTACCAATTCAAAATACTGGAGAGTCGTTTCCCCCGCCCCCTCCTGCCCAGACTCAAAGTTCACGGGGGTTGCCAGGCTGAGACCGCAGCATTCACAACAACGTTGCTAGACACTTTTCTCACATAGCCAGACATTACTCCACAGCACAGCGGAGTAGCTAACGGTAGATGCTGGCTATATTGACAGTCATAAAGCCCGTGCTCACGCCGAGCTCTGTAACCAACTGACAGACAGACACTTTTTCGGGCTTAAAATTACAGTATGAACCGCTAAAAACACAACAACCTCACTGGTCCTCTCCACACGCCAGTCAGGCACACTTCCTCGGCTTAGAATTACAAACGAAAACGCTAAAAATACCACTACCTTACCGACGGAACACACTTCATTGGCTTAGAATTACGGCAAAAATCGCTAAACGCACTGCAAACTCACAGTCCTCTCTTTCCGATTTACAGCCCCCTTGCGGGCTTAAAATAACTCCATCGGGTCGGCTCCAGCCGCTGACGAGGCTACACGCTGTAAACGCCGTTGGGCTGCTTGCCTGGGTCGCCGGTAACGTTAACAGGTAGCAGGGTTAGCATGTGCGGCGTTAGCCAGGACCAGTCGGGATCACTTTACTGGCTGTGTCTCAATTGTTTTTGCGAGTAACCAACTCGGGTACTCTAGCTATATAATTCAATGTGAGAACACAAATGTTGAAATGACAAAAAATGCCCCGTCCCTAGTAGCTGTGATAAATTAGCCTGAAGCTAATGCTTACCGGTTTCAGGAGAAAATAAGCCAACTCTGCGTCCTTTTGGGCTCTAAGCTGTCTCCATCTTTCAAATACATCTCCATTATTTACCAGGGGGTTGTTATGTCTCTGGTCACGCAACTGTTAGAAACATGCTGTTTTCTTTTTTTAGGTCGGGTAGAATCTATCTCCATTGATCCTGTTTGTTTGTTTGCTGCTTTCATGGCTGTACTAACGTTACTGCTGAAGCTGGGTTTACGTTTAGGGTACAGGTGTATCTGGCAACGAGGCCTGGCTGTCAAACTGGGCCGTTGATAACAACACACAGATCAAAACATAAACATAAATTCTGTCACGGAATGTAAATTTCAAAAAGAAAAAATACTGAAATTAGCATTGTTGTCAGAAAAGATAGTATTTCAGTTTAACATGTTTCCTTAATATCTGATGAGGCATTGGTGTCATTTTTGGATTTATTACAGTACAAATATTACATATTGGACCTTTAAGTAACATTTTCAATGCAGTACTTGTAACATAGTATTTTTACAGGGTGGTACTTTTACTTAAAATACTTCTTCCACCACTGACATTACCATAACATTCATTCACTTTGATTCTATCGATCTACACTCCAGTGCTACAGGGGGCAGTAATGTAGCTGTAAGTTGGATGGTAAACCGCACAAACAAAAAGAAGAAAGGTATTATGGGACGGCCGCAAGCAGGAAGTCCTCACATTTAGCAAACACACCATGGATGTATAATAAACGAGAGACACTAATCAATGAGTAAGATTGAATTCTAATCTTTTACGTTTTTAAGAGGTTAAAATATATTTTGATAACATCATAGATTATACTTGTCAGATAGCGTCGGAGAATCAGTAACGTTACTAGGGAATGTCAGTCAGTAATTTATAATTTTAACTAATTTCAGCCAGTGTCAATGCTAGGCTCTCACGCCAAACTAATGAACGTAACTAGCTAAAATTTGTCAATTTAATACGGCTTCATATTATTAGAGGTGCATATATTATACTATAAATACCGCTCAGTTAAAATATGATATAGCCATTCTTTCTGCACCAACAAATGAACAATAATTGTATCCGTTAACGTTTTGAAATGCAAATAATTAAGTCATTTGTTCGTCTCCTCGCTGTGTTTTTTTCTTTCACTTAAGAGAAAGTGAAGGTTGTGTGTGGAAATAGGTACATTATGTTTAGAATCTTGCTGTCTTTAATTTGACTGACAGCGCAAACCCCCACATGCTCGCTTTGACGTGGAACTCCACTAACACAGAACGTTTAGGGAACGTTGGGGAACGTTAGTTTTTGGTTCTCTAAAGGTTAGTTCGAACCAAACCAAAAACTAACGTTTAGGGAACGTTCCCTCATGGTTATAACGTTCCCTAAACGTTAGGGGAACCAACCAACGGGAACGTTCTCCTGTGGTTGCACTGTACCTCCTGTGGTTGCACTGTAACAACCAACGTTCCCGTTTGGTTGTTTTTGGTTGTTCTGAGTGCTGTTTTGAAAATGTTTATTTTTACCAGCTCCATTTAAGTTTTTGAAGTAGCCTAGCAGTCACTTGATTTAGATTCATGCAAAAATTATTGGTCTTATAAAATCGAAGTAAGATAAACAACATAGCAAGAGAATATAATTATTTTTAGGCTGATAACAATTTTGTTAAAAACAATACTTTTGTGCTTGATTTCGTTTTTTAACTGTATTAGGTGAAAATACTTAAAACAAGAATCTATCAATAGAACGATCTTCACAACTAAGAAAATTCACTTCTTTCATTTCTAACAAGTGTCTCAGTCCAGTGTACAAATCCTACCGTTACACCCCCACGCCAGTAGGCAGTAGGCCTGGCAAACTCGATTCCTTTTTAGGATTCAGGTTATTCTAAGTCACTCACTAAACTGATCCGGGTTGTGCGAGTCACTTGAATCACTTGAGTCAGTATTGTATGCTACATCCAAGGCGAGCTTTTGATTTGGATAAAATGCCATGTTTTCATTTAGAATCTTTTAATTTTATTTGAAAAAAATATCCATAAATATAAATGGTCTGAAAGAAAACCGAATATTCATTTAAAAATGACATGGAATTATATTTTTTAACTTTAACTTTAATAGGACTGACAAATAAGAAAGCCATCTGGACTCTGAACATTTACAATGACTTAAAATCTCTTTAATGTAAATTCCATGCGCCCCTTTTTCATGTATGCACTGTATGCATTTAATGTTTTAAATGTGTATGTGCATCTGTATTTGAATAATAAAGTTTTGTAAAGTAAAAAAAAAAACATGAGTTGTCGGCGAGGCGAGCTTATAATGTTTCGGACTGTCTGCTCGACCTAATTGCATTTTAATATACTACATTTATACACCAAACCTACAGTAGGCCTAGCTAGGCTACGTGCAGAACATTGTATGTTATTTCAGAAGTGAAAGAATGGCTTTTGTTGTTGATTTGCTTTACCCTGAGCTCGAGGAGAAGCTGCACTTGGTCGCTGCTCGCTCATCTGAATCAGATCCACTCATGACAACGTAGCCGGCTGATTCAGTTGATTCGCGGGATTTACTGACTCCCGCGAGAACTCACGAGTCATCAACAACTCATGAGTCATCGAGGGCTCGTGAGTTGTCGACAACTCATGAGTTGTTGTCTATGAGCCGAGCTGAGTCGAGCTTGTAATGTTTCGGACTGTCTGCTCAACCTAATTGCATTTAGCATACTACATTTATACACCAAACCTACAGTAGGCCTAGCTAGGCTACGTGTAGAACATTGTATGTTATTTCAGAAGTGAAAGAATGGCTTTTGTTGTTGATTTGCATTACCCTGAGCTCGAGGAGAAGCTGCACCCGCTCGCTGCTCGCTCGTCTGAATCAGATCCACTCATGACAACGTAGCCGGCTGATTCAGTTGATTCGCGGGATTTACTGACTCCCGCGAGAACTCACGAGTCATCAACAACTCACAAGTCATCAACAACTCATGAATCACCAACAACCATAACAGTCTATGCCAACAACTCACGAGTCATCGAGGGCTCGTGAGTTCTCGAGTGAATCCCACGGTCTGCGAGCTTCCGGCTCTGAGTCTGCGGGTCGGGACTGTCTCTCTGCTCACTCAGGCGCTTGAGTTGACTTGTGGAGTTGCTGTTAACTACGAAATTGTAAGTTATAAAGCTTTTTGCAGCTAAGATGGCTAGGAATAGTAGAAGCTAATGTTACAAGAGGTTTGTGTGTGCCGCTGTTATCATGTTAGATTGAATTGTAGTAGGACTCAACTGAACCGGGTTAATGTTGCTAGAGACTCGTGATTCGTGAGTCAATTTAAAGACTTGGGTTAAAGATCCGAGTGAATCACAACTCGAACAGGTCTAGTAGGCAGTGCCTCTGCTCTCAGGTGACCGATTCAAGTCCTGTCCTGACTTCCGTTTACAACACCGGTACACACACCTGGCTAACAGGACAGACAAAAGATCCGTTCGCTTGGTCCCAAATTCGAACTGAAATACTGCCATTGACTAAAACCTATGCGGACTACACTTCACCGACGGTGTTATAACGCAAGGTAGGACAAAGATACCAGGAAAGACATTGTCGGCTGTCAACAGTAAAGACTTTCCTCCGCTCAAGACTGCTAACCCGTATGCTAACGCGGGAAACAAGTTAGTTTTCCACAGCTAGCTAAGCTGCTAGCCGTAGTATGGAGGATACGTCAAAGTTAGCCACAGAGACTGAACCTTCCCCCGGTGATGTTTTAACCACCATAAGGAACCTGGACAACAAGGTGAGAGATTTTGGTAAACAACTTAAAGAAAGCTCCGACATGGTTGCCAGCATTATACAGCGAGTCGAGCTGAACTCAGTCGGACTCACTGAATGCACGTCCAAATTGGAGGCTGTAATTCACCATGTGTTCTATTAATACATCCATGGTATTATCTTAGGATACATCTGAGGGATGGATGCTGTAAAGCCCGTTACATGGATTTAACATCATTAGCGTTCCCCAAAACTGCCGGGGCTATCAAGCTAAACAATGGAGTTAGTTAATTAGCTAGGTAGCTAGCTAATGTTAACGTAATATCTTACATGTCCCTAAGAGCCGATGTGGGTTTAGGTTTAAACACTTATCTTACGATACATCCGAGGGCTGTATGCTGTAAAGCCTGTAACGTGGATGAGAGATAAAGCCATGGATGTATTAACAGAAGCTCTGTTCACAAAACTGCAGGCTAACCTAGCATAACATAATGATTACACCTCCTTGGTTGTCTAAATACATCCATCGTTTATTTAGATAATCATGGTAAGACCTTAAGTACAGACTACATTATTTACACTTCATATATTCTTTTTGCAATCAGTACAAATTGTATGGTTTTTTATTTCAAATGAATCCATTCCACAAGCAAGAAAGCATTTCAGGACAGAGCGTAAGTTAACATTTATGCATGCATTTAAGAAACCAGTCCTATTTCCTACCATGGAACTACTGAAATTCAACCTGGTGCATATCACGTGACTGTTATAATGTATAACAACTAAAACCATTAATTATTCCATAGCCATGAGGACCTCCATTACCCGCATGGCACAGCGGATGGACACATTTGAGGAAAAGATGGATGAGCTGCTCATGCTCTTAAGGAGCTCCCAGTCACCTCCCTCTGCTCCAGTCGATGACGTGTTGCTGTCGCCCTGCTCAACAGTCATCGAGCTGCAGGAGTTCAACAGGAGAGGAGGAACAAAATGGTAATTAAGTGGCCTTACCCTGCCCTAAGATAACACTATATAATTTCATAAATTAAAATATCATTATAACTGAACTGACTTCTCTTACAAAATGAGATTGTACAAGCTCTCCACTTTGTTCTACATGTGTAATTTGTATTTCTATATTTGTTTTACAGCAACTTTTTCTGACAACCTTTCAACCAATGACGTTGTAAAACCGTATAGCCTGCAGGGCAGAAAGACAAAGGCCTTCCAGGACCTGACAATCTGCAGGGTTATAACAGGCAGGTGTTATTTTATTGCTCAGATCAGTATTATGCGTAGCTTGGCTGATAAGGGGTTTTAATTTGACTTGTAACTTTGCTTCTTCTTGCTACTCTAGCGGCCTCTCAGAAAAACTTCCCTGCGCTGACTGCAGCAGACGTGGAGGACCCCCCAATGCTCCCCCTCACATTATCCAACAGCCTAGTGTCAAAGGTCGACTCATTCAAGTCTCTGGGCTCCATCATTTCCCAGGACCTGAAGAGGGCGTCCAACATCCTTAAAAAGGCTCTGCAGAGGATGCACTTCCTACGGCAACTGCGGAAGCATGGCCTACCACAAGAGCTATTGGCCATCTTCTACACTGCTGTCATCCTCCTGCCTCCTCCCCTCTGGCGGGCGCTACAGATCCCTGCACACAAACAACCAGACACAAGAACAGCTTCTTTCCCTCTGCCATCACTCTCCTGAACTGCTGATAAGTGGGGTCATCCCCACTTTGGCCATTCACCTACACATTACATACTTTATCATTCCAATATCCATCTTGCATACTACATTTCTGCCCTGCAAAGGCAAAAGACCTTAACTTGCTAGTGTGAAACTGAGAAAAATGACTTTAAAGTTTCTGTTTTGTCCAGACAAAAGTATTACCGGTAAAACTCCCAACATTTGACAACTAGTTGCTATAATTAAGAAATGTTTGTATGCAAAACATCTTGAGCTCAAAATTGACCTTTGATCCTTGTTTGGCAGTTCCTGTACTCTTCCTTTGTATCATGTGCCAAAAACAAGGAGTCATGCAAAGGCAAAAGGCAGTAACTGACATATAATCAATATTTGCTTGCTGTTCACCATACTTGCATCCATTATAAGAACACCTAACCAAGGTCTAGTCATCATGTTATTTGTTTTAAATTATATAGAAAACCTTTGCTTGTTCCTATTTACTGCTATAATGATCAGGATAGTGTGGCAACACTAACACAGTATGACAGATAAGTAACTTCGCAGTACAGTATGAAAAAATACAGGAAGTATTTTCTCAATAAAGATAATTTAATTATAATTGAATACAATATATTTATTTAACAATAAATATATAATGTTTAACACTAAGGGCCACCAAACTGCTTAAGATGCACAGTCAACAAGCTCAACTTGATTACTACATTTTAATTCTGAGATAACATTTAGGTTAGCATACTTTGTACGGACGTTAGCAATAACTAGCTTAGTGCTTTTATGGATTTATGGATGTGAGATTTGACATGAACACCTGCAAGAAGGAAATATAGCTCAAACACGTATGGATTGTTGTGGATACAGCAGATGACGTGCATTGCTATGGATTATATCTTCCATGGATTATATCGGATTGCATGGAAAGGTAGGATGCCAGCTGTGTATTTAATAACTGGTTTTCAGCGTCTGATGTGAGGCTCTGCCAAGTGAGGAGGTGTGTCGGCATCAACGTTAGCGCTGTAGCTAGCAATGTAGCTAGCTCCGGGCTGTCACTGACAGAATAGGAATCATCACGTTATTTGATATGTCATGTGTATGTTACTTGGTTTGGTGACAATTAAAAGCGGCAAAGTAGGCTATGACGAGGCTAGAGTACAGTAAGATCACGGTGGTACAGTAACCTCTCTCTTGATGCCTGGCTAAACAAAGTCCGAACACTCAACTTCAGCGTGCAGAGATCCGTAACAGCTGTTACGGCGTTCTGCTGTGGTTTCTCGTATGGTTTTGGATGTTACGGTTGTCTTTATTTTCTTGTTAAAACAATGAAATTGACTCACGATATTTATTCACATGATAAAGGAGGTCTCAAATACCCCAAAAGTGACATTAACTCATTTTTGCACAAACATGTTTTTCCTTTGTAGGGCAGATTTGCATTCTACATTTATACAATATATTGTGTTAATGTGCCTATATGTATGTTGTCTCTCTTGTGCAGTATGTGTCTATATGGCAAATAAAACGGATTCTTATATAAAAATGTTGTTTTTTATTTTTTGGTACCATGGTTGTTAGTTTTTTAAAGGTTTGTAAAAAATAACGTTAGAGGAACGTTCCATAAAGGTTGCAACGGTGGGGGAACGTTCTCTAAAGGTTGCAACGTTCGGGGAACGATCGATGTAACCAAAAACGAACGTTCAACCAACTTTCCATAATAACCAAAACACAACCAAAACACAACCAAACCTAACCTTCAGGGAACGTTCGCGCAACCAAAAACGAACGTTCCCAGAACGTTCTGGGAACCAAAAATTGTTAGCTGGGAAGAAATACGCCACCTTTGGACTTTGCTGATTAACTGTTTTAGCTAACTACATAATCACATTATGTAATACGGTATTACAGTTTCACCTCTACAAAAGATCTGTATACAAGTATTTACCATGTGATTGAAAGTGCTCAATGGGTGCGTGTGAAATGATAGGCTATAATTGCAATGGTTGTCCCCTCTCTCTCTCTCTCCTTAAAGGTAATACGATGGATAACATGGTGACCGACAACAGGGGTGAACCACAGACAGACTTAATCTACTGTTGTGGAGCCATCACAGAGGTTCTTAAATTTGGCTCCTGTCAGTTACACTCTGGACACAAGGTGCTTTTTCTTATCATTCCAGGTGAGTTGAAGTAATTATTCTGTATTCATAAGTGTGCACCACTTAAAGCAGGGTTGTCCAAACTTTTTTTTTTTTTTACTGAGTGCCACATACAGGAAATTTACAAAGGGCTGGGCCATTCACAAGAGATGAGGTATATTGGGGCGCTAGTGCGCATGCAAAGGATGTAGACGTGTTTAGTCAGCGCTCCTCTCCGCTACTTACAAAATCATCTTTATACCGTGTCCTTTTTTGCCCATAGACCGCAAGTGTGTGTGTTTATATATACCTCCCTAAGAACTCGATCAAATTGGAAGTCCAAAATGCTGAAGCCGAACGTCTCCAGCAAAGCCAAATCTGCCTGCAGCCAGGCTACCGGAGCTGGAGCTAGCACCATCGGTAGCTGCAACCTTGCTAACGATTCTCCCACCAGGCCGGACATGCCTCCAGATAAAACTTATGTGTAAGGAGCTGTGCAAAGAGGTGTCAGAGTCAGTCCTGCGCTGCATTAATTCATGTTTTGATGTCTTTGAGACTAAGTTTCAGTCACTCGCAGCTTCGCGGGCCAAACTGCAAGCCCGTGTGGCTAACCAGGAACAAGCTACTGGCAACTTTGACGTCCGCATATTAGAGCTTGAAGCTAAATACACTGAGCTGGCGGGACGCAACTTCCAGCTTCATACCAAGGTGCTTGACCTGGAGGCCCGCTCTCGGAGGCACAACATCAAAATTGTGGGAATACAAGAGGGTGAGGAGGAAGGTAGACCCATTGAATTTGTCTCCAGACTAATTCCCAAACTGCTCGGTGGCGCACGTTTTCAGCAGCCAGTCAAAATCGACCGGGTGCACCGCTCCCTCCAGCCAAAACCGGCTGCCGGCGCCAGACCATCCTGACGTGCATCCATCACTTTCAGGAGAAGTAGTTGATTCTTCACCTTGGCAGACAACAGTCCATGGAGTACAAGGTCCTTATCTTCCTGGATCAGCGAGGTCATGGCTCAGTGCCGTGCCTTCAGAGAAGTGCAACAGGCCCTGCGCGACGAAAGAATAAAACACACTGCGATACCTGGCCAAGCTCTATGTTTACCCCGAGACGGCGGAGAGCCCAAGATCTTCGCGGACCCGAGGGAGGCGGCGAAATCCCTGTAAAGGAATAATGTACGAGAGGGGGAGTAGATCCATACACTGACATTTTTCATTTAACTCACAGTTGCACTGAGGTGAGGCAACTATTTGTTCAAAGCAGCTTATAGCTGCTCGCAGCACTGGGGCCCCTGTGCATTTTGTTTTATATACACTATATTAGAATGGCCCACTTTGAACTGCTGCCATGTTCACACAGCCTGAGGTGCTGATACTGCTCATATTTCCACTGCTTTGATTGCTTTGTATCACGGTATCGTAAATAATGTTACTATAATGTTGCAGAGGGGGGGAGCCCAGTAGCTCCTTACAAGATGAATACGGGATGCTATGTGCCAGGTTCGGGGAGGCACAAGGCGGGATGGGAGGGGAGGGATGTTATTGCTCTCTTTTTTGTTGTCTTTTGCTGTTTTTCATTTGCCATCATCTTTATCTTTACTTTACACTACTTGGTTGTAAGGGACACATTTGTCTTATGGAAGGGGCAATATTTCTGTACAATTATCTGCTATTGATGAACAGGGTGGTGAAATTTGTGAGCTTTAATGTGAATGGGTTAAATGGACCTGTTAAATGAAAAAGAGTCTTAACACATTTGAAAAAACTGAAAATAGACATTGCCTTTATACAGGAAACCCATCTGACACCCCTGGAACATAAAAAATTGAAAAGGGATTATTTAAAGGCCTCTGAACCTTACTCTCTCCTTCAAAAGCCAGATTTCTGCAAATTTATAAGAGATCAGATTCTGTGAGACAAACTGTGCCTCTTCTCGCAATAGTTTTATATTATGGGATACACTCTTTTCCGAGTAAAAGACTGCGCCCCCTCTTGGACACAAATCGGACTGCACCCCTTGAAAGAAAAGGTCTGCAGTGACTTCATCTATAAGCATAATTCTGGAACTGTACACAACAGGACATCCATCTTCGTCCGCTTATCCGGTGTCGGGTCGCGGGGGGAGCAGCTCCAGCAGGGGACCCCAAACTTCCCTTTCCCGAGCCACATTAACCAGCTCTGACTGGGGGATCCCGAGGCGTTCCCAGGCCAGGTTGGAGATATAATCCCTCCACCTAGTCCTGGGTCTTCCCCGAGGCCTCCTCCCAGCTGGACGTGCCTGGAACACCTCCCTAGGGAGGCGCCCAGGGGGCATCCTTACCAGATGCCCGAACCACCTCAACTGGCTCCTTTCAACGCAAAGGGGCAGCGGCTCTACTCCGAGCTCCTCACGGATGACTGAGCTTCTCACCCTATCTCTAAGGGAGACACCAGCCACCCTCCTGAGGAAAGCCATTTTGGCTGCTTGTACCCTGGATCTCGTTCTTTCGGTCATGACCCAGCCTTCATGACCATAGGTGAGGATAGGAACGAAAACTGACCGGTAGATCGAGAGCTTTTCCTTCTGGCACAGCTCTCTTTTCGTCACAACGGCGCAATAAATTGAATGTAATACCGCACCCGCTGCGCCGATTCTCCGACCAATCTCCCGCTCCATTGTCCCCTCACTTGCGAACAAGACCCCAAGGTATTTGAACTCCTTCACTTGGGTTAAGGACTCATTCCCCACCTGGAGTAGACACTCCATCGGTTTCCTGCTGAAAAGGGGAACCACCACCCCGGTCTGCCACTCCTTTGGCTATTGTCCCAGACTTCCACGCAATGTTGAAGAGGCGTGTCAACCAAGACAGCCCCTCCACACCCAGAGCCTTGAGCATTTCTGGACGGATCTCATCAATCCCAGGGGCTTTGCCACTGTGGAGTTGTTTGACTACATCAGTGACTTCCGCCTGGGAAATTGACAACGATCCCCCATCATCCTCCAGTATTAGTCGGATTCAGGAGTTCCTCAAAGTGCTCCTTCCACCGCCCTATTACCTCCTCAGTTGAGGTCAACAGTGTCCCATCCTTACTGTACACAGCTTGGATGGTTCCCCGCTTCCCCCTCCTGAGGTGGCGAATGGTTTTCCAGAAGCACCTTGGTGCCAACCTAAAGTCCTTCTCCATGTCTTCTTCAAACTTCTCCCACACCCGCTGCTTTGCCTCTTTCACGGCAGAGGCTGCAGCCTTTTGGGCCCTTCGGTACCCTGCAACTGCCTCCGGAGTCTTCTGGGATAACATATCCCGGAAAGACTCCTCTTTCAGTTGGACGGCTTCCCTGACCACCGGTGTCCACCACGGTGTTCGTGGGTTACCGCCCCTTGAGGCACCTAAGACCTTAAGACCACAGCTCCTCGCCGCAGCTTCAGCAATGGAAACTTTGAACGTTGTCCACTCGGGTTCAATGCCCCCAGCCTCCACAGGTATGCATCTATATTGAGGCATCAATCTATATTATTGAGGATAAAAATTTGGTATGAGGTTCACAAAAGTCTTGGATTGAAGGTGCCTCAAACACCTTTAAAGCAAAATGAACTTATACCCATGACTCTTGATAACAAGATTCTGGACATATGGCATCATAGGGGAATCCAACACTTGGAGAATTGCTTCAACAAAGGACTTCTCATGTCATTTAAGCAGCTGAAGAGGAAATATAACTTGTCCAATCAAACCTTCTACTGTTATCTCCAACTAAGATCCTTTCTGAGAGCTAATTTGGGTCTTGAAATGACTCTGCCTGTCATGAATGTTGTTGAAAGACTTCTTTACGATGGGAACACACATATATTTATTTCTAAAATGTATCAGCTGTTGTTGAACGAGGGCACAAAAGCAGGGGTGCATAAGTCTAGAATGAAATGGGAGTCAGATCTTGGTGTTAGAATTAAGGAACAGTTTTGGACAGAATTATGTCAAAACAGATTGTCAACTATTATCAATGCCCGGTATAGATTAATTAACTATAATATTCTACATCAATTATACCATACCCCAGAAAAATTACATTAATTCAAATATAACCTGTCAGAAATGTGCTTCAGACGTGATATTCAAGTTGGGTCCTTTTTGCACTGTACCTGGCTGTGTATGAAAGTTAGGCCTTTTTGTCATGATATCAGCTACACTTTAACCAGGAATGAATGAATGAATGATTGATTGATTGATTGATTGATTGATTGATTGATTGATTTCTGGATCAAGACGATAAAACAGTAATCCAAAGGATAACATGCTAAAGTAAAATACCACAGGAGTTCACTGGAGTTGATGTTCCTGTGGACGCTGAACTTTGTCTATTGGGGAACTTTACAGGTATTCGCCGTTCTCTAAACAATGCACAACTCAAATTCATTGAAATTGCTCTATGTGTGGCTAAGAAGTGCATTGCAGTGTCATGGAAATCTGACTCCCCTCTTCTTATTGATAGATGGACTGTTGAGATGAATAGCTGCATTCCCCTGAAATCACTTATTATCTCAGGAAACGATATGACACCTTTTTGGAAATTTGGCAGCCATATTTAGACCATATCGGTACATCTCTTACTCCAAGTACCTTGACCTTGACCTGACCATTTTTTTTTTTTGATGGGGGAGGTTATAAGGTAGGGGAGTCTATCCTCCACGTTTTGCCCTTTATGTCGCTATACTGTTGGTGTACTGACATGTTTGTATGCATTACATATATAAAACTGAAAATAAGATATAAAAAAAAACGAGATGAGGTATATCGTCTCACTTCCAATGGATTAAAGTTAGTAAAATTAATCAAATGTAGGTAAATTATGCTTAATAATTGATATGCTTAAATAAATAAAAAATAGCCTACATCACAGCTCCATTAATTCACTTTCATCACATACAATCAAGTAAAAATCACTGACACTTGATGTTTTAGGTTTACTGACAAATCTTTGATTTGTTGCACAACTGTCTTCTTAGATATGCTAACGTTGTTGAATTCCTGCATTTTCTCCGGGCACATTATTCCTGCAACTTTAGTGAGACACTGTTTTATGAAGTCACCATCTGAGAAAGGTTTTCCATGTCGGGCAGTCAGTTGAGCTACCTCGTTACTGGCTATTGCGCCATTTTCTTTTTTGTTAGCATGAAAAAATATTATTGTTGAGTTTGCAAGCTAGATGCCATTTGCTTAACTTTCTTTTGTCGCTCGGCACCAGTGTAGAACGTGTACATTGCAAATCAAGCAGACAAACTTTCCCTTGACTTCTATGAAGAAGTTTTTTTTTATTTGTGTCTGAAATTTTCTGCTCTCACTTGTTGCTACATTTTTCTTTGATTTCTCTTTTTTTATTGGAGAAGCTGCCTTGTTCAAGACAGTAGCTCCACCTGGTGTGTAAACTAAGAATTGCAATACAGTCAAGCGCCAGTTTCATGTGTGGGCCATATTCCATTATATTTTTTTAATTTGCCGCTTGCCAATTAAAAATAGACCATGGGCCGCCGTTTGGACGCCCCTGACTTAAAGGGTAACCACTGTTTTTTTCAACCTGGACCCTATTTTCCTAAGTTTTTGTGCCTAAGTGACTGATGGGAACAGCAATCTTTGAAATTGGTCCAGTATTAAGAAAGATTGCTGCAGTCGGCAGCGGCGAAACAAGCTACAATGTAAGTTAATAGGGCAATTGTCCATCTTGTATTTACCTTCACAAAAGTGCTTGTTTTGCCACTGTCAGGCTCAGATTAATATTTGAAGTGTCTGACAACATTATGGAAAGGATTTCTAAGGAGGTCGTTGTTATGCCAGCAATCTCTTACCACAAGTTCCAGTTAATCTTTTAATGTGTGTAATTATAATGTGTTGAGTTATTTTAACAAACGACAAAACCCCTAATCTTCACAAATATTAATTAACTTGAAATCGGACACCGTTGTTAGCTTTATAAGACCTTTAGGTAGATGTTTTATAAGTGGCGTGACGAAATTCAAACTGTAAATATACTCGAATTACGCCAAAAATGAAGCTAACTATCCGTGATTTGTAACTACACATAGCTAGGATTGAAGGGACAGTCGCAGCTAACGAAACCCCTAATCTTCACAAATATTCATTAACTTGAAATCGGACACCGTTGTTAGCTTTATAAGACCTTTAGGTAGATATTGTATAAGTGGCGTGACGAAATTCTAACTGTAAATATAGCTACTGCTGGCAGCCAAGATTAACTGGAACTGTGGTAAGAGATTGCTGGTGTAACAAGCTCGCTGACAACGCTCTCACTCTCACACACGGGCCATTTAGCTAGCAGGAAGAGGGGAGTTGCAGGCCCTGGAGCTCTGTCAGGGCAGTGGCGTTTGGTAGTCCATTAGCCCAAAAAACAGTGACTTTGCGGGTATGGAGTGCTGTGGGCTGCCAGCCGAGACGGAGCTCAATCGAGCTCACAGCAGGCCGGGGTCTGTGAAGGAAGGCAGGCCGGGCGGCGAGGCAGCAACACAGGCAGCAAATTTGGCAAATTTGCAATTAGCCATCAATTTTCATAAAACGGCCCATATTTTCGCCGAGTTGATTTCTCGCTTAAAAAAGTAAAACGAAATGGACAACGAAAAACAATGTATCACTTTGCAGTGTCTGAAATATGAGACCTGCTGTCGAGTCTCCAATGTGTTTCTATGTGGTTTGCTAAAACCAATCAGCGCGCAGCTCATTCTAAATATTCATAAGCATACCATATTTGGAAGAAAAGCTCTTGTTCCAAATAGAGCCATATTCACAGGGTAGTTAAGGGCCTAATAAAATAGCATTCGGGCAATTTTCAGCCCAACCAATGTTACATACCCTATTAGGAGACATTAAGGAACAGTGTAAAATACCCTATATAATCATTCTATCACCCCTTTTAAATAGAGTCTGGTGGGTTTAGTGCTAGCGACATCAGAGCTGTTTCTGGTTAAAGAGAAAGGTCTCAAATCTCTGAAGGGATCCTTTCCATAATGTTGTCAGACACTTTAGACAATATTAATCTGAGCAGTGGCAATCGAGCACTTTTGTAAAGGTAAATACAAGCTGGACAATTGCCCTATTAACTTACATCGTAGTGTGTTCGCCGCTGCCGACTGCAGCGTTCTTGCTTAATACTTGACCAGTGTCAAAGATTGTTGTTCCCATCAGCCACTTAGACACAAAAACATAGCAACATAGGGTCCAGGTTGAAAAAAAAACGGTGGTTACCCTTTAGGTACAACATCAACAAAGACAGGTCCTGCATTACCAGCTAAGTGTTGTGACCCTGTCTTGAAAAGGAGACCTGCAACAAAATCTAAAATTAAGACCTTATTAGGGCCCGAGCACGGCGAAGGCCCTATTGAAATTCAAATGCTTGTTCTTCTTTCTATTATTAGGGCCCGAGCACCGATAGGCTAGCTAACATTACTGTTAGGTGATGCTGCGCCGGTATTGCAAACGCTTTTGATGAAACCAAAAAATAGTGTGACCAATCTCATTAAAAAATGCTCTAATGATTTAATTGCGGTTATACAAAGTAACCCCGATTATGTAAAAAAAAAAAAAAACTTTGCGTTTAGACAATTATTTAATAATTGTTACAGGCCTACTCAGGATGCATGCTATGTTGACTGCTAATGGTGTTGTGTAAAAGTCCAAGAGCTGAGATAGCATTAGCATCTGATGATATATTCAAAGCGGTTATCATGACCACAGTAAACTCCCAGGGAAGATATATGGACCCGCTTAATAGTCACATACTACAGGTCTGGGGAGCAGTGACTATGTACAGTCTTAGTATTCGTACACCAGCTGTAGTCAACATACTGCCTGTTGGACCTTATCATAAACAACAACCATTTTAAATAATTTTTTTTCATGTATTTTTTTGTTTGTTTTTCGAAGTCCTCCTAGGGGGTTTATCGGATTTGTTTTATATTATGTTGGTTTAATCCTCTGACCAAAGTAACCATAAATTGCGAAGGAATTGTCGATTGTGGGGAACTATGCTGATCTTCTGCTGTCTTCCATACAGGTAACCCAGGTGTAGTGGGCTTCTATAAAACCTTCATGCAAACACTTCACAGCATGTTTGAATACCGCCATCCAGTGTGGGCTGTAAGTCATGCTGGCCACTGTGTACCACCAGACTCCATGGATATGGTAGAAGGTACGGATTATTCTCAAATTCTTTTCATTTTAAAGTACATTGGAAGAGAGAGCATGAATTATCATGCTATGTGAAATAGTAAATGTTTATCACACCTAACATATTTAGAAATTGGGATTTGTTAGCCTAGTAATTCCGGCTAGTTGAACATGGACACCAACAAAAGTATAAAGAAATTGGAAAGATTCTGGCAAGACATTTTAGATTTAGATTTTTAACTTTTTTTTTTTATACAGATTCCTTCTCAGCAGCAGAAGGTGACGTGTTTGGCCTGAACGGCCAGATTGAACACAAGCTGTCCTTCCTCAGGCAACATGTTCCCAGAGAAACCAGCCTGGTCCTGGTGGGACACTCCATCGGCTGCTACATTATTCTCAACATGATGAAGAGAAATCCTGAACTCAAAGTTAGTCACTCTCTTATGGGGGGGGGGGTGCACACATAACAGGGGGACAACAACAAACCATTTAACCCTCTGTGGTCAAGAGCTCCAGAAGGATTAGGATAAGGGATAATAAATCACATTCCTAAAATCAAAATACTAAGTGAAGTTTAGAAAGAATAAAGAACGCAGACATCATAGTCAAGTTCTGATATATGTCATTGCATAATAATTAGCCATGTGAATTTACCGTTGGTAGAGAAGAGAGGATGTTTTGTTTCAGCCAGCAGCTAAGTTTAACTAAGCTAAGAATTTGCCAAATTTCAGATTCGTGGCAAACTAAGATAACTGTTAGACTTCATTCAGAAAGCTTTCGTTTTAGCTTGTTTGTAACAATTAGCTATTTGCAGAGTAGCAGCGGCGGTGGATGATCGAGAGACTGCATTCAGACAGAGCAGATTGAAATATCGCTTTTTAAATGTTTATGCCTGTTGATCAGATTGATAGTTTTTTCATGAAGAATTTATTGCACAGTAATGTGCGTAATGTTAGTTGTCATCTGCACCAGGGGCTGTTGCTAATCTTCTCTCTATCGGTCTCAGTTTATTACATGTGCTACAGCTTGAAACACTACACAGTTTAGTACATGTTAGGGCTGGGCGATAAATCGATTTTATCGATTAACTCGGATGTGTAGTTGACGTTGATTTGTTTAAATGAAAATCGATTTTCTCCTTAACATCCCCCAAAAAAAAAAACTAGTAGGGAAAACACTCAAACCAATTTATATTTTCACGAAATTGGCATGAATAATCATAATGGTATACATGCCCCATGTGTGTGTGTATGAGTCAAAACAAAATAAAACTTGTTTTGAACAATTTCTTTGTTTTATTTATTTTTATTTTATTTTTAGGCCATATCGCCCAGCCCTACTACATGTGCTACATCTTGTAACACACTACACCTCTCAGCTCTGTGGAGCATTGCCATTCAGAATGTCGTCCATTTTTTCAAAATTCAAAGGTATTCAAATGAATTATGCTTGAAGCTGCATGACATATCTGGTTTTCCATGGGTCAACACCCAGATCCTCCCACAATACTGAACTAATTGGCATGACTAGAAAGTGAATAGAAATGCAATGTTTTAGCTAATTGACATAATTATAAAAATCACATATTATCTGGCAGTGTTAATCTAAGACAGTTGAAGTGTCCTTTGTAATGTCTTTTTTTTTTTTTTTTTAATAAAGATTATAAAGGCCATTGCGTTGTTTCCCACCATCGAGCGCATGGCTCAGACACCTCAGGGGAAGGTCATGACCCCTGTGCTGTGTCACATGCGTTATGTGGCCTACCTGCCTCTCTTCTTGCTGTCTCTGCTGCCGGAGGAACTTAAAGCCAGCCTGATCAAGCTAGTGTTTGGTGGCATCCGCTGTCTGGACCACACTGTAGTCCAACCTACTGTAGGTCTACTCAGCGGAGACTGTGCAGGTTGGTTATGCTTTGTTCTTTACTACTTTGATGCCTATAATGTTCACTTTTTGTTGAGAATGTTACTGTGCCAGTTCTACATTTTTGGCTGCATCGCACCACAGGGCCAGCCCTACAACCTCAAAACTTGGTGCCTCTGTCCCTGTGTTACTTTGTCACTGAGTAATGAAGTTCCACCATTGAACGGAGTAAGTGAGGACGTGTTTCAGTTGCTCTTTCAAAATGAATAGGCGCGACCGCTCTTAAAGGGCATTCATGTGGTGCTGGAATAATCGGAAAAAAATAGTATTTAAAACAATATTTCTTTTGTGATTAAAGAAACTATATGTTACTTTTAAATGTTTCTGAAACTATTTAATTTTTCATCTGATGATCATAAATGACCTGTAATAGCAAACGAGACTAACAGTGAAAAGAACGCTATTTTTTTATATAGTTTTTCCTTTGCCTGGGCCCGATTTTTCTCGCAAAGTCACAAAATGATTTACGGCAGGTAGACCGGCTCTACAGTCACACATTCTGATTGGTCACAGATTTTGGTGTAACACCGGAAAAGGGTAGCAGGAGATTTATAGGCCTAATTATATTTTTATTTTATTTTAAAAGATATCTTTTGTAGTTATGGCTGATACTGGGGAAGGACGATCACAGAAAAAAAGGAAATTAAACAAAGAACAAATAAAATCTAAAAGGTAAAGTGATAGATGACGGGTGAAAACCCGAGTCAATCTCAGTCAGGCTTTCAGTGACAGTCATACCCGGTTTAGCTCATGATTAGTCTTGCATTGCCAGACCTTCCTCCATACTGCTGCAAAGTCCACACATCATTCCAGGATGGGAGGAAAAAGTGCTCTGGTTTATTGGCATTTCTTTAAACCAATCACAGTCTTCTTGGGCTAAGCGTCGGACGGAGTCACGTTGCCGCTGCAAAATAGCCTCGGGAAGGAACTTGTTTTGGAGGAACATGTGTACGTTCAAAGGTTGTTTAAGTCGTACAACAGAAAACTCAGGTTCGACAGATAGTCTTGATTTTCCCTGCAGAGATCCAAGGAGCAGTTAACCGAAGTCCTTATAAATCGACTGGAGTTTAAAATTACAACACAAAGAAAGAGGAAGGAAACAGTCTGAAATCCTGGAAGTGGAACCTCGTGGATATAGAGTAGCTCATGATGGATCCAAAGTAGGCTAAGTTACCGTATGCAACATTTGGAATGCAACAATGCATGTGTAATGTATTCTCTTATTGTAAATTAATGATTTTCTGTCTGAGCAGAACATTAATCGCAGCATGACCTCCTGGTCGGTACCGCTAACTCAGTAATACAGTGGGCAATACAACACCGTAAAGAAAAGCCCTTTACGACAGCAGGTGTGGTAAAACAGTACCGCTTTTGTCTAAAGCCCCCTGCTAGAATCAACACAAACGGAAAGTTGCATATAGCCACTTTAACAATTTGTATTCATTTTTAAAACACACAAAACACACAATTTGCAGACCTTCCCAGAAATTGAGAATTGCCCATCTATTAAAACCACAAGAGATTTTTATTCAATAATGGATCCAAATTATCTTCATGCAACATTCACAGAAATTGTGGTTTTAACCAGATTAGGGCTTCAGTTTGGTTTTGATCATTTTTATTTGAATTATTGGCAGTCATTTAAAAAGACACTTGTTTTTTACAAAAAAAATTTAATAAAATAAGACTAAATAAAACTGTCTACTTGCCTGCCCAGGTATGCGATACTGTGCTTGGGCCACTGAAATGCACCTGATTGGAAGGCTGTTACGGGGCACTGAGCTGTTAAAGATAACACTTCTGTAGGGTTGGGTACTGTTCATATTTTTTCCGGTACTTTGTTTTTGGTACTTTCCCAAATTAATAACAAAAAATTAATTTCAGTTATGAAAATAATTCCAAACCTAGTTATCCTATATCCTACTTAGAACATTTTAAGGCTTTAAATGCCCAAAAAATAATCTTAAAAAAAGAAAGAAGTGGAGCCAGTTCAGTTGCAAAACTATTAAGGAATTCTGCTGTGAAGCCATTGGGCCCTGGGGCCTTCCCCTCAGACAGGGCCCCCCTTACCTCTTTAATTTTCTTTTTAGTTAAATCCGCATTGAGGAGTTTTCTTTGCTCCTCTGTTTGGGAAGCCCTAGTGGCTCTTTAAAGTAACACAGTTCTTCATCAGTAGAGGTAGATAATGACCTATAAAGATCAGTTTAAAATTGTTGTTAATATCTGTAGAGTCTTTTATCAACTCCTACATTAGGCCAATATGGTGGGATCAGGGGAGAACTTGCTCGGACACGTGTTCTGCGTGCCAATAATCAATGTCCACAATTTGTCTGCATTTCGGTGCTGTGACCCATTTATTTTCAGTATAACGGCCTGCTTACCGTCACACAAGCATAAAGTCCATTTCATTTCTGGTTTAGTTTCTTTGTCAAACAACTGAAACACTGCCCAAACTGACACGACTGACACGGTAAAAAGCTGTCTGCTTTCCCCGTTTTCCACACACCTGTGTACCTGTGGTTGATTAGCTTTATGCCTTCCCAAAGCAATGCTCCACCCAGTGCGCAAACATAAAACTGCACCTTGACACAACCAACATACTAGCCTATACAAACAAAGTGGTGAAATGGCTCCAACACACCGGCCCCTAATTGTTAATGGCAGGAGGACATAAACAGTTCAATAAACATTTACATAATGGAGCCAACAAACCATTTGAAATAAATCAAACACCTTAAAAATCTGAGATGTGGCCAGTAGTGTTTGACTATTACAACTTATACTTCAGCCTCCTACAGAAGGTCTTTTGTTTTTTTTTCCTTGTGTTCCGATTTTCTCTCCTGCCTTTGTTTCCTCCTCTAATCTTCTTTTAGAGCATCTCTGGTCTCTGTCTGCAGCTTGTCGTCCTTCAGGATTTTGCAGATCTTTTTGCATTGTTTGCTTTCTTTTCCATCTGGGTCGTCATTATCATCTTTACTCTTCTCATTGCTGAAAGAGGAATCCTGAGCTTTAATCCTGCGTCGCTTCCTCTTCTTGTTCTTCTCTTTACTGGAATCATCTTCAGCCAACTGCTCCTTCTCATCCTCACTGGAGGATGACTGCAACTTGGAGGCAGCTTTGGGGGTCCTTCCCTTGCTCTTACTTTCATAAAATCTACTCCCCCTGGTTGTCTCTCTCTCAAGTGAGTTGCTTTCTTCCTCTTTTGATTCATCTTGTTTCTTCACACAGCTAGATTTCCTCTTCGCTGTGGCTGCTTTACTTTTTGTCTCCTTCTCCTGGTCATCTGCTGGAGGTTCATTAAAATCCTGGTTGTAATGATCATTCAGTAACTCCTCCGGCCTTTCTATGGAGATCCTGTTAGCAGTAGCAGTGTGGCCTCTCTCACACCGCTCATTACTGCATCCTTGAATGGGGCCATTAATAACCCACCCCAATAGGGTCCTAATGGCGTAGGGTCCATTTCCATGACTGTTTCCAACTTCCCAGTGTTCAAGCAGCTTGGAGGCATTGTTGCCTATCAACAACTCCACATCCGCTTGTATGCGAGGCACATCAACACCATCCAAGTATGGCCACTTAGCCAGTTCCTCTTCCAATAATGAGCCCTGTCTGATCAGTCATGATAATGGAGGGCAAAACCTTCTCAAGGCGCCGCGCTAGTGTTTTAGATAATATTTTAAAATCAACATTTAGAAGACTAATAGGTCGATATGAAGGACATTCATCAGCTGGTTTCCCTTTTTTAAGTATAAGACTAATTTTGGCCTCTGTAAGTGATCTAGGTAAAGAGCGTTTATTAAATGATTTGTTTAGCATCTCCAAAAAAAGTCCCATAAGCTCTGATTTAAAATCTTTATAGAATTCACTGCTAAGGCTGTCTGAGCCTGGAGATTTCCCTGATTGTAAGGTCTGCCTCTAAAACCTCCTGCTTTGTGATTGGTCCATTTAGCCCCTGTTTTTGTTCCACCGTTAGTATAGGTAAAGTAAGCTTCGACACAAATCTATCAATCAAGTCCTGCACCTCTTCACTACTATATAACTGGCTATAAAATTCCCTAAAAACCGTACAAATATTGACTATCAGATTTATGTCCATTTTTGTCTTTAATGGATGAAATTGTCTGAGAGTCAGTCCTCTTGTTCACTAGTCTTGCAAGATACTTACTTGGTTTATTACCATACTAATGTAGTTTTTGTTTAGCAAATCGAATACTCTGCTCAGCTCTATGAGTAAGAAGAGAATTTAGAGTCGCTCTTGTAGCCAACATTGCTTTCATGTTAATATCAGAGGGGTATTTTGCATATGTCTTCTCCAAATCAGCAAGTTTGCCTTCTAATTTCCTATGGGCTTCTAAAGATTTACGTTGCTTACTTCTAACATAGGAGATAATAAGGCCTCTAGCATAAACCTTATAGGTTTCCCATAATATTGATGGGGTTATATCTGTGGTTATAGTTATTGTGTAAAATATATTAAATTCTGATTTAAAGTAGAAAATGAATTTGGGATCACTAAGTAAGTGTGGATTGAACCTCCAGAAATTAGAAGAGCACTGTTTCTCAGTAAAGAGCAACTGTAAGAATATTGGGCTGTGATCAGAAATAGAAATAGTTCCTATATCGCAAGACAGAACAGAGGAAAGCATTAATTTAGGGATGAAAAAATAACTACTCTTATCATTCAGTTTCAGGTTCTGCCATTTCCAAGAATGCCTTTTGTGAACATAACATTAACAACTTAACATTAAGAATTGAGATGCATTTCCCATACAGCAGACCCTTAATTATAATATATCGCCCACTACTGTCCTTAAAACACTTTACACCCCCAACCGGCCCCGTCAGACACCGCCTACCAAGAGTCTGGGTCTGCCGAGATTTCTTCCTAAAAGGGAGTTTTTCCTCGCCACTGTTGCAACAGCCACTGCTAATGCTTGCTCTTGGGGGAATTACTGGAATTGTTGGGGCTTTGTAAATTATAGAATGTGGTCTAGACCTACTCTATCTGTAAAGTGTCTCGAGATAACTCTTGTTATGATTTGATACTATAAATAAAATTGAATTGAATTTAATTAACACAAGATTCCAGTTTAAAGGGCAATTTCTTATTTATCAGGATACACAGGATACAAACTGTTCTAGAACCTCTAAATTTGAGATCACACCACAGAGAGCAAGTTCAAACCCTCCTTTCAGGTGGAGGACCCCCTACCTAACGCTAAATGCAAGCCACTCCCTACTTACTTATCTGGCACAGTAGGTTGTAGTAGTGGTGGCTGACAATATAGACAGACAATATCCCTACCACTAATAATAATAATGATATTAAGTAACCAATATATAGATCTAATAGGAAAAGATAAGAAAATAGAAAGAGAAAACACATTTGGTAGGGTACTGGTCCTGATGGCAGTGAAAATTAAGGATAAAGTACAACCCGAAAAAAAAAGAAAACGCAAAAGTCTCGTATCTTAAAAGCATCTTGTGATCCTCAAACGTCCATAAAAATACCCCGTGAAGCATTACGTATCTTACACGTGAGGTAATTAACGAGTGCGGCTTGAGTGAATACCGCCCGTTTATTTCTAGTAGCTATACCGAATAATACCCCCTGAGATTTATTTATTTATTTCTGAAAAACATATCACGGGCTAAATCAAGAGTCTTTCCGCAGGGAAACATATTAGGAAGTTAAGGCGAAACGTAGTCAGGATAAGTTCTCTGAAACCTCCTGGTCAACGCCCGACAATTATCACACGAAAGTGGCTCGCCTCATCTGCGCCTCACAGGACAGCTACAGTCAACAAATGATGAAGCCTCTTCTGGAGAATTAAACGTTTTAACCGTGTCATTCACTGTAATCCTGAGGGAAGCGGGGTAGATCATGGCATAACGAGCTCCCTCGATGTTCTGGAGCCTCTTCCGTACCTGGTTGTATTTGCGTCGTCTTTTCTGTGTAGCAGCAGCAAAGTCCAGGAAGAAGTGAATCCTCGCTCCGTCCTGACGGATATCTTTTGAGTTGTCTAGCCGCATCCATCACCCTGAGACGGTCACTGAAGTTATGAAACCTCACTATCATTGCGCTTGGGAGTCTTGAAGTCTGGGCACCCGGGATCTTTGGTGTCTAGTTGTAGGAGCTGGGGAATCCAGGACTCCATAAACTTGGTTTGTCCCCTCCAGCTTCTCTTGCAGGCCAATAATCCTCAGGTTTTTGCATCGAACTCTATTCTCATAATCCTGAAGCCGTTCTGTCAGCTCCTTCGCTGTTTTTTCCAAGACTAGCAAATGCTGCTCAGCATCAGTAGATGCATTTTCCACCACTAAAATTCTCTGTTCCGCCTCACTGACACGGTCAGTGACTTTTTTCAGACTGAGAAATATTTGTGGTGATATCGTGCAGCATCTTTTCTTTTTCATCCATCATAGTGGCAATATTCGCCATCAATCAAGGGCTTTGGTCAGACCTGGATCAAGTGTCATGCTAGTGTTAGCTGCTAGCATAGCATCGTCATCTTGGGAGGAGGCCACAGGTATATCTTTCTTTTTCAAAAGTTGTTTAGGAGCCATTTTACCCACAGGTTTGCTCAAGAATCAGTCCAGGGACATCTCCCTGAGTAGACACTCCGCTTTTCCATGAGATTGAATGCCACCAAGAATAAAAAATGCCAATATTACAGGATAAGTGTGCCAGAGCTCCGCCAAAACGTGGCTACTCGGGTGCTTGCATCACCGTATAAATAGTAATACAAATTAAAGCTGCGAGCAGCGATGGACGGGCCCTCGCGCCTCTGCGCGCGTCGGGGTTACCGGCGGACGCCGCTCCTTGCGACCGTGCATTTGCGCGGCACTCAGACGCCGCAAATCGTCACCAATGAAAAGGGAACTCCCTGCCGAGTACAACGATACCTCACACAAGATTCTACGTCATGCGGTTCATTAGCTGTGAAAGGGGGCATGGCCAAAGCATAGGGGGCGGGCCAAACCATCAACAATAAAAAAGGAAGTCTCTGCTGAGTTCACTGATACCTCACACAAGACTCTACATCAAACGGGTCATTAGTTATAAAAGGGGGCGTGGCTAAAGCTTAGGGGGCGGGTCAAACCATCACCAATGAAGAATGGAGTCTCTGCTGAGTTCAGTGATACCTCACACAAGGGTATACCTTAAACGGTTGAAATGTTATGAAAGGGGGCGTGGCTTAAGCATTGGGGGCGGGTGAAACCATCACCAATGAAGAAGGAACTCTCTGCTGAGTTCAATGACACCTCACACAAGACTCTACCTTAAACGGTTCAAATGTTATGAAAGGAGGCGTGGTCTGAGTAAGTGGGCGTCGTCAAGTATAGGGGTGGCTCAGTATCACATGTTGACCACACATAAGTTTCATGTAAATCGGATGATGTTTGTCATATAAGGCACATTTCCTGTTGCCAGCGGCAACCTGTAGGTGTCCTCAGGCCTGGACCCTTGTCAATCGTGAGAAATTTCGGGCAGATACGACAACGTACACTCAAGTTACAACAACTTCTTTGTTCATCGCTAAACACTCAAAATGGTCGCCACGCCACGCCCACACCGTCTGACGAAAAGTTTTTCTTTTAACAACTTTTCATCTGCAAAGTTTTGGGATGGTACAGACCAAGTTTGAAGTCGATGGGATGAAATCTCTAGGAGGAGTTCGTTAAAGTATAGCATGTATAGGGAGGAGGAGTTTGTTAAAGTACGACATGTGGAAATGGCCAAAATCACACTAAAATCAAAATGGCAGACTTCCTGTTGGGTTTAGGGTATGGCTGCAATTAAGTTTTTTGTACATCTTGACATGTTACATATGTGTACCAAGTTTCGTCACTCTACGTTAAACGCACTGCAGGGGCTCAATTTTTTTAACTTTCTAGGGGGCGCTAGCGAGCAATTTTTGTGCAGCTATTCGCGAAACCCTTAAAATGCGTAAATTTTCACCAGACTTGATGCGAAATTGGGTGAGTTTTTGAATATGTTAAGCCCCTCAAAAAGGCAATTCATTTGACGGGAAAAAGAATAGAAACAATAATTCCTTCAGTTTCAATAGGGCCTTCGCCGCTGTCGGCGCTCAGGCCCTAATAATTCTTTCAGTTTCAGTAGGGCCTTCGCCGCTGTCGGCGCTCGGGCCCTAAATAGTCAAGCATTAAACCAGGTTTGATGTACTTATGCCAACTAAACAAACAACTATTTAGTGTTTTTACCTCTTTATGTCTCAAAGTAGGAAGCAGTACCATTTCCCCAGAAAATTATTTAATAATTAGGTCAGAAAACTCTCTCTCAGTTCACTAGTAAGCTGAACTAAAGGTTTAAACGTGTTTCAGTTCAGTGAGTAGGACTAGGCTACAACAGTCAGAGCTGCAGTCAAGCACCAAACAATTCGGTGAAAATCATTTCTATGAAGAATCTTTCTAGTGAACTGATCCTAGTGATTCAGTACACTGAAAAGAACGACTTTTCCCATCACTAGCCAGGACTCTTTAAATTTGGGTTAGATTCGACACAGACGGCCGTAGCTCTGCACAGGCCACATCAAGTCAATGATGGTGCATTCATGTGCTCCTTGGATGGTCAATTTTCCAACTTCAGTGTTTTCATGAGCTTTAAGTCTGAGTCTTGTGTATAAAAATATATATTTTACCTTATTAATGTAAACCTATGACTGGTAAATTAATTAAAGAGAAGTTTTGTAGGGTGGGCAGCAGCTTTGTTGTAGAAGACATGCATGTGTGCACAAACTGTCATGGAGCATTGACGCCATATTTAGCAAAAAGTATCAAAACTCCAAAGGTTCGGTTAATTCGGTTAAAACTCAGTGTGTTTGTGCATGTTGCTTTAATGCTTTAATGTGACCTGCACCTACGATACCACGACACATCCCTTGTGTGTGTAAACATACTTGGCAATAAAGCTTTTCTGATTCTGATTCTAATTTACATGTATCAACTCGAAGGAACCGATACTGTGAAAATAGTTGGTTGGTTTGGTAGTTTTGGCAGTGCACTGTGATGATAAGCGCCACTGCCAGAATCACCGCAAGGGTTATGCCAACTGTGCCACCGCACAGGGCCTCGTGCCTCTGGGGGCCTCACGCCTTTGGGGGCCTTGCACCTGCCTAGTTTGCAATCATGCAAACTCACTTTTTTTTATTTATTTTTTTTACATTCAATATTTTTTCACGCCTGTTCTTGATTCAGTGTGCTCTAAAATGAATTGCAGTTACAAATGACACAAATCCACAAAGTGCAACACTTGTTAGAAAATAGTGTTTTTTTCATGACTACACCACTTTTGCTGAAGATGACATGTTCTTTGGTCAGAAAAATGTCACAAATAGGGAATCTGCTTATATCTACTCTGTATCGTATTTTACAGAGGTTTGAAATGGCAAGCCTGTGTGTCATTGAATATTTCTAGAATGTTTAATGTAAAGCAATAACTAGACTAGTGTCATTTGTTTTTCTTTGTAGCCAATGCTATGTATATGGGGGGTCAGGAAATGAGGAACGTTCTGGAAAGAGACAACATAACTATCAAGAAAAACCTTGAAAAGGTAAGAAAAGACCCTTAACCCTACCCATATAATCCCATTGTAACATTTCTTTGTACTTAATAGCTACTTAGTGAATATTTGATAACCAATTTGATAACCACATGAGACATAAAGATAACATGCTTGCTTAAATGATCAGTTAGTGGTGATATTCTTTTTATGTTATTGTGTATTAAATGTCAACTTTAACACCAGCAGTAAAATGTCTGTGTTCCCATTTTTAGCTCATATTTTATTATGGAGCTACAGACCACTGGTGCCCTGTTGAATATTATTACGACATCAAGCAGGATTTCCCACATGGAAATTTCCGACTTTGTGAAAACGGGTTCCGCCACGCTTTCGTCCTGGATGCAGGAAGAGAAGTTGCCAAAATGGTGTTTGAATGGATCAGTGGAGATTTGGGGACATGAGTTCAATCTTTGCTTTCTTTCAACTTCCTGCGTATCTGACATGTGATGATGACACTACGCATCCAGACCAGGAGTTTATTTTTATCAGCAGAGATTGTGGAATTAAATTGAGAATGCAAGCTCAATGCTCAAGAAATATAAAAAAATATTTAAATATTTTTTTTATCCGTGCAATGGTGTAATGAGGTTCATAATGTTTATCCTACATGCCTTTTTATTTTTAATTTATTGTATTTTTTATTAGTTGATTTTACTGTGCAAGTAATGTGATGGGAGAAAACGTATGGGACAGACTGAAGGCACAACAGATAAAATGTTATTCATATGTGCCAAAAGTGCAGAGAAATTTGTACCCATATTCATCCAGCCAGGCATTGTCAGTTAAGGGGGCATTTAAGTGTGAAATTACAATCGGTAATAGGACTGATAAGGCAGAGTTTATTGTGATTAAAGGCAACGGTGAACCCACTCTTGGGGAAAAGAACAGCTATGAAGCTAGGACTGTTGAAAATAGGTGAAAATGTCTCAGCTGTTACAGACCTCAAACACACACTCCAGCAGCAATATCCAAATGTGTTCAAGGGTGTAGGAAAATGTAACACTAAGCAGATTAGCCTATACATCGACCCAAAGGTAAAACCTGTGGCGCAGCCACTCAGACATATACCATACAACCTCCAGGAGGCTGTAGAGAAAAAGATAAAAGAACTGATGGACATGGACGTTGTAGAACGTGTCAAAGGCCCCACCCCCTGGGTAAACCCAGTGGTGATACTCCCAAAACCTGATAAGGATGTCAGGATGTGTTTAGATATGAGAAGGGCTAATGAGGCTATCGTGAGGGAACAATATCCTATTCCTACTGTGGATGAGATACTCCAAGGCATTAATGGCTCCGCTATATTTAGTAAACGAGAGATAACTACATTTGCAGTACACAACGGAGTATACAGGTACAAGACACTGATATTCGGTGTGTCGTCAGCCAGTGAGCAATACCAACATGAGATAGCCAATTAGCTGGCATTGAGGGTGTGGAAAACATCTCAAATGTTGTGATAGTACACGCACCAGACCAGGAAACACATGACAAGCTCCTGCACACTGTCATGAAGAGACTCTCAGAATGTGGACTAGCACTGAATCCAGAAAAATGTCAGTTCACCATAGACAGACTGATATTCATGGGGATACTTCTGTCAGAGAAATGAATCGGACCAACTCAATCGGAGACTGAGCAGGGAAGCTTCTGGCTTTGTTTAAGAAGGAAGGACCAGGCGTGGGGAAAGCAAGGGTCCTAGGGTCAGCTGCAGGGTTTGGCAGGGAGACATCCGTGCTGTTGCTCCACCACCGTGAGATGTTCCGGGATTAATAGAGCGAAACATCAAATGAAGGGTGGCTCCCGGCTGATGACACTGCAGCTACCCGCAATAGCACTGTCGGAGGTGCGGCAAGCAGAAATGCTCAGCAGGCAGTCTCCCAACAGGAGCATGTTATCGGAGGAACACCACCACACGTGAAAAGATATGAGATAAACAAGCCTAAGAAAATGCACAGTACACAGGACGACAAACCAGGAGCTGAGGACAGTGGACTTGATGCAGACACACATGTACAGACTGTCACTCAGACATTATACATTGTGATATACATTGTGGGGATATATTGTGAAATAGTTGTATATTGTTGAAAAGACACAAGTTGTAAGGTAGCTGCTAAGACGAGAGCTATTATAGAAAAGGAAGCAATAAGTTACCAACCATTTATGTATGACAGTACAGAGCTTGTTGAAGTGGATGTTTTTGTTCTTTCAAGAAAAGTAGGGATGTCATGTATTGGATTGGATTGGACATGTCTAATAAACAGGAAGTAACGAGAGTAACGTATGGGGATAGCCTGACGGCATGTGGATGTAATAATCGTGTTCGGACAATAAAGCAAGTAAACGAAGAAGCTCCATGTGGTGATTAAATTCAGCATGTACTATACACAGCAAAAATTGGAGTGTTGAAATTTCAGGGTTAAACATTTCCGAGTTGATTTTCACTCCCAGAGTGTAATTTTAACACATTCTGATTTAAATGGTGTTCAGTGTTGGAGTTATTTGACAGTGTTGATCCGGGGTCCGTGTACTTGGCGGCCAACGGATTTTCGTTTTGAAAGGAAAAAAACAAAAACGAAAAACGGCCAGTTTCCCAATTACCATTAGTAAATAGGAAAACAAAAAACGGAAAACAACCCATTATCCGTTTTTTGTTTTGATATTAAAAAACGGAAAACGAAAAACTATCTCGTTATCCGGTTTTCTTTGATGTGTTTGTAGATGGAACTCGGAAATTAAATTGTGTGTATAAATCTTATTCCTCATTCATTTTTTGTCTGACGGACGCGATCGTAGGTAGTAAGCGGCTACATACCGGAAATCATTTGGACATCAATGAGACCATGGACAGTTAGAATGATACGGACGGAAAATGTTTTTAGACGAATATGCTAGTTTTATATTAGAAAACCGAAGAGAATGGGATGTCTTGTGGTGATATAGCAGCTGCGCTGGGTTACAGTTTGGAACGATCAGGGGGTTTTCTCGGAGGGTGTGTGCGGAGCTGGTGTGCTCAGCAGGGACTTGTGGCGCAAACACAAGTTGACTTTTATTATGAAGTGGTCACAGGAGATTAGCGCTGACTGCTCTCATTCATCAAAAATGAGTCTACACAACAAGACAACCATCATAGTCTAATAATAATAATAATGAAGCGAAAACATTTTCAAAATTTCTCATTTTCATTGCCATTGCTTTGGCAAATATCTGTCAAACAAACTAAAATCAAAACCATGATTTGGCTTTCCCTTATCAAATCGATCAAGGAAATACAAAGTGAAGTGAAACAGCTGCTGCAGGCTGAACCAGTCCGTCAGCATCAAAGATGAATAAACTCCAACTCTCATGCTTTGATAGCTTTACTAAAAAGTCCTTTCCTGTCATAATCCTGCAGGACTGGTTTTTGCATTATTAAACATGCTAAATGTTCAATGTTGCATTCACAGTGCGACACGTCCGGAGCAGAGACCTCACTAGGATTTAAAGACAGGAGGTGATTAGCCCCCAGGGTATTTGTAACTTGCGTTTTGCAAAATCTTTGCACTCACTTCTTCTGTTACTTCATTATTGCCACGAAAGGGGATTCCCTGTCTCCCTAACATGGAAGTGACTGCAACAATTCGCCTTACTCTCTTCTCTCTCTCTCGCTATCTCACTTGCTATCATCTGTGCAACGTCTCCCTGTCCCTCTCATTCATCAAAAATGAGTCTACACATCAAGACAACCATCATAGTCTAATAATAATAATAATGAAGCGAAAACATTTTCAAAATTTCAAATTTTCACATAAAAGGTCTCTAACGTTGTTTTGCGCCATTGCTTTGGCAAATATCTGTCAAACAAACTAAAATCGAAACCATGATTTGGCTTTCCCTTATCAAATCGCAAAAGACTATTTAATACAACACTATCTGTCAAACAAACAGGGCTATAATTAGTATAAATATAAAATCAATATAAATGTGATTTTTGGAGGTTAAAAAGTAACTACGTAACTCTACATTTTAAATGAGCTACTTTTACTAGTAATTTTACTTGTACTTGAGTAAACAACAAAGTAACAGTACTTTTACTTAAGTATAAAATTTTTTTACTCTTTTCACTTCTGCTGATTTATTTAAATCTAAAAATTGCATAGACCTAGCCCTGGTCTGCATATCGCTTTTAATATGCAAATATTAAAATCATTTCACTGGCGAAACACAAGTTGACTTTTATTATGAAGTGGTCACAGGAGATTAGCGCTGACTGCTCTCTTTCATCAAAAATGAGTCTACACAACAAGACAACCATCATAGTCTAATAATAATAATAATAAAATAATAATGTGCGGAGGTGGTGTGCTCAGCAGGGACTTGTCAGGGACTTCTGTCCTGATGGCCAACTTGAAGTTGAAATCGCTGAAGGTATTGCTGAGGCAAGTTTTTTTTTTTTTTTTTTTAATCAATCGCCGTTTACCGCTTTTGTTAAACATACAAATGAATGCTACTCTTAAAGTAAATACAAAGCTGACCACAGCTAGGCCGATATGCAGACCAGGGCTAGGTCTATGCAATTTTTAGATTTAAATAAATCAGCAGAAGTGAAAAGAGTAAAAAAATGTTCTACTTAAGTAAAAGTACTGTTACTTTGTTGTTTACTCAAGTACAAGTAAAATTACTAGTAAAAGTAGCTCATTTAAAATGTAGGCCTACTGACTTAGGTAGTTACTTTTTTAACCTCCAAAAATCACATTTATATTGATTTTATATCTTATTTATACTAATTATAGCCCTGTTTGTTTGACAGATATTGTTGTATTAAATCGGAGTCTTTTGCAATTTGATAAGGGAAAGCCAAATCATGGTTTCAATTTTAGTTTGACAGATATTTGCCAAAGCAATGGCAATGAAAATGAGAAGTTTTGAAAATGTTTTCGCTTCATTATTATTATTATTAGACTATGATGGTTGTCTTGTTGTGTAGACTCATTTTTGATGAATGAGAGCAGTCAGCGCTAATCTCCTGTGACCACTTCATAATAAAAGTCAACTTGTGTTTCGCCACAAGTCCCTGCTGAGCACACCAGCTCCGCACACTCCTCTCAGAAAACCCCCGTATCGTTCCAAACTGTGAACCCAGCGCAGCTGCTATATCACCACAAGACATCCCATTCTTTCGGTTTTCTAATATAAAACTAGCATATTCGTCTAAAAACATTTTTACGTCCGTATCATTCTAACTGTCCATGGTCTCATTGATGTCCAAATGATTTCCGGGTATGCAGCCGCTTACTACCTACGATCGCTTCCGGGTCACGAAAAAAATGAATGAGGAATAAGATTTATACACACAATTTAATTTCCGAGTTCCATCTACAAACACATCAAAGAAAATCGGATAACGAGATAGTTTTTCGTTTTCCGTTTTTTAATATCAAAACAAAAAACGGATAATGGGTTGTTTTCCGTTTTTTGTTTTCCTATTTACTAATGGTAATTGGGAAACTGGCCGTTTTTCGTTTTTGTTTTTTTCCTTTCAAAACGAAAATCCGTTGGCCGCCAAGTACACGGACCATCCGGTCAGTGTTAACCCAACTCCACAGAGATGTAATTATAAGCTCCGCCCATGCATTTCACTTCTTCGGTTGGAGACAGAGGAGAAAAGTCAGTGCCATTTTCTACCTCCCATGCGGTACTACACGGTAAGTGCAATTAACTCAAACTTACTGAAACAATTATAAATTGATACTGAGAATTTCAGTATGAACAATGAAACATCTACAGAGAATATATGCCTTACAAAACCGTGTTTGTTGCCAGGACTGAACAGCAAATTTGTCCTGGTGATTAGCTAGCTAGCAGTGTATGGTAAGCTAGCTAACAGTTTGTTACTTAAACCATCTCCAACTTTATCAATGATGATTTAACAAAGGAAAAACAAAGCGTTATGTTTTTTTACTGTATTAAATCTTGGTTGAGGCTGAAGCTAACGTCTTTTTTTCCCCTTCACTTTGATAGAAGGGGCCGCAAAAAACATGTCCCAACATGCAGACGGTGTTTCACGTGTTTAGGTGTCTGTGTGACCAGCATACCACTGTATTTGGTGACCCATCAGATTCTATGACCTGCATTGTTGGAAGAAGCACTCAGATCATTTACTTAAGTAAAAGTTTATAAGTATTATCAGTTAATTATACTGAAATTACTAAGTTAAAGCTAAAGTACAAAATTAGCAGAAAATTGGGCTGTGACTGATATATTTAACATTTATTAAACATTTAAGTGCATCATTAAATACTGATGAGTCAACGCATACGCAGCATTTTAATATCTCAGTCACAGCCCGATTTTCTGAAAATTAGTACTTTTTCCAACACTGCAAGTCACAGAATCTGATGGGTCACCAAAAATGGTGAAATACTGTTGACTTAGCTTTAATTTTTACCGTTTTTCCTTTAAATGTTTGTTTACTTTGTCAAACTTCCTTGCATGTCTCAGTCAAAATGCTGGTGCAGGTGAAGTACAGCCAACAGCAGAAATATGTGAAGCTGGATGAGGATGAAGGACGGTTTGACTTTATGCAATTCCATGAAAAAGGTTAGCATGGCTTAGGGAAAAGGTTTTAAACCACACCCATGTTCTTTTAAAAGCTCATTGTGCAAGCTCCTTAATGTTGTCGATTCTGATTTCTTTACATGCCTTTATCAAACACTTTTATACGGTAAATGGGGTTAAATTGCTAAACATTTTCATTTCTGTAATGTGTGCTTCATAGTGTAAAGTATTATATACACCAAAACAGTCAATAAAAATAGCCAATCATCAATTTTGAGAGGGAAAATGCTCTGGGTCTATTTAAGGATTATACAGTGGTGGATGTATGTATTTAACATGAACCGTTATTGGCTGTGAGGCAAGAAACGGTGCTGACTTCAAAGGCACATTCAGTTTGACCTTACTATTTTTTTCCAGTCATTGAGAGATTTTGCCTGCCACCTGATGCAAAAGTCATATACAAGGATGCAACAGGGACAGAAGTTGATGCAGAAATATTCAGCGACCTCGTTGAACAAGGCAATGTGGTGCTGACAGTTTTCTCAGATCAGGGTGAGATATCAAGGCAGGTATAATAAAGCACTCTACACCTTACATAATATAATTATTAGCATTTTTTCTATTCCTTTAGAATTCTCTGATTTTCTCCTTGTCTTCTGCTTCTGAGACGTCTGACTCAAGCTTCAGCTCAAGGGCATCAACTATAATCCTAGATGATGTCCCTAGCAAGAGACAAAGAATTGAGGATACACGTGATGCTGTGTCTGCTAAACAGGTTTCTTAATACTTTCACATTTTTTCTCTAAAAAAGAACCAGCGAGTCTCTAGAAAAGCTTGTTTTGTATTCTAATGTTTTTGTTTTTTATTAGTTGATTGAAGCTGTGCTAAGAGGCAAGTCTGGGGGTGAAGAAGTACTACAGGAGTACCAAACAACAGAAACCCTAACAGATGCTGCAAAAAGAAAAATGGTTAACATCCTGGTGGCTCACATGATTGACAATCATGGGTATGTTTGTTTCGCATTGTTTTTATTTGTGCCAAATAACTGCATGGCCATTGCATAAGTGTACTAATTTAATATCTCCTCTCAGGCACCGCCCCACTAAAGCAATCAGAGAAGATTATGCACGTACGATAGTGATGTTGTTCCCTTCCCTCAAGGATCCATACTCTAAGAAGGGCTATGTAATAGGTATTATTATTAACATTTTCATGTCATGTTGTGACACAAAACTGTGTGGATGACGTTGATATTTGAATTCCGTGAGATTTCTAATGAGCCTGGTATGACAACGCATTTCTTTTCTTTTTTTCATTTCAGGAACACTTCTATGATGCTGCAAGCAGCACAGAATAATTTCTTGGCGTCTGAAAACAGTCCAGAGGAAGATTCGTCGAGGATCTGCACTGCCACCAAATAGCCCAATTGACGTTTCTCCAGGGGGCCCAAATTTCCAAAGGACTGTTAATGTTGAAAGGCAGCTTGATGGTGATGCTTGCCAAGAGGCCATGTCTTTGCTCAACCATACCACAGACAATTCCCTTCTTGATTTCCAGAAAGAAGATTAGAGCACCTTCAAAAACGTCGGTACTGATGACCCAGGCAGAAGTGTTGATATCCTCTCCAGCTTCCCAAAATTCCTAGATACAAAAGGATTAGTAAGTTTGGGATGAGATGTTTAGAATGGCTTGAAAATTGAAAGTATTTCCTGTAGTAGTAGTAGTAGTAGTAGTAGTTTAATATCTTCTTTCTTAAAGGTGGACCAAGACTTCATTCTCCTATTTGATGACAACACATCCTCCAGGCTTCTTCAGAAATGGGATTTGTTCTTCAAGCCAAATGTCATAAAAGAGGCTAAGCGGCTCACCCCAACACCAGAGTTGCGTCGCTTAGTGGAGTCAGCAGAAAGTCCCCCAGGAAGTGATCTTGATGAGGCAACAAGTGAGTTGTTTTTATTTTTTTTATTTTAATAAATTTGCTATAATTGCAGTTATAACTGCAATAATATTTCATTTGTTTATTCTGTGTATCTATGAACGTTGATCTGATTTTTGGGATAGATGTGACTAATAGATGGATGACGGTTTAAAACATTCTCATAATGCCTCCCTGTTCTCATTCAAACTTGAAAAGTATTACATTTGAAGAGTTTTCAGTTAATTCTTGTGACTCTTTGTCCTCAGCCTACGACCAAGAAATGGCTTCCCTGTTGTTGCTGTTACATCTCCTTCCACCACCTCCAGGGGGACTGAAGTCTCCAAAAATTAGTGCATGTGAGTGCAGTTGAGAGACTTGTTGTCTTTCATAAGGTAATTATATTATTAAGGTGATTATAATAATTTGTCACGTCCCCTTCTTAGCCACATGTAAATGAGGTTTGTTAAAAAGTGGATGGAATTGTAATTAAGTCTTCATTCCCATCTTGCACTAGCCAATGAAAAGATGTTTGAATAATCACTTCTACGATGTAGTTTTCTCTGTGGCTACACATTATTCTTGTGTCTAATTTTCAGTTTTCTCATCTCAACCCTAGTCATGGAGGAGCATCTCCGCAACCAGCAGGGGCTCGGCAGTCCCCCCTCGGGCTGTTAAGGTCAGAAGAGCAAGATTGACAGCTTCTACATCACCATGGATAAGCGTCTCATCCCATGCAAGGCAAACTGCTGTGTACCCTCGTAGCATATTAAAACTTACAAAGTTTTTTTTTAAAGATTTTTTTTGTCTTGGGCGGGCACTTTGAGTCACCCAGAGTATAAAGACTTGAGAGGCACCACTGCTTAACCAGCCAGTAGCACTCTCATCCTGTGAGTAAGAAGCTATAACAATGTTGACCTGTTTCATGTGTCAGAAATATTATCCCAGCAGTCAGAAGTTGATTTCACATTTAAGAGTTGAACATGGTTACTATCCTGGACCCAAGTTCAAATTGTTTTGTTCTCAGCAAGGCTGTAGGCATCAGTTCCTAACATGTACAGGTTTTCGGAAGCACCTTAATAGTGTTCATAGTAATGTTCAGTAAATTGCTCAAACTTCAACTGTTGCATGTTCATCTAGTGAGCCAGTTGCAACTTCATCTCAGGCACATGCTTTGGAGGACAAATTTAATCCACAAAATCAATGTAGCTCTTCCAGTGTTTCTTCTGAGAGCAATGATTCAGGACTTAGTAAAGATCCAACTAAAGAAATGTGTGCATCCATCGTGGCCAAATTACAGGGGAGTGGGATTTCCAACAGTTTGGTATCCTCAATTGTAGGAGATTTGGAAGAACTAACAAGTGAGATTCGCTCACAAGCAGAGCATACAGCTATTGAAGATTATGAAAACCCGTTCACAAATCTAAATACAGAATGGAAACAAAATAAATACTTCCACCAAAAATGGGGAGTTGTCGAGCCAGTAGAAATAACACTGGGAGTGAGATATGACAACAGGCAAAATCAATAATCCGGTACTTATGATCAAGTACCTGTGACGGATACTTTTATATATGTGCCGATTTTAGAAACATTGAAATTCATGTGCAGAAATCCAGACATTTGTGTTTTGCTAAAAAAAGAGTGTAGATCAGAGCCTGACACTTATACTGACTTTTTTGATGGAAGTTATTTTAAAACCCACCCTTTGTTTACAGCTAATAGACATGCATTACAAATCCAACTATACTATGATGATTTTGAAACAGCCAATCCCCTTGGCTCCAAACGTGGAATTCACAAAATTGTCTGTCTTTATTTTGTTGTAAGAAACTTGCCCCCAAAATTTAATTCGGTTTTGATGAACATTCATTTGGTAAAACTTTTTCACACACAAGATCTGCACAAGTATGGTTTTGATGTTCTACAAAACCGTTGATAAATGATTTGAAAAAACTAGAAAGCCAAGGGCTAAGTCTTCCATTTTCAGATGAGCAGGTATATGGTACAATCTGTCAGATCACTGGAGATAATCTAGGGATGCACACAATTCTTGGTTTTAATGAGTCATTCAGTAGCCGTCATTTCTGTCGCCTTTGTTTGATTGAGAAGAATGATTGTCAAACGGTATACAGTGAGGATGATCCTAAGGTGATCCTTCGTGGAAAAGATATGTTTGAAATGCATTGCCAGTCTCTCCAGGAAAACCCCCAATTGAAGTCACTTTATGGTTTGAAAAAAAGATCTACACTTAATACATTGAAGTATTTCCATGTTTGTAATAACTATTCATTTGATATCATGCATGATCTTCTTGAGGGTGTGGTTCAGTATGAGATCAAATTGCTTTTTGGATATCTCACACAACACTTTATGTCAGAACAGGACTTGCTTTCCAGGATTTATGGTTTTGATTATGGATTTTTAGAACGAAAAAATCGTCCTACAAAGATTATTTTGGAGAGTGCTGGCAATGGCATTGGTTTGAATTCTATTCAGACATTGTCTTGTGAAAAACATCCCACTGTTTGGTGACATTATTCCTGCAGGAAACAAAAACTGGAATTTGTTACTGTTGTTACTTCAAATAATGAACATAGTTTTTTCACCTTCTCTCACTCTAGGTATGACAATATATTTAAAGCATTTGATTGTTGACCACCACAAACTATTTAAGCACTTGTATCCACATAGAAACTTGATACCTAAGCATCATTTTATGATCCATTACCCATCTTCTATAAGGAAAATTGGCCCCTTATTATATACGTGGTGTATGAGGTTTGAGGCCAAACACAAGCTGTTTAAAGATTGTTTTAAAAATTTCAAAAACATAACCAAATTGCTTGCTAAAAAGCATCAGATGGCCATTGCTTATCACTGGGAAAACCTTCACCCTCAAACAAAATGAGTATGGGCCAATTAAATCTTTTCTCTTCAGAGATGAGAATGTCGTCAACAATGAAATGCTTGAATCAATCTTGTCAAAAGATATTTCTCAACTAGTTGGGTTAAAGTTGATGTTGTAGAGTATAAAGCTGGACTAGTTATTTGCAGTGCAATGGAAGAAGACATGCCAGTCTTTTGTCAAATAAGTGATGTACTTTTGGTTGAAGATCAAATTTTCTTTTTGACGAACAAGCTATTTACAGAGAATTTTGATGACCATCATCATGCATTCAGAGTATTACGAAGTGCGGAAAGATGTCTACTAAAAATGTCTGAGCTTAAATTTCATAAACCGTTTGATATTCAAAGCTCCTACAATGTTTCAGATGAAATTATGTACATTATACCTTCATTCACAATGTTTTAATTCAACTGACTGCAAGGGAGAAAAGGCACAAATGTTTTTGAAAATGATTGTTTATTGTGATACATTTTTATTAATATAAGTATATATTTAATTAATGAATAATATTGAATAAATTAACAATTTTAACATTTTTTCAATGTAGATAATTGACACTTTAGGGAGTGAAATTAACACTACCCAAATAGTTATATAAAATTAACTCGGAGCAGTGTTAGTTGTCTAATCCCTTAGTGTTACTTTAACTGTTTTGCAAGTTAAAAAAGGAACTCTGGCAGAGTGTTAAATGTTTAACTATTTTGAAAGTGTTAATTTAACTCTGGAGAGTGTGGACCTATATAAATCCTCAAAGTGTTGAAATCAACTCTGTGGGAGTTAATTCAACACTGGACTTTTTGCTGTGTAGGCACACAACAGTTAACTACCGTTTTTTTTTCAATCTGGATTTAACAGAAAGGTCGACCTCCTTAAAAATCTTCTTTCTTTTTAAAAAATAATATTAAAAAAAAAAAATTTTAAAAAAAACTCCTATTAACTTACATTGTAGCTTGTTTTGCCACTGCTGACTGCAGCGATCTTGCTTAATACTGGCCCAATTTCAAAGAATGTTGTTCCCATCAGTCACTTAGAAAAAAAAACTAAAATGGAAATAGGGTCCAGGTTGAAACAAACGGTAGTTACTATAGATTAGGGGTGGGCAATTATTTTTTCCACGGGGCCACATGAGAAACAGAAAATATTGTGGAGGGCCGGGCCAAAAGGCTGAACTAAATTCTGCATAATATTAATTGTTATTAATTAATTTCTTTATAAAAAGCAGTAAATAACATTGTTTTGACAAGCTGGTGAGAGTAGGCTATATGTTTATAATTAAGCAATGAAAAAGTGAGGTCGCCTTACAAAAAATTTAATTTATTCAATTAAATTTCCCAAAGCAATGGTAAACAAAATGTGAACACTTTTTTTTACCATTTTGACTTATATTAGTGAACATTTTCTGTCACATTCACTCCAAAACACATTTTGAGTTTCAAATACTGTTGGAAAGAAATTCCTAGCATTCTAAAGACATCACAATATTGTATTTGTGCTCCAAACATTAAGCAAGACACATCATATTGAACTGTCAATGTACATCACTGAACTGTGAATATTGAGAAAAAGGGTTCCAAAAAAAGTGTCCCAGTTCACTGCTAGTTGGTGCCTTTACATGCCTACATTTGTGGTCCAACCACCTCATTTGGTGTTTTTAAGTTATTTTTTCTTCATGAGAGAAATCTAGTCTCTGCTGGGCTTTAACGAGTGCATCGAAGTCAGGTTGAATGTATGAGGTGGAGATGCGAAGCACAGCTGACAGGTGATCATCAGTGAGAGAGGATCTATACCTGGATTTTGTAAAATTCATCGTTGAAAATGTTTGTTCACATATGTAGGTAGAGCCAAAGAGAACCAACATCTTCTGAGCATGTCTCCTCATGTTTGGAAAGTTCTCCTCCTTAAGAGAAGAGTAGAAATCCAGCAGAGATCCTGACTTAAAGTGCTCTGCCAGTACTGCATCAGACTGCAGGTCAATGAGTTCCAGCTGAACACTGGGTGCATTATCCACACTGCAGGTAAAGGGAGAGGAAATCATGTGCATTTCATCCTCGATTGTTCTGAGATCTTCAAACCGCCTTGAAAACTCATCATGCAATGCTCCTAACATGGATGAGTACCTGCGGAGGTGATCAGCTGATGGTGGGACTTCTTTCAGGGTTTGCATGTGAGTGAGAGTGTTGCTCTCCAGTTGGCTTGAAAGAAACTGCATCTTTCTCATGAAAGCCTTCACCAGGCTGTGCATTTCATGAACAAAAAGGCCCTTGCCTTGCAGTTTGGTGTTCAGTTCATTCATCATTGCAGTCACATCAACAGCAAATGCAAAATCTGCCATCCAGTCCTCATCTGAGAGCTCTGGGATGTCTTTGCCTTTCTTCTCACAAAACTCTCGGATCTCTTTCAGGTCCCAAACTCTTTTTAGCACTTTGCCCAGGCTGAGCCATCTGACAGCTGTGTGGTAGCCGATGTCACTCTGCTCAGTCTCATGCTCCTCCAAAAGTGCGACAAACTGTCTGTGATTCAATGCCCGTGCCCTGATGAAGTTTACGATTTTAGTAACAAAATCAACAACATGGTTAATTTTTAGCACTGACTTGCACAACACATGTTGGTTATAATACAATGCAAAAACACCAATTTCTGATCTGCATTGATTTCAGTCACTTTATCTTGCATACGTTTCAAAAGTCCGACATTTTTCCCTGTAAGATTGGGACAGCCGTCCGTTGTGACACCTGCCAGTCTGTCCCATTTCAATCCCAGGGTGTCCATGCACGCATTTACCTCCGTAAACAGATTGCTCCCTGTCGTCCCTTTCATCGACCGCATTGCTGCCAGCTCCTCCGTAATCTTGAAGTCCGTAATCCCACGGACAAATACGAGTAGCTGGGCTGTGTCGCGGACATCACAGCTCTCGTCCAAAGCCAAGGAGAAAAAGTCAAAACTTGCCACTTCACGTTGCAGTTGAAGCTCCAGATTTCCCGCAATTTCCTCGATCCTTCTCGTCACGGTTTGCCTGGACAGCGGGACTTGCTCAAATGCTCCTTTTTTCAGGGCATATTAGTGCTGCAGAGTCCACCAAGCACTCTTTGACAAACTCCCCCTCCGAGAATGGCTTACTGTTTTTAGCGATTTTGTGGGATATCACAAAGCTGGTCTTAGTTGCTGCATCCCTGGATGTGTGAAACTTGGTAAAGAAGCCTTGCTGCTTTTGCAGCTTAGCTAGCAAAGCTTCCGATGTTCGTGCCCTTTCAGCATCAGACAAGTTTTTGTATTTCTCCGCGTGTGTTGTCTCGTAATGCCGACTCAAATTGTAGTCCTTAAACACGGCAATCCGCTCCCCGCAAACGAAACACACTGCTTTACCTCCGACTTCAGTAAATAAATACTTAGCAGTCAAATTTTTGTTGAAAATCCTGCATTCGGCATCTACCTTTCTTTTTTAGCATGAGCGGACATTTTTGAGCGCTAAAGTCCTCTTGTGACCTGCTCGTGACAACGATCCAATAATGCGCACGTCTTGATATACGTATTGCGTCATTATGTACGTGAATAAAAACAACAACTTCAAAATAAAAGCAATGCAGATTTAGTCCATGCATGAGGTAAAATTAGAAAATGTTTATTTTGTAATTTCCGATTAACCTTACACGGGCCGGTCAGAGTCAACCAAAGGGCCGTATGTGGCCCGGGGGCCAAAATGCCCAGGTCTGCTATAGATATACATAGGGCTGGGCGATATGGAGAAAATCAAATATCACAATATTTTTGACCAAATACCTCTATATCGATACCGCAACGATATGTTGACTAATTGGTGCTTTCATAAAATATTTACACTGAGATTTTTGATAAATAATCATCAGTAATGTGGATATAATGACTATGTGGGTAAAGGCAAATAATAGAACAGTAACAATAGTCTGGTAAGTTCAGAAAATGACATCACTTTACTGTAATGCAGCCTTTAAAACCAGGAAAAGACAACACTTATGCCATATCACGATATTAAGATATCCAAAATCTAAGACGATATCTAGTCTCATATCACGATATCGATATAATATCGATATATTGCCCAGCTCTAGATATACATAATAAAGGCTAGATGTCTCGTCCGCGCTGCTGGCCAATGGAGGTCGACGTCCGCACCTGGCGGCCATTTTGCCACAGTCAGCTCGCTCACTCGTAACATTGTGTTTTAATGGTGCATGTACTTTTTAAATAACCATAACTTGCTCAATTTTCTACCAATTTTCAAACGGTTTGTTTTGTTATAAACGTCAGATGTAGTTATGACACTGCATACTTATGAATAATTTTAACCATGGACTTCCAAATGAAAATAATATTAAACAGAACAGATAGGTGCAATGAATATATACACACGCACAATGTATTTATGTTAAATCAATATATAGGCTACTAAAACTCTGTACAGAATGGCAACATGAGATATATATGCATTTTTTTATATATATAGATATATACTTTTATAATATGAATATTGCTAATATAATAAAATAATTTTAATTATTACATGTTTATTTTAAACAAGTTTAAACTATTATAAAAGGGACATTTATTTGCAATAAAAAATAGGTACAAGATTTCCCTTTACAAGTATACATAAAGAAATGCTGCATGTTAAAATCCCCACCCTGTGAGAGAACTACACTACTGTGGAGGTATACACATGGAGGATAGAGATAAAAAATTCAATTCAATTCAGTTTTATTTGTATAGCGCCAATTCATAACAAAAGTTACCTCAGGACACTTTTCAAATAGAGCAGGTCTAGACCGAACTCCTTATAACATTATTTACAGTAGACCTGTTCGAGTTGTGATTCACTCGGATCTTTAACCCGAGTCTTTAAATTGACTCACGAATCACGAGTCTCTAGCAACATTAACCCGGTTCAGTTGAGTCCTACTACAATTCAATCTAACATGATAACAGCGGCACACACAAACCTCTTGCAACATTAGCTTCTACTATTCCTAGCCATCTTAGCTGCAAAAAGCTTTATAACTTACAATTTCGTAGTTAACAGCAACTCCACAAGTCAACTCAAGCGCCTGAGTGAGCAGAGAGACAGTCCCGACCCGCAGACTCAGAGCCGGAAGCTCGCAGACTGTGGGATTCACTCGAGAACTCACGAGCCCTCGATGACTCGTGAGTTGTTGGCATAGACTGTTATGGTTGTTGGTGATTCATGAGTTGTTGATGACTCGTGAGTTGTTGATGACTCGTGAGTTCCTCGGGGAGCAGTAAATCCCGCGAATCAACTGAATCAGCCGGCTACGTTGGCATGAGTGGATCTGATTCAGACGAGCGAGCAGCGAGCGGGTGCAGCTTCTCCTCGAGCTCAGGGTAATGCAAATCAACAACAAAAGCCATTCTTTCACTTCTGAAATAAAATACAATGTTCTGCACGTAGCCTAGCTAGGCCTACTGTAGGTTTGGTGTATAAATGTAGTATGCTAAATGCAATTAGGTTGAACAGACAGTCCGAAACATTACAAGCTCGACTCAGCTCGGCTCATAGACAACAACTCATGAGTTGTCGACAACTCACGAGCCCTCGATGACTCATGAGTTGTTGATGACTCGTGAGTTCTCGCGGGAGTCAGTAAATCCCGCGAATCAACTGAATCAGCCGGCTACGTTGTCATGAGTGGATCTGATTCAGATGAGCGAGCAGCGACCAAGTGCAGCTTTCCTCGAGCTCAGGGTAAAAGCAAATTACAACACAAAGCCATTCTTTCACTTCTGAAATAACATACAATGTTCTGCACGTACCCTAGCTAGGCCTACTGTAGGTTTGGTGTATAAATGTAGTATATTAAAATGCAATTAGGTCGAGCAGACAGTCCGAAACATTATAAGCTCGCCTCGCCGACAACTCATGTTTTTTTTTTTACTTCACAAAACTTTATTATTCAAATACAGATGCACATACACATTTAAAACATTAAATGCATACAGTGCATACATGAAAAAGGGGCGCATGGAATTTACATTAAAGAGATTTTAAGTCATTGTAAATGTTCAGAGTCCAGATGGCTTTCTTATTTGTCAGTCCTATTAAAGTTAAAGTTAAAAAATATAATTCCATGTCATTTTTAAATGAATATTCGGTTTTCTTTCAGACCATTTATATTTATGGATATTTTTTTCAAATAAAATTAAAAGATTCTAAATGAAAACATGGCATTTTATCCAAATCAAAAGCTCGCCTTGGATGTAGCATACAATACTGACTCAAGTGATTCAAGTGACTTGCACAACCCGGATCAGTTTAGTGAGTGACTTAGAATAACCTGAATCCTAAAAAGGAATCGAGTTTGCCAAGCCTAATTTACAGAGACCCAACAGTGCCACCTTGAGCACTTGGCGACAAGGGCAAGGAAAAACTGCCTGTTAAAAGGCAGAAACCTAGGACAGATCCTTCGGCTCTATGTGGGTGGTCGTCTGTTGGGGTGAGAGAGAGAAAGAGACAGACAGACAGACAGGTGCACGGCAACAACAGTATTGGCAATGGCAGTCAAGCAGGACCATGGAAGGAGGATCGATGAGAACCTGCGAGATGAGAAAGCACAAGAACTCCGGGGAAGAAGTGAAGTAGTAACATGCATTAATGGGACATGAATGTGTGCAGAGAGAGAGAGGAAAAGAGGAGCTCATTGCACCATGGTAAATCCCCCGATAGTCTAAGCCTATAGCAGCATAACTAAGGGATGGTTCAGGACTCACCTGATCCAACCCTAACTATAAGCTTTATCAAAGAGGAACGTCTTAAGCCTACTCTCGAATGTGGAGAGGGTGTCTGCCTCCCGAACCACAAATGGAAGCTGGTTCCACAGGAGAGGAGCTTGGTAGCTGAAGGCTCTGGCTCCTGTTCTACTTTTAGAGACTATAGGAACCACAAGTAGCCCTGCATTCAGAGAACGTAGTGTTCTAGAGGGGTAATAGGGTACTATGAGCTTTTTAAGGAGGAGGATTTTAAACAGACAGCAGCTCTGCTTGCTGGTCACAACTCTGGGTTGGCTCTTTTGATTGAAAAGGTTGCCTACCCCTGGGTGTAGTTTCAATGTTCACACATGTTTATTCATTCAAGTGTATGAGTGACAGAGCAAGTGAGATAGCCAGTAGTTCTCAAACTTTTATTTGAGTACCACCTCAAATAATATTGGGCTCTTAGACTACTAACACCATCATAGACCTTTCTGGGTACCACCAAGATAAAGGATTTAATATAACAAGCCATATGATGCTCTCATTTGTTTGACATTCCACATAAAATAAATAAACTTTATTTATGTAGCACCTATCACAGATAGAATCACAAAGTGCTTTACATGCAGCAAGTTTAACAATTTAAAAAACATCATACAAAACATAAAAACATGATAGCTCAGTCAACTGAAAGCTTGTCTGAATAGTAGTGTCTTCAGCTGTTTTCTAAAAGAAACAATAGAATTAGCCACACGCAGCGACAGGGGCAGGGCAATCCACATTTTGGGAGCAACTGCCTGAAAGGAGCAGTCTCCCCGAGTTTTAAGGTGGGTTTTAGGGACCATCAGGAGATTTTGACCTGAGGAACGAAGAGTGCGGAAAGAAGAGTAAGGGGTCAACATGTCTACGATATTGCGGCGTCTGTCCATGTAGTAATATGTGCCCTTCTGTTTGTTCCTGTTAAAAGCCTGGCTGCTGCATTTTGCACCAATTGGAGACGGCTCAGAGAAAAGTTGTTAAAACAAGTAAAAAGGGAATTACAATAATCTAACTGTGAAGAAATAAAAGCATGAATGATCACATGGTAACTTTGGGCAGTATTGTCTCAATTTAGAGATATTTCTCAAATGATAAAAACGGTTTCTGACCAACTGTCTAGAATGACCATCCAGAGACATCGATTGGTCGAACAAAACACCAAGGTTTCTTAGGCTCAACTGGATGGAGGAGTCCAAGGAACAGAGGTGTTGTTTAATTTGGGGTAGTTTTTGTTCTGGAGCAATGATCAAAGTTTCAGTCTTTTTTGTATTCAGTTGTAAATAATTGTTATATAACATTCCAATAAATCAGTTAATCTACCAAACTATGATTCTTTGAATGAGCAGTACAACTGAATGTCATCAGCATAAAAGTGATAAGACACATTTCAATTCAGTACATAGATCCAAGAACGCAGCTATATTACTATTACAGCTATATTAGGGAATTTAAATCGGCATATTAACCAGTCATTGTCATGGTCCCTGAAGTCTCTTTCTCTCCTGATTCTTCCATTCCAGTCCTCCTGCAGGGCCAGCAGTGCCATCATGCAGCATTACGCACGGGTTCACCGCAGTATTTATATGTTTACAACAATTTGTGATTGTTAACACCTTGCTAAAATCACAGCATCAACTAGTGGTATCCCCCACCCCGAGATACAATTTGAAGACAAAATAAAGTGAAATAGGCAAACACACTTTTCTTCATGCAGGTTTTGTTATGAACAGTATTAAAGTTTGGACCGATAACATTAAGTGTAACGATTGCGCTTGAGCTTAACGGCTGTATTTCCAGACTTTGACATTTGATAATATATGCACAGTTTTAAAGACATATATTTAGTTATTTACACTGTGTTCTGCCGTTATCTAATGCTAGGGTATTTGATGCTATCCTGTATTCCATGCAGTCGGGCCATCTCCTCCTCCTGCGCTCCGTAACGGACAATGTGACTGCGAGACAGTGCTGATTAAATATTAAGAACGAGTTTTGATTTAAGATTTGAGTTGGAGGTGTTTATGGAACAATTATCACTCAGTACAAGCGCAAATAACACTGCTGGATTTAATCTTCATGATATGGTGTGAAGAAATGTGCGTGAGGCATTAATACTTAAACATATTAAGAGTAATTGTTATTTCCACATGTACTTTCTGCAGTCTGACTTCAGTTCACCACCTCACCATCTGCGTCGCCAATTCCTATTTTGTCTCCAAAATGTGCGTACGCACGTGTCAGAGTTTGCGTGGAGGACCGCACATTTTCCCGTCAAGTTTGTTTTTTATAAATCACAACCTTTTCGTGGGAAGTGGTGTACGCCCATTTTCAGCCCCGTTTTGTGCGTGCGCCATGTTTATAAATGAGACCCCAGGACAACTATGAAACTATATCAAGTAGTGTTCAAAGGGATCTGACTAATTGGTCTGCGCTGCCGGCATCGCTACGGTCCAGGATTGCTGTGGTTAAAATTAACATAGTTCCTCGAGTGAATTTCTTAAGTACAATGATCCCCTTACCCCCACCAATAAATTTCTGGAAGAAAGTTGATACCGTAATCCGGCAGTATATTTGGAATAGTAAACAACCTAGGCTAAAATACTCTACCTTGCAACGTACCACTAGCCTAGCCCTCCCCAACCTTAAAGTGTACCATAGAGCCTTTCAGCTACAGGCCCTTAGAGTGTGGATGGACATCATCTACAGTCTCATGGAGAGAAATAGAGCAAAACCTCACTGGAAGTCTAAGACTGCAAGACCTTGCCTTTACAGGTGTGTGTCCAAAAAGGTGTATGCTAGCCTATGGCCCTATTATTAGGGGCAACTATGCTACACCAATAAGTGGCATTTGAACACCCCAATTTGGCACAACATACACTTGATGTCTGGTAACAAACCTTTTGTTTATAACCAGTGGAGTGACAGAGGTACTCTAGACTAGCTATTCAATGATAAAGGTATGTTAAGTTTTGAAGACCTGAGAGCTATCTTTGAGGTCTTTAGGACATCCTTCTTCCTTTATCTTTATATTTATTTAAGATCAGCCCTAAAATGTTAAGGAGTACCATGGGGGAACAGTCTGGAGATGCACCCAATCATTAAATCGCTTGTTTTTTCTCCGTTGAGAGGATTAGTGTCCGTGATTTTTGCTAAACTAATGCAAGTATCCGTAGGAGAACTCCCAATAGTAAAGAAATGGGAGCGAGAGTTGAGCTCAGAGGGGAACATAATTAATTGGGAGACGGTTTGGGACAACATTTCTATCTGTTCCAAGAACCCAAATCACCAGCAGATCCACTTCAACATATGCCATAGGACATTGGACACATTGGACACCTCAGAAGAGATATGTCTCTAAAGCCATTCTTACTCCCTATTGCACGTTCTGCCAACCTGAACAAACTGGAACTTTCCTACACATGGTCTGGGAGTGTGAACAGGTGCATGAGTTTTGGAATAAAATAACATCAATAATATCTGATGTGATAGGATGTCGAATTCCTACAGACCTGATTGTTTTATTACTTAATGAGGACTCTAAATTACACCTACTTGGGAGACAGAAGAAAATTTAGCTAGCTGGATCAACCGCGACCAAGAAAATGATAGCTCAGCTTTGTATAAAACAGTGGTTGGCGTATTTTCTGGACATAGTTATGCTTGAGCTCTCTACAGCAAGGATTAACAAAGCTTTGTTAATCCAATTCCATAGACCTATGGAAAAATGCAGCAGCACAAGTATCAGTCCTAATGACCTCAACATCACAAGAATTAGAGGAAAGCAACTAGGCAAGGTGTGATTTCTGTTTATTGTTTATTTGTTTTTCTTTCCTCAAGACCGCAGAGGGTGGGGGTGGGAGAGGGTTGTTGTTCTTGTTCAATTGTGTTTGTCTGTTCTGTGTGTTTAAAAATATAAAAACAATAAAAAATTGATCTTAAAAAAAATATATATATATATATATATATATATATATATATATATATATATATATATACACACACACACACAGTACAGGCCAAAAGTTTGGACACACCTCATTCAATGCGTTATTTATTTTCTTTATTTTCATGACTATTTACATTGTAGATTCTCACTGAAGGCATCAAAACTATGAATGAACACGTGTAATTATGTACTTAACAAAAAAGTATGAAATAACTAAAAACATCTCTCTATAACATCTTATATTTTAGATTCCTCAAAGTAGCCACCCTTTGCTCTGATTACTGCTTTGCACACTCTTGGCATTCTCTTGATGAGCTTCAAGAGGTAGTCACCTGAAATGGTTTTCCAACAGTCCTGAAGGAGTTCCCAGAGATGCTTAGCACTTGTTGGCCCTTTTGCCTTCACTCTGCGGTCCAAACCATCTCGATTGGGTTCAGGTCCTGTGACTGTGGAGGCCAGGTCATCTGGCGCAGCACTCCATCACTCTCCTTCTTGGTCAAATAGCCCTTACACAGCCTGGAGGTGTGTTTGGGGTCATTGTCCTGTTGAAAAATAAATGATGGTCCAACTAAACGCAAACCAGATGGGATGACATGTCGCTGCAGGATGCTGTGGTAGCCATGCTGGTTGCAGTATGCCTTCAATTTTGAATAAATCCCCAACAGTGTCACCAGCAAAGCAACCCCACACCATCACACCTCCTCCTCCATGCTTCACGGCGGGAACCAGGCATGTAGAATCCATCCGTTCACCTTTTCTGCGTCGCACAAAGACACAGCGGTTGGAACCAAAGATCTCAAATTGGGACTCATCACACCAAAGCACAGATTTCCACTGGTCTAATGTCCATTCCTTGTGTTTCGTAGCCTAAACAAATCTCTTCTGCTTGTTGCCTCTCCTTAGCAGTGGTTTCCTAGCAGCTATTTGATCATGAAGGCCTGATTCGCGCGGTCTCCTCTTAACAGTTGTTCTAGAGATGTGTGTGCTGCTAGAACTCTGTGTGGCATTCATCTGGTCTCTAATCTTAGCTGCTGTTAACTTGCGATTTCTGAGGCTGGTGACTCAGATGAACTTATCCTCAGCAGCAGAGGTGACTCTTGGTCTTCCTTTCCTGGGGCGGTCCTCATGTGAGCTAGTTTCGTTGTAGCGCTTGATGGTTTTTGCGACTGCACATGGGGACACATTCAAAGTTTTCGCAATTTTCCGGACTGACTGACCTTCATTTGTTAAAGTAATGATGGCCACTCGTTTCTCTTTACTTAGCTGATTGGTTATGGCCATAATATGAATTCTAACAGTTGTCCAATAGGGCTGTCGGCTGTGTATCAACCTGACTTCTGCACAACACAACTGATGGTCCCAACCCCATTAATAAGGGAAAAAATTCCACTAATTAACCCTGACAAGGCACACCTGTGAAGTGAAAACCATTTCAGGTGACTACCTAATGAAGCTCATTGAGAGAACACCAAGGGTTTGCAGCGCTATCAAAAAAGCAAAGGGTGGCTACTTTGAGGAATCTAAAATATAAGACATGTTTTCAGTTATTTCACACTTTTTTGTTAAGTACATAATTCCACGTGTTCATTCATAGTTTTGATGCCTTCATTGAGAATCTACAATGTAAATAGTCATGAAAATAAAGAAAATGCATTGAATGAGAAGGTGTGTCCAAACTTTTGGCCTGTACTGTATGTATGTATGTAAGTATATATATATATATATATATATATATATATATATATATATATATATATATATATATAACTTTGGGGGTTTATTTTTTGCCAAAAACATTTAATATATGTGTGGATTCAGTGTGGAACTTGCACAATATGATTTCACACTCAGTGCCTTGGAATGACAGCAGCACAAATACCAAACAAAAATACCCCTTGGTGTTGTGTAACAGCTCTAGCTAAAGAGGTTGTAGGTAAGTTTGGGGTTAAGGTCTGGGTAATTAAAGGATCCAAAATTGTAACTACTGCCACGATGGTAATTGTGCACAAACTGCATAGCTATAAGGGAACATTAACCCCAAAATTTGTATTTAATTTGTGTTTTTCCATTATTCGCATTATTAATACAGATCTGAAATGATCTTCTATGTGAAAATTAACATTGTGGATGTGTTCATTATGAATGAATGTGTGATATTGATATTTAAGTTTGTTCTGCCACCTTTGTTGTTTTGTTTGGAAGATTTCAGCTCTGTCCTGCAGTTGCCACGCCCCCTTCCTTTGCCACTCAGTTCCCCCTGTAGTTCACCACACCTGTAATCATAGCCTCAGTCAGCCACAGACTTTATTAGACAGCACCTGTGCACGCAGTCCCTTCCATTTTGTTCAAACCACATGGAGGAATCCTTGCTGCTGAACATGCTGTGTCTCCTGCCTTGTGTCTGTTATTGAGCTATGTAAGTTTCATACATTTTACTTTGAATTAGTGGTGGGCAGATTGAGGCTTCGTGAAACAATGAAACAGTTGAAGCAAATGTGCCATATTGTGTCGAGGCTTCGAAATAATCCGACACCCGTCTCAACGATGACACCTAGTGGTCACTTGCAGGTGTTGATCTGAAACAACCTTGACAACGAGCCATTAAAAAAAAAAAATTCTTATTGTATTTTTCTAATATGTGAAGCTTGTAGGCTCCTCACTGTGCATAATGTTATTTTGGTCATGAAAAATTAATATTAATTAAAGCTGCGAGCAGCGATGGCCTCTGCGCGCGTCGGGGTTACCGGCAGACGCCGCTCCTTGTGACCGTGCATTTGCGCGGCACTCAGACACTGCAAATCGTCACCAATGAAAAGGGAACTCCCTGCCGAGTTCAACGATACCTCACACAAGACTCTATACGGTTAATTAGCTGTGAAAAGGGGCGTGGCTAAAGCATAGGGGGTGGGTCCAACCATCACCAATTAAAAATTAAGTCTCTGCTGAGTTCAATGATACCTCACACAAGGGTCTACATCAAACGGGTTATTAGTTATAAAAGGGTCATGGCTTAAACATAGGGGGTGGGCCAAACCATCACCAATGAATAAGGAGGTCTCTGCTGAGTTCAATGATATCTCACACAAGGGTCTACATGAAACGGGTCATTAGTTATGAAAGGGGGTGTGGCTAAAGCATAGGGGGTGGGTCAAACCATCACCAATTAAAAAGGAAGTCTGTGCTGAGTTCAATTATACCTCACACAAGACTCTACCTTAGATGGGTAAGGTTTTATGAAAGGGTGGGTGGCTTAAGCATAGGGGGTGGGCCAAACCATCACCAATGAATAAGGAAGTCTGTGCTGAGTTCAATGATATCTCACACAAGGGTCTACATGAAACGGGTCATTACTTATAAATTGGGGCGTGGCTAAGCACAGAGGGGCGGACCAAACCATGACCAATGTATAAGGAACTCTCTGCTGAGTTCAATGATACCTCACACAAGGGTATACCTTAAACGGTTTCAATGTTATGAAAGGGGGCGTGGCCTGAGGAAGTGGGTGTGGTTAAAGTCTGACGAAAAGTTTTTCTTTTAATAACTTTTCATCGTTAAGGTGTTGGGATGGTACAGACCAAGTTTGAAGTTGATCGGATGAAATCTGTAGGAGGAGTTCGTTAAAGTATAGCAACTTGACTTTTAGGCCTACTTCCTGTTGCCACTAGGGGGCGCTATGACTTTAAGTAAATATCGGCCTTTATTTGTCCTCAGGGTTGGACTCTTATGAATCCTGAAAAGTTTCGAGGTAATTGGACAATGTACACTCGAGTTACAACCCACCTCTGCTTTCGGGCGGAGAACGCACAAAATGGCTACCCTGCGGCCACGGCCAGTCCCATGACGAAAAGTTTTTCTTTTAACAACTTTTCATCTTTAACTTCTTAAGATGGCACAGACCGAGTTTGAAGTTGATCGGATGAAATCTCTAGGAGTTCATACGGTTCATTAGCTGTGAAAGGGGGCGTGGCTAAAGCATAGGGGGCGGGTCCAACCATCACCAATTAAAAATGAAGCCTCTGCTGAGATGAATGATACCTCACAAAAGACTACCTTAAATGGGTCAGCATGTATGAAAGGGGGCGTGGCTTAAACATAGGGGGCGGGTCAAACCATCACCAATGAAGAAAGAAGTCTATGCTGAGTTCAATGATACCTCACACAAGGGTATACCTTAAACGGTTCAAATGTTATGAAAGGGGGCGTGGCCTGAGTAAGTGGGCGTGGCCATATTATAGGGGCGGCTCAGTATACACCGCGTAGACCACACATTCTGAGTTTCATGCAACCGGATGATGTTTGTCATATAAGGCAGATTTCCTGTTGCCAGCGGGGGGCGCTATGACCAAAACTCAATTTTGGCCTGTAGGTGTCCTCAGGCCCGGACCCTTGTCAATCGTGAGAAATTTCGGGCAGATACGGCAACGTACACTCAAGTTACAACAACTTCTTTGTTCATCGCTAAACACTCAAAATGGCCGCCACGCCACGCCCACACCGTCTGACGAAAAGTTTTTCTTTTAATACCTTTTCATCGTTAAGGTGTTGGGATGGTACAGACCAAGTTTGAAGTTGATCGGATGAAATCTGTAGGAGGAGTTCGTTAAAGTATAGCAACTTGACTTTTAGGCCTACTTCCTGTTGCCACTAGGGGGCGCTATGACTTTAAGTAAATATCGGCCTTTATTTGTCCTCAGGGTTGGACTCTTATGAATCCTGAAAAGTTTCGAGGTAATTGGACAATGTACACTCGAGTTACACCCACTTCCTGTTTCGGCGGAGAAACGCACAAAATGGCCACCCCGCCACGGCCACGTCCCATGACGAAAAGTTTTTCTTTTAACAACTTTTCATCTTTAACTTCTTAAGATGGCACAGACCGAGTTTGAAGTTGATCGGATGAAATCTCTAGGAGGAGTTCGTTATAGTACGACATGTGGAAATGGCCAAAATCGCACTAATTTCTAACATTTAATTAAAAATGGCGGACTTCCTGTTGGGTTTAGGGTATGGCTCAAATTAAGTTTTTTGTACATCTTGACATGTTACATATGTGTACCAAGTTTCGTGAGTCTACGTTAAACGCACTGCAGGGGCTCAATTTTCTTAACTTTCTAGGGGGCGCTAGCGAGCCATTTTTGTGCGCCTATTCCCGAAACCCTTAAAATACGTAAATTTTCACCAGACTTGATGCGACCGCCAAATTTGGTGAGTTTTTGAATATCTTAAGCCCCTCAAAAAGCCAATTCATTTGACGGGAAAATAATAATAGAAAGAAAGAAACAAACAATTAAAGCTGCGAGCAGCGATGGATGGGCCCTCGCGCCTCTGCACGTCGGGTTTCCGGTGGGTACGCCCCCGCCTTATGCACTGCATTGACGTGCACTCAGACGCGCCGCAAACCACCACCAATGAAAAGGGAACTCCCCCGCCGAAGTTCAACGATAGCTCACACAAGACTCTACGTCATACGGTTCATTAGCTGTGAAAGGGGGCGTGGCTAAAGCATAGGGGGCGGGTCCAACATCACCAATTAAAAATGAAGCCTCTGCTGAGATGAATGATACCTCACAAAAGACTCTACCTTAAATGGGTCAGCATGTATGAAAGGGGGCGTGGCTTAAACATAGGGGGCGGGTCAAACCATCACCAATGAAGAAAGAAGTCTATGCTGAGTTCAATGATACCTCACACAAGGGTATACCTTAAACGGTTCAAATGTTATGAAAGGGGGCGTGGCCTGAGTAAGTGGGCGTGGCCATATTATAGGGGGCGGCTCAGTATCACACGTAGACCACACATTCTGAGTTTCATGCAAATCGGATGATGTTTGTCATATAAGGCAGATTTCCTGTTGCCAGCGGGGGGCGCTATGACCAAAACTCAATTTTGGCCTGTAGGTGTCCTCAGGCCCGGACCCTTGTCAATCGTGAGAAATTTCGGGCAGATACGGCAACGTAACACCAGTTACAACAACTTCTTTGTTCATCGCTAAACACTCAAAATGGCCGCCACGCCACGCCCACACCGTCTGGACGAAAGTTTTTCTTTTAATAACCTTTCATCGTTAAGGTGTTGGGATGGTACAGACCAAGTTTGAAGTCCATCGGATGAAATCTCTAGGAGGAGTTCGTTAAAAGTATAGCACCTTGACTTTTAGGCCTACTTCCTGTTGCCACTAGGGGGCGCTATGACTTTAAGTAAATATCGGCCTTTATTTGTCCTCAGGGTTGGACTCTTATGAATCCTGAAAAGTTTCAAGGTAATCAGACAACGTACACTCGAGTTACACCCACTTCCTGTTTCGGCGGTGAAATGCACAAAATGGCCGCCCCGCCATGGCCACGCCCTATGACGAAAAGTTTTTCTTTTAACAACTTTTCATCTTTAACCCTTGTATTGTCCTTCGTGTCACGGGAACTTGTTTAGTTTATTCACGTTTTGTATTAGCCTCGCGGCCTCGTCCTTCGGGTCCCGGGGACCCTGGCTTATTGTGATTCTATGAATGTTACTGGCTCGCGCCTCTGTCCTTCGGGTCCCGGGGACCCTCGCTTATTCTATGTTATTCCATGTCACACGCCGCTTCGTCCTTCGGGTCCCGGGACCCTAGCCTACTATTTGAAAGTCAAAGACGAAGCTCAAACCGCCCGCTACGACTCAAGAGGCTATTGCCTCACGCAGTCGCGCGGTAGGACCCTGTGCAGCTCCTGCAGATGTATTCCTGGCAGCCACCGCACACGGTGTGTGTCTTGCGGTCCTTTTCTTTGCACAGAGCTGACACCTCTTCGCTTGCTGGGCACTCTCGGTTCCGCCGCCGTCGTTCGTCCTCCTCATCGTTCTTCTTCCTCCTCGTCGCTCCTCGCTGGTCTTGTCGGGCTCGTGTGACACCAGTGCCTGACCTGGCGCGCCTGACCTCGGCCACACGGCGGAAAAGACGCGGCAGACGCTATGCGTGCGAGGGAGATGCGAGCCGTTCTCCATGAGCGGAGGTGACGGGCCTGCCCAGCTGCTCGAGGAAAGCCCCTGCGCCTGTTGAGCTTTGCCACGCAGCCACTTCGGCCTGAGCTCGCCAGAGCAAAAGGCGTTGTAGGCGGGCCGATCGTCGAGAATGTTGTGGAACAGCGACAGCGCCGTCTTCGCTCAGCGCGCCGGACTTTCGGTATGGGCTACCAGCTCGTCCGCTGTTCACTCGTTCCTGTGCGGTGATAGTTCAGATGACTGCCGGGCTTGGAGGTTTGTTGGTACTCTACCTTAATGCACGTGTTCAGCAGCATACTCTTTAGAGCACGTACGACCCTAGCACTTTAGTACAATGAAGCGCAAACTGGGCGACGGCCTGGGTCGCGGCGCCCTTGTGCGCAAAGTCTACCGCAGACGACCGTTGGTACAAGGTTCAGGGCATCACCAAGACTCTCGAGTCTATCAAGCTGTACAGGAAACGAGCGCGAGCGAGCAAACACAACATGATAAGCATGGACATGTTCACGAGGGTCGTTAGGGACCTGAACGCCAACCCACACAGTTCGCTCGAGTGGGTGCCAGGGTACGTAAGAAACCTGAATGCGCCCAACGAGTCCCACGGGTTGACACTCAAGGAAGCGCTGTTGCAACTGTTGAGGTCAAGAGCGCTCACTCCGGAAGCCTGCAGGCTCCTGTGGGACAAGACCCACATGTCCTCCATTATAGGCACTGTGGTAGACGCTCAGTGCAAGGACGTGTTCAACGAAAAGAAGACAATACGTGACGTGGGCCCGGTGTCTCGACTCATTCTCACGCAGCTCAAAGCTCTGCGCCTGACTCCGATATGCGCAGGCCTCAAAGTCGCCGGTGTGCCCAGGCCCGACAGGTTTAGCGGCAGTGGCAGTGGCAGTGGCAGCAGTAGCCGCGTACCCGGAGCCTACACATACCACAACGGCTGTACACGGTGCACGTCCATAGACGACACGTGGGGATTCTACGAACCGGGTGGACCTAGTGGCCCAGGACACCGTAAGGGACAACGTAGTGCTGCTTGAGCTCAAGACCAGGAACAACGACGAACTGGATCCGGTCACCTTGTGGCGATACAACACGCAACTGTGGCTCACATGGTTGATGTTCTCGCTCACGTACCCGAGCATGGCGGAGCGGTCCGCGGCATACCTGGTGATCGTCAGACCCGGGACCAACAAGGTTGACATGAGGGGTTGCTCGCGACCCACGATTTCTAGGTCCCTGCGCAGCAAGTTCCCGTGGCTGAACAGTTTCGCCCCCCGCAGTGCTCAATTGTCTCACTCCTACGTGGGGAACATGAAGTCGTAGTTCGGCTGGCCTCTGCAGAGCCGACGGACCTCCCGCTTAGATGAGACAGAGTTGAGTTACAGGAACAAGCTTTTCAATGACGACAAGAAGAGGTTCGCCGCCGTCGCTTGGCCCGGTCAGAGTGAAGATGATTCCAACGATGATTAAAACTGCTGTGGTCTACATGAACTCTCTTTCTTTCTTGTTTTTTTTCTTCAAAGTAGAATAATTGTTTCCCGGAGGCCATGGAAAGTTTCATGGATGCGTACCACATCTACCTGTCACTGTTGCGGTCGCGAGGTCGCTGCGGTTGTACACACACAGACACGCACACACGCACACACACGGACACACACACACATATATATATATAGTTCTCCTCTGTGGTGACTCAGATTGTGAGTCCTCCATGGTCTTTGGTTGAATAAGCTGTCCCCGAGTCAAACCAATCTCAAGACAGTGTACTGTCTATGACCCAGTGCTCCAATAGGCTCCTACTCCACCATTTTGACCAACATGGGTTTGAGACACAATGCTATCCACGCAATGCTCGCAAACCCTCACCTAGCCCCGTTCGAATTGATCGGACCACCGCGTTTCGCCACAGGATTGGACTCTGATAGACCATCTCATGGTTATCCACAAAGTCAAGGAGAGTGACTACATCGAGGATGATCCACAGGGGTCAATACTGAGCATGGCCAGAACGCTGGCGTTGTGCTACATCTCGGAGAATGAGGGCAGTCAGTGTGTGGTGCTTGTCAAAGATGGAACTAGGGCTCAGAAGCCAGCCGTGAGGGAGCTGAGACTCAACCGCACGCCTGCGCCTCACATGGAGTTTTGTATGCGCAATCTATGCGCCATAGAATACACAATGATGAAACTGTTGGCCGATATGGGTATGAAAAACAAGTTGTTTCTAGTGACCGGGGCCAAGGGAGAATGTGAGGGGGCCAAGGGAGAATGTGAGGGAACCTCTGTCGAAAACCTTGTGTCGTTCCACGAGAAGTACACGGAGGATGACAGTGTGTTGCCGAATATGCTCAATGACCTGACACCTCCCGAGTGTGAGCTCTGCAACGTATATCCCAGTTACGGAGAGATAGAACGTCCCGGGTCTCGGCGGTTGCGGGCGTAAGCCGCGGACCCCGCGAGTTCACAAGTGTCTTTTGCGGGACGCGTGGTTCGCTGTGTAGGAGCACAGAGGCTGACACGCTGCTCGTGGAGTTGGCCAATGTCCTCACGGGCAGCGTGACGGTGCAGCGCCGGATTCCGATGTAGTGGCCGTGCTTACGGCTTGTGGACGGGAAGGGATTACCATGAGGATGGACAACAAGAGCTACCGGGAGGGTCGAGACATGCACACGTCGAGCTTCGGCGAGCTGTTGTGTGCTAGTCCCCAAGAGAGACACGCGCTGAAACCGACATTTGGTGAGCTTTCTTCGAGCGAGGATAGGTTCAGAGTTCTGTGTGACATCGCTGCCGGGGACGAGCACCTGCTACCAGAGACGGGAGCAGCAACAAAAACTTTGAAGCAAGTCTCGGATGAGCACGAGGAGGCCGAGGGGAGAGTCGACCTAAAGCTAAACGTAGCCAGGTACCTATACCTGGCCGGGATCAGGGGATCTGTGTACGTCACCTTTCTGTCAAGGTTCTCGAGCAAAGGGGACCGAAGTTAAGGTGTTGTGTCGCTGCTGTGGACGCACACTGTGTCAATGCAAAAACGGTCAGTTTCCTATTCGAAACACTATGGCCCGCGATTTGACCAGGGCCTGACGGCAATCTCCGATTCGAAAAGCCCGCGGTGTTGGAGAGAAGAGGAAGATCTCCTGTCTGCAGGAGCACGAAAAAAAAGTCCCTGAGCTCGAGCTCGACGATGGTGTAGACGGCGCGAACTGTGCAAGGAACAGGAGAATGTCTTGCGTGGTCTCAAGCGCTTGAGCAAGGCGTACATGACAGGCCTGGTACAGAGGGGCAGCCACGGTCGCTTTTTGAGATTGAACCGAGCAGGCAGGTGTTTTTTCCTGTGCATCAAAGGAGATGTAATTAGAGATGCTAAGGAGCGTGCGGAGAAGCTGGTGTTCATGGCGCTGTGTGGGACCGACTACAACAAGGTGCCAAGGGAACTGGGGATCAAGAGATTGATGACCGTGGCAGTGACCAAGCACACAGAGTTTTCCTCCTGGTGTCACTCGCTGAGGAGTCTATGGGACGCAATCGGCACATGTTCCCCTCGGGACTGTTACAACCTGGGTGTACAACTTCGAACCGGCCATAGTCCCAAAGTCGGTCCAGTCTAAGTATTGGACCGAGTTTAATTGTGACTTGATGGTCCGGAGCATGAAATATGTGTACGAACTGTGGAACCTGATGAAACCGAGACCTGGTTCCGAGTACGGATTCTCTGAGCGTGACGGTGTAGTCTGCTTTAACTGTGAAGACTCAACGCTGGACTCCACGCTGGACTCGGGGCCTGTCCAGGAAGTGTAATGTGAACTCGGTCTCGATAACCACAGCAGCATGATGTGTACGGTGTGATATGTATATGTTGTGTGGTGTACAATAAACTCCTTTAACCCATCCTTTACTGTCTCACAGAGTGTTTCTCTATGTTTGTGCAAATCAAGGTGTATACTGGATAACGTGTCACGCGGTTCTGGGGGTTGACATGACGGCTGTGCAACCTGCTCTCGGTGTCGACATGGCATACGGTCTAGGAACCTGCACGCACAGCCGTTGTGGTAAAGACTTGTGTTTCCACTCCATGTGTGAAGCCTGCGCCACACTGCCCAATGTCCAAACCTCACTGTACAAAGTTGAACCTGTGTACACTCAGAGAGCACAAATGCTGTTGCTGTATGTGTTGTATCAGTAAAGACATGTCAGCATCGAATTGAATGAACCCCATGGTGTGTTTCTTTTGTCTTTTGGTTGTATATGAAATCATATCTCACAGGGTGACACAGGCATTGATTACCCATCACTTTCTGACCCTTGATACGGTTACGGTGTGAATGGATGGAAAGCAGGAAAGGAAATCAAACAACACAGTCACACTGTGATCCAGGCATAGGTACACTTTATTGACTCAAAAGTACATGTATGTATAGTAACACACAGTTGGCTATGATCCATGTAGAATGCCTCATGGTGTGCCAACATGTAAACACAGAATGGTACAGACTTACAACATAACACATTACGGGTTGTACAGCTCAGTGGTCATGACCCCGGGGTCGGTAGCATGACAGCAAATCCCGCTGGTCACCTTTGTTGACAGTGTGAGTGCAACACGCATCCATGTTCACACGGGACCATAGGGGAGATTCACCAACGATAGCATCTATGGACCACCGGAAGATTGACAGGGCTTTATAGTCATCCTCAGTGACGTGGGTCTTGAGAGCCTCGAGGATCTCTCTTGCACTGTTCTTGTTGCGAGCATCTCTGAACCTCTCAACCTTGTACATATCCAGCCACGAGTGGACGTCTTTGTGGCCCTTGCTTCCCTCGAATATGCAAGCCAATCCGTCCACGATAGCTTCCACTAGGTTCATGTCACACATAGCACCACCCTGTGTGAAGTGCTCGGGGTGATGGGGGTTTTCCTTGTAATGGTGCTTGAGTCCAAAGTTGGCCATGGGTGTTATCAGTGCATGGGGGTCACGGTAGATATTGTCCCACGAGTGGGCTCTGGTGTCCTCTTGGCTGAGCTTGGATCCACACCGTTGATTGGGAGCCTGTCTCTCTTTTGCCTTGTCAGCCAGGGCGTTCATCTCCATGTGCACGGCCATGATACCGGCATACGCAGTTGCTTCCATCTTACTGGTCTTACTAGAATCGTGACACATGATGCTTCTCACATAGTGCCTGTCGGCCAGAAGGTCCAGAGTGTTTCCACTATTCCTGGTGTCTTGCTCCAGAGCTCTGGCAACCAAGGTCCCGATCATGGTCACAAACATGGTGTGTGACAAGAGGGCCTTATGGTGCTCCCTTAAGGGGAGACATGCCCTCAAGGCTTCCTCACACTCGTCGGGCCAGACATTTGCACCCGCAGCGGAGCACAGGACATGAACCAGTTTGCTGGTCGTGTGCGGGGTCACAGGGAGCACGATCTTCAATTTCCTTTTATTGCATGCACCTACGATATCACGCTGCGGGACTCCATAATCGACTTTGGCAGGTAGAGATATTGATTGTGTTCGGGGATCAGCGGCTGTATTATCACTTGTGTACCCGGATCCTTGTTCGCCATGTCCTTAGCGGAAGCGCTTGTCTGGTCCGTATGAGGTTTAGCGTACGCCATGTCCTGGGTCTATTGGTGACAGGAGTTGGAGGATTGAAGGGCAACTTTAGTAGACAGAGACAACTGAAGTAGTACTGGTCCAATATAAAGTACCAGTGTCAAAGTGTCACAAGTAGATAGCTCATAGGTATAGGAGCCATGGCTGTGTCTTAGGACTGGAGAGTAACGTGTGAATAGAGCATCCTTAAGTACTTGTCCTTACGGCACAGTGATTCACGCGTTTGGACATGTATGCCACGCTGCACACACTTACAGCAAAGGCTCTGTAAGACCCCTGTCTATCCTCACGGGGACACGTCGGTTCCCGCTACACTTCAGTGTCGTGATTATAACAATCAATAACGTGCAGGTTAGAGCGGACAGGGTAACTGAAGCAGCGCCCATGAACCGGATTCGGGCTATCGCGCGCTCACAGTCTACACAACCCTGAGATCGAGCGATTGTCCTCGCGGTATTTTGTCCGCGTATTTTCGAACTCCCCCCGATCCATGGCAATCATGGTCTGTAAAACAGTCTCCCCTCGCTTCCAGCAATTGGGACGAGCGGTCTGCTCCGGTCCCGAACGCTAGCGATAGATGTATGCATCTCGGCCTCAGACAGAAAGTAGACCCTGGAGACTATCCTGGGGCTCTTGTTCGCTTCGACCTGACGCGGTGGTTGCGGCGACACCGTGAGCTCCCTCGGGCGCCGGTCCTCAGTGTGTAATCGTGTCCCATTGTGGCTGGTAGCAGACAGGACTCACGCACGAGTGCCCGCACACCACCGGGCACTCAGAACCTATCTCGCCCCTCTGGTTCACTAGGCACGCCGGGACCGTGGTATTGTCAACCACCAGAGGCTCGCATATCCCGATCAAGTCGCATGAGGGCACCCTGTAGTTTGCGTCTGCATCGCACACCATGGGCCTGTCCAGCCAACAAGTCCTGTTACCATGGGAAGAATCGATGAAGGCCATGTACCAACGCGAGAGCACCACAGGCTTCCAATGCGCCCTCTCGACCACCACGATGAGCCTGGATGACAGCGAACGGCTCGCTACGGGTACGTCTGTGTAATACTCGGTAATGAATTTGGGCTCGCACCCGGTCATGTCCGACCTCTTGACGCCCTGCGCACAAGAGAGTAGACGGCGGTGAGCTCCCTGTAAGGCGAAGGTGACAGCATTGAGCTGCACGGCCAACTGTAACGCGCCGCTCTTCCAGGTGTCCAGCAACTCGTTGAATGCACTCGTATCGTTGGACCCCAAGACCGGCGGGCTGTGTACGGACTTGACTGCGGCGCTCGGCAAGTGTTCCGCTACAGAGGTCAGCGCATCGTCTATCAACCTCCTGTAGGGTCGCATGACGTCCACGACTTGCGAACCCGAGCCTCTGTTTGCCAAGAGTTTGAAAACGCCTGGGTCTAAAGTGTTCGAGAGGCCCAAGACATCCACGAGAGTGGCTACATCGCCGAAGGCTGCTGCTAGTGAGGACGTGGCCCTGGTATACTCACGCTTGGCTGTGTTCAAGGTGAGCTCAGCCTCATTCCAACTGCCACTGGAGCACAGTCGATCGCAACGTTGATTTGACTTATTGTCCTCGGTTAAGCCTGTACAGGCCACTTGGGAGCAATCGGGATACTCGACTTGGAGATGGGTCAGGTTCAATCCCAGAAAGAAATGGTACACTAGGAAAGGGTTTCTTCCAGGCATGCGGATCTTCCATTTACCGGGGGGGATTATTACTCTGTGATCCTGGGAGTCGAGAGAAGCTCGGCCTGGGGTTTCACCGGAGCTCGCGTTCAACGGTGCTAAATGTTGACCGAAACCCACTGGGTTTCTAGCCCAAAGCAGAGTTAGCAGTAGACAGAGTTTTGGAGGCCGTAGTCATCTCAAATCATCTCCAGTCATCATCATCATTTGAGTTTCCTGAACCGTTGTTGCCGGTATGTACTGCACATCGACAGAGCATCACAATCAACGCAATGTTGATTAATAAAGCGAGTACAGTAGCACTCAGGCATAGCGCAGAGGTGCGAGCCAAAATGTACGCTACGTGTTGCACTCTCAATTCCGTGCCCCTCTCGTCCTGCACGAGCACTGTAGCCAGTCGAGAGAACGTGTCCCCTAGAGCGCCAAGAGAATTGTTCATTGTGGTCACACACGCCTGGGCCTTCTCGTCGAGATCCCGGTTGAAGTCAGGGCAGTAGAGGACCGCGACGGCTTCCACGATCCTGGAGGTGAGCGGTCCCAGGGCCGCGATGTAGCTTTTCACATTGGGGCCCAGGGACTCATCTCTTTGCATGTAGTAGCCTGGTGCGGGCTGAGGGGACGAGGGCGGCTGGGATCCAAAAGAGAACAGCTCCAGGTCACACGGGATCTCAACGCGCCTCAAACCGTGGTTGACAGCGACTATCATCTTAAGCAACATGTCGCGGTGTGTCAACGCCACTTGAAATGGGCAACGGGTACCCTGTGCCTCCTTGAGGCCCAACCGTTATACTATACATAGTCTCCCAAACCCATGCACTCCTGGCTAAACGCCTGGACCACGGCGTCTTGGATACAAGTGCATACTAACCAGGGCCGAGGTCAGCCTCAGAGTGAACATTGGACCGATGGGAATGTGGTGGTGATCTTGTGCTTACTGTAAAGCCACTCGTTTCTTCTCCCGTGAGCATGGGTTTCCCGAGCCAGCCAACTCGCTTCTGATACACTTTGTAAAACAGTGGAGTGTCTAGATCCGTTTGACCGGTACTGTCACAGAGATCCTAGCGGATGCTGAGCCCCGCTAATGTAGCGGTGGCAACCGTGGCGCTGGTTCTCACCGTGGTCTATGTCTTGTTCGTCTTCGGTGTACACCAAAGGAGGTAAACCTGAGATCTTTGCTCCTTACAACCGTGTTCGGCGAATGGACGCAGATTGTCCCTCGGCGGATTCACAAAGGCCACCATGTCCTTGTAATTCAGATTGACAAGCTGCGCACCATGCGGGATGACCTTTATCCTCTCAATAGGGTTGTGGGCATTGAACTCGCCGGCGATGGGCAACGGAGCGCCTACGTTCATGTCCGAGGACAAGCCCAATCGCAGGTTCGACATCTCAGGAACCGGCGCGAAGCTTTTCACCGGAGACATGCCCTCGGTCACGCGCTGGAAGAACATGCCCCCTTCTAGCTTATAAACGCCGTCCACGCGGAGCATAACGAGTGTCCGCCTCCGAAAGCCGGGTCCCTCGTGATACCGGTAATATAAGGTCTGGAGCCTTTGCAGCGCCGAGTCGATAGCAGCGGAGAGCTCCGTGAAGGTCAGCTGGCGTGCGAGGTGCCAAAGGTGTAGTCGAGGTATCCCAGCGAATATCTACGCACTCCCCACTTGGCCATGTCCTTGATGATGCCGGTGAGGTCAAACATTGAGTAGTGGACCCTGGCAGAGTCCCCGGTCCCGTTCTTTCCACTGTGTCTGTTGAGCAATGTCATGTGAGCGCAGCTCTGGGGCACGTAGTCGGCCGAGGGCAGTGAGACCACTATGCCCGCGCGGTTGTTCGATCTCGTGCACAGCTCCTCGAACACCACAAGTCCTATTCTCTCACGGTGTCGTTCGTCACGCGGTAGCTTGATCGCATAGTCCTCTATCGTCTCTCCCACGGTCCAGCGAGCAGGTCTCACTTGTTCACAGCCCGCGTAGAGACCCCCAGTGGGGAACACAGATATGGTGTCCAGGTTCAGGAAAGCCCCATGTAACGACACGAGCAGGCCTAACTCCCGTAACACAGTCTCAGCTCGCACCTGGTCGGGCAACAGGGTGTCACTGAGCACACCTCTTAGACTTTTGTCCGTCACGGGATAAAAACTCAGCCGTCTTCCTGCACTGTTCATCCCGGCTGCTGGGCGATAGGTGTTTGGACAGATGATGATGATGTTCACGGCTTGGTGTCGGCACACGCTGCAGTCCTTGGGGAACGACGGAGCCTCACGACAATCAGGAATGGGATCTTTGACATCTTTCCGGTACAGGAGGGTTTCCTCCGAGTCGTATATGGCCGTCAGTGTGAGACACCTCTCCTTACCACCGCTACATTTAAAGAGATTGTACTCACGAGATTGTACATCGTACCCGCTGATCCTAATGACTTCTGAGATCATGTCTGCCGACAGCCCAGGTATCAAGTCTAACTTGGACCCATATAGACTGTTGATCATGGCAAAGTCCACAGACTTTACGCGCAGGTCCACGTCTATGACTACCACTCTCGGAGCTCGCTTGCCACTCTTTATGGTCAATATCCAGTCGAGTACGGCGGCGATCTCTTCCTGACGCGGCGTGACTCGGCTAGAGTGTTTACAAAAGCGCAGCTTCACACCGATCCGCTTTCCCCAGCCTTGGTGGATGACAGTTTTCAAGGTGTCCACGGCCGCAAGTGGCACGTGCAGCTCGCGCATCTTTGCGTTGTCCTCGTCCTTTGACAAGGATCGTACGGCTATGCGCAAATATTGCTGTTCACCGAGAGCCGGTGCACGGTCTTGTATCACAATGTCAAACTCGACCAATACCACGTCACATCGCAGCACATGCAGAGGCGCAGATGGCGCGTCTCGTTTCGGTCCAGGCGAGCGGGTGAAAATGTCCATTTTGACTAGACAGAAGCTTTCAGTCGTGGCGGGGACCGAACCGTACAGAACCCTACCCTGGCTCCTTATTGAGGTTTCGGGTTGGGTGCGTGTGATTTCGAGAGTCCAGTCATTATTGCTGCCCTCGAATCCTTTTGACAGGTGAGCTAACGGGTCGAGACACGTGGTGAGCACAGGCCTTCGGTGGGATGTAGTCCAGTAGTGCTCGGCTGCAATTGCAGGCTGTGCTCAGCTTGGGTTCTCACACACAGTTGACACTGAGCATGTCAGATAGCCCATCAGCTTAACGCTCGCTGCACTACGGCATGGGCTTGCAATGTGTCGAACAAGCCGCAGTGGAAGCTTTCCACCACCAGTTTATATGTCCAGCGTTCCACCAAAAGCCGCATGAGTCCCTTTTGGTCCAATTGAGGCCTCTGGTAATGTCATATCGCGAGTTGTATTTCTCAATATGCTTCTTGTTTGCTGCGAGCAATAACCTGTTCCCCAAACTACCCGTGTACCAAGTGAGCTCGTTGAATGTGTACCTGTCAGACATGCCCATGGGGACGGTGATTTTAGTGGGTATGATGACCGTGTCGTGTTCCGCCAGCCACAATGGATTGGATTGCACAAACTCAATGGCCGCTTTAGGTCCCAGATCTTGCTGGCCGCGTAGCGGTTTTGCCACGGTCTCGTACATGAGGTTTGCCAATTCATAGGATGACATTTTGTTCAACGTGTAGTAAATTTTCTCGAACAACATACCCGTACACATGGGCTGGTAGTTCAAGTTGCACCTACACGTGTTTGGTTCCAGCCTGGATAGTTCAACGCACAGATTACCAAGAACCTCCTCTGGCATGTCCCGGAGCCACACCACGGTTAGCCTATCGAGCGTGTCGAGAAACACCTTGGATTCTATCCTCTGAGCAAAACCTCCTGGTACCAAGTAATCCCTCCGGTGTCCACATATTGTGTCGTGCCAGGACGTTCCGGCGAGTATCACACTCTGACCTACGGGACATGGCAGACTGTGTGGCTTACAACGTTCCTTAGACTCCCCATTCACAAATTGCCCGCCCGGACACACCGCTGCGCATCGTAGTCCTTCACCGCCTCTGGGATGTCTAACGGGTCGCCCCAGAGGACACTGGCGTGCACAGCGTGCTTGATGGCTGGCCGTACACCCGATCAGATACGGCGTAACCTTCGTGTGGCAGTAGTTGACGTTGGGACTACACTTGTCTAGATTGACATTATTCCACGGCACAGATTTCTGACTCGTAAGACTCGTGATCAGTGCTGTTAGCATATACTCTATGTGCAGCGGGTTCATGATTATTCTCATCATGCACAGACATCAAGACACACATTAACACTGTTGTTGACACTGACACTGACAATAAAGACACTCACGCTGGGCTTGTTTGTGTGTGTTTCTTTCATTTTATTATTCAACACAGGTCATGGTACAAAACATTTCAGCTGTGTGTGTGTGTGTGTGTGTGTGTGTGTGTGTGTGTGTGTGTGTGTGTGTGTGTGTGTGTGTGTGTGGCAAAGAACACAGCTCCCAGAGCCCGTATTAACCCCACCAAGGACTCAATCTATGTAACCGTTGCGTTGAATGTCTGTACAATCAAATCAACCCAAAGAACCTTTGTTGACACTGACATTGACAATAAAGACACTCACCCGGGCTTGTTTGCATGTGTGTTTTATCTTGTTTTTTATTATCATTATTCCACACAACACAGATCTCAGGTACAAAACATTTCGGCTTAGTGTGTGTAGCAAAGACCACGGGCGCTTCAGCGTCCTGGCGTGTACCCTATTGTGTATAGGACAAGGGTAAGTTGCAGACTTTCCATTGCTCTCGGACACAAAAGAGTCCCGCTCCAGTCTTCCTAATAGTCACGGGGACACCCCAGAGCAAAGCCAGTCTCCGGGCTTCACTTTCCATCGGGCCTGATCCGGCACTTCGGCGAGCCCGGAGACTACCAAGGGCTGAGTGTGTCCCAGGGCTCTCAGTAATCCCTGGAAACGGTTTCCCAGCGACGTGACATCGTTCAGTATGGGGTTTGAGGATAGGCCCACGGAAAGGGATAGCGGGTCATCACAGCCCGGGTCTTCTAGGTCTTGCGTGTTGAACGTGTCCACGTACTCGAAACCTGAGTCCTCCTTATAGCAGTTGGGGAGCCGTACGCACTTCCTAAACGAGTATGGGGCCTTGTCGATAGACGAGCGCCTGTTTGTCGCATGATTCGAGTCGAGTCTCAGATAGCTGGACCCCGAGGAGTTACAACCTCCTCTTACCATAGCGTTGCCCAGGTCGCAGAGTCCGCACAAGCCTGCGTCCTGCGGGTAGGACAGCAGCACGTAGTTGAGAGAGACATTCTCCATCTCGTCGAGCAAAGGTCTGTATGCCTCTATGCCCTAAACGCTCAACAGTTCTACCGGCAGATACCAGAGCATCCTCAGACTGAGTTTGGACTTGGCCAGGAAGCCCTGACGCATAACGGCTATTTTACCCGCACGCTCGCTAGCTTCCTGAGACACGGGTCATGCTCCCACTCGGTCCTTTTCACTTTTGCTAATCTAAACAGAGACTCAACTATCACTGAGATCAGACTCGTGGTCAAGGCCTCAGAGACCTTGTGCTTAACAGAGCGTTCCGCATGGGTAGCGAATCTCTCGTTGCACTTCCGACAACACTTGAGGTCCACGTCCAGGTTCAGTCTGCTGACAGGCCTTCCGGGTAGAAACACCTCATTGTAGCACAGAGAACGCGTGGCATCTCGGTTCGCGACAATGGTACTCAGATGTCCTCTGGATGTTACGGTGTACCGGTGCACTGTGTTACCCGTAGCAGGGTTTACGCGGTCTTCCATGAGCAGCACGGGGTTGACAGAGCCCCAGGTTTCACGTGCCGGTAGAGTGCGCAAGGGCTCGGTAGAGGTGCGCGTTAGACAATAATTGACCAGGTCGTCAAACTTCAGATCGTGGCCCATGTGCACACTACAAAGCAAAGTAAGGGAAAGCCCTCGGTCCATCCGTCAGGGTCCCCGCGAGGTTGTTGAATGTGTTCACGGTGGCCATTTCTTCCCTGGGACATGGGCAGACAAGACATCTCGGGTTCCCGGTGCTCAGCTCAGCCGGTACGGTTTGACGTTCATCGTCTAGTTCGTCGAGATTGTCTAGTGTCGCCGCGTGACGACTCGATGAGGGTTCCTCTCCTTCAGTCAGCCCTGGGCATTCCTGTTCAAGTTCAGGCCGCTCCTCTCTGTTGTCAGGGTAGTTCCACAGAGAGAACCAGATGTGATCGTTCCCCGTCAACGGGATCCCATGGAGAGACTGATGAGCCTCGACACTCCTGTCAAGCAGCCCTTCTGTAGCCGTCATGGCTCTCGTGTCTGGGAGTCCCAGGTTACCCCGATCGGAGTAGTGCACACCTAAGGCTCGGTTGAATAACGGGTAGTGGTGCATGATGTCATACTTTCTGGTGAGCATCTCACCTACAGTGTCGATAAACAGTGAGCACACTTGTGCGCCGAGTTTCAGTTCCTCGTCCTGGGCATTCTGTGTGTAATGCTCTAAAAAGCTTGCACACTTGACACCCTTGGACAGGCATATGTCCTCAAGAGCGGCCTGGGTAGCCACCGGTTGCAGGTCCCCGATCGGCTCCTGGACATGTATCTCCCGCTCCAGTACACAGACTGAGCTCCTCTTTCCGCCGACAGTGAAGTTCCGAAGTACTCGTGCGGGGTGACAGGTTGTAGTTTCAAAGCTAGAGGCAACCACACGGATGCACAGTGAGTCACCCTTGTGCAAGACAAGAGCTAGGGCCGAGGTGTTCCAAACGTACCACTCGTTCTCGACGCTCCCTCGGGTCACATAGCACGTAGCAGGAGGCCTTGGTGAACGGCTGTCCCCAGTGGCCAGGGCTTTTCTCCCCTTTAGGCCGTGTGCATTTGTAGTAGACGCCATGGCTTACTAGGGCACACTATTGTACAAAAGTTAGCAAGATATTTGGGACGGTAAAGAGAAGCGTCAGTGGTCCTCTGGCCTATGCTGGACACTCGTTCACTGACAGAAGGTTCACCTGCAGTTGGACGTCTCACACCCCTGGTGAGACGTGGTCGGACTGTCATCCGTGGTCGGACTGTCATCCTTGGTCGGACTGGCATCCTTGGTCGGACTGTCATCCGTGGTTGGTTTTCAGCCGTGCTGAGACTCACTTACCGGTCAGGGAAACACCCCGACAAACCCACTGAATTACAATAACTTACCCGTACCGGGGACAGACCCGGTGGAAGTGCAGAAAGGATAGGATAGAATAGTAATAGAAATAGATGGCAAGGTGTATACGTGCCCAAATGAAACACGCACAGTCACAATCACACTGTCATACTCACATCGTTACTGGAAGACAAGAAGTGAGCATAAGAAGGTCCCTTGTAACCCGGGTCAAATTTGTAGGTTCTGTTCTCCGGGTTGCCACAGATGTCTGTGGGTTTCTCCGTGTGTCTGAAAGACGGCAGTTGCTGCAGCTCCTCCATGGCGCTCTCCACGCCCAATCTCAAGGTGGTGCACATGTGTTTATTCTGAGCCTGCACCATCACGTTGATATCCAAGTGTAGGAGCACCGCGGCCAGCAACAGCCTCATCATCAGGCTTTTACCACACTGTCTCGGAGCTAGGCACAGGGTGTAAGGGTTGGCGTAGCGAGAGAACTCTCTCTCCACATGGTAGCAGTGACTTAGGGCAGGGTTAACGTGGTCATAGCTCTCCGAGCCCAGAGGGGCTAGGCCCAGTTTGTCCAGCAGAGCGTGCTTGTACTTGAACAGAGCATCGCCAAACTGGCTCCTAGTGACACCCAACACCACACCCCTGAAGAGCTCAAGCTGAAAGGGTTCCATCCTCATGCCCTTGACTTGGAAATATTCAAACACCCTGTGAATCAGCCGTTCAAATCGATACATGACAGAGCCGGACGTGTCCTTCACACATGCGCCATGAAGCTGTAGCCTGCGCATCCTAGCCTTGGCACCCTCGAGTCCCAGCTCCTTTATCAGCGCGGCTTGTGCCACTCGGTCCGTTATCAGGCGATTGTACTCTGTCATTCTGTTGTTCTCCATCTGCTCCCTTTCTCTGTTGCGGTAGTCCTTGGAGAGTCTGGTTCTCACACAGTCGACAGCCACGCCAACGGGCACGGACCTAGAGTTGTCGATGGGATCGCGCACCACGTTGCCGAGCAGCCACAAGCAGTCCTCCGGGTTCGTGGACAGCGCTCGTTTGGGACATTGCAACCCCGTTGACGTGTTACACCCAGAGATCAACTGGAGCTCCGGGGAAGACGAGAGCGTCATACTATGTCCCAGAGAATGCATCACAGACGGTTCCATGTGTCTCCCGGACAAGGAGCAAGAGAGCCCCTCACAATCTACAGTAATGGAGTTTGTGTTACCACTCAAGATTCACTTTAGATACTGTTGGCTTTACTCCGGGGTGCCCTGGCACAACACCAGGCGCTTGGGAAATAGAACGGAGCAGTTAACCGAACGAGAATGGCGCCACCTAAACCGAACGCTGATGGCACACGAAAACGCCGAGCTGTGCAGCCAGGTGTGTTCCGACCAGCAAGACATGAAAGCTTTCTGGTTGACCGCGGACGGGCGACTGGTCTATGTGGATCGACTCGCTGAAGACATCGAGTTCCGCCGCCTCAGGCAGCAGAACCTACGAGTGGCGCTGTCCTTGTGGACTAGCAACCCAGATCTGTGCGGACCAGCGATGAAGGCTTCAGCCTTGGCTCATGCTAACCTGACTAGCATATGCGGCGAAGCTATGAGTTTGAGCCAGGGTAGGTTCTACAACGTGTATGCCAAGTATCCTCTCCCCATCAACACAAACGGCGTCCTGGATGTCTCCTTCGAGGTGCACGGTGTGCAAGAGATGGACATTGACGCCAAGGAGATACGGGAACGGTCAGGCGTTACTCATTGAGCTTCATCCTCTTTACACGGAATACTCTCAGCTTCATCACGGACCTTCTACGGTGCCCAAACTCAAGGAGAGAGTGTGGCTTCTGGGTGCTCAGTGGTTGGTAGAACAGGACCTTTCAGAGTTGCAGTTTTCACTGAACCAGAAAAGAAACTGGCTTGCAAGAATGTTCACTAGACTGGCCTTATTTCTGACTATGTCATGACAAAGGCGTGATGGGCACAAAAAAAACCACAACTCACGCACAATGAAAACAGAGGCGCCATGCGTGGTTCCCGGGGACAGCTTATCAGTTTATATGACTATGTACAGCATATGCCTGTGTTTGATGTCATTTGTACGGTATGATAGCCTGCCGTTCACAGAGGTCCAGTATGAATGACAAGATTGCTGTTGTTGTTGTGCAGTTCATTGTGCCTTCTCAAATACCTTGTAAAAATAAATCCACATAAGAAAGTCTGTATTTGTCACTGTTTATTTCATTGTAACACACAGATACACACATAAACAGACAGACATTTCTCTCAGTAGAGGAAACATTACTATGCAAACACAAGCACGTCTTCTTAGACATGCCGGAAGGTCGAACACATGCATGTTACACGGACCAAAACCAAGGAGATGAAACTCCGACTGCCTCCGGGATGCTAGTGTCCCTGCACAGGTATTCCAGGTGCTTAATCGTACTCATTGCGAACACACGGTTAATCCACAACTCCTCGTATTCTTCGGAAGCAGTTGCCCATAATCCATGAGTACATCTATTGCGTTCAGATGTCGGTGATGTTCTTGGTGTAACGAGGTAGCATCATCATGTTCCCTAGATCCTCGAACCCTTTCACCCAGTTCGAATGGACCTTGTTGGTGATTTCCACTGCCGGAGGCACTCTCCCTGACTGTAACAAACACACAAAGGGAAATAGAGATCACGATCTGTCCCGGGTTCCAAGTCGACGCGGCAATGCATTCGTTGTGTTTCCTTTTACTCACCGTACTTGCCCTGCGGTCCGCACGTTGTCAGGTTGGTGTACAAATTGGGATTTGTCTCTTGCAAAACCTCGAGGAACTTCTGTGCTCGCTTCTCGCTCTGGAGGCAGTGGTCGATGACCTTGTGAAGCATGTGTACAGGATTGACCTTACTGTGACAGGACATGAGTAGTTCCTGACCATCAGGGTCATCATCGTCGTACAAGACTCCATCTACTATACGCCTGAAAAGTTCATGCTTCTCGGCTATATCGTGCTTGTACATCTCCAGCTGCTGAACATACATCTTCGACACAGCCGATGAGAAATAGTGAAACCCTGTGAATGGATGCGTATGTCAGATTCCGTTAACTATTGCTCAGACACAAAGCAGCCAAGTTCCTACATATAGCCCCGAGCCACGGTCGGACACAGCCACGGTCGGACACAGTCAAGGTCGGACACAGTCAAGGTCGGACACAGCCACGGTCGGACACACAGTCATGGTCGGACACACAGCCACGGTCGGACACACAGCCACGGTCGGACACAGCCACAGTCGCACACAGCCACGGTATTGTGTCCAAACTTTGACACAACTCCTTTTGAATGAGACATTTTGTTACAATAAAACAAAGCCAGATTTTGGCTTGTTTACAATGCTGCTCAGTGGCATATCCCATACAGCAATCTTCCAATTGTCAATGTGCGCAAACGGACAAACAGCCGTGCTCGGATAATTGGCCACAGTAGGACATGTTTTTCTCCTCACCGTCCCGCCTCCTGTACACAGCGAGGAACATAAAATGCACGGTTCATGTCCGCTGTGGCTCGGTATATCACAGAGCACACAGGGTGATTGGTCAAGAAGCCTTCCATAAACTTTAGGTGCAGACCGTAAGATATCATGAATAAGTACCTGACAGGCGCAGTAATCGGCGAAGGCACCTATGGAACCGTATACAAAGCCACGTGTCAAAAAACTGGAAAAGAGTTTGCCTTGAAATGTCACAAGCGCGGCGTAGAGGATGCAACCGTGAGAGAGCTATCCTGTCTCACGGTACTACAGGGCCACCCTTATGTGATCCAGATCCATGAATGTGTCATCCACAATGGAATGATGGCCATGCTCATGTCCTACGCACCCTACACATTGTCGAACGTGATTCACAGTGGACACCTGTGTCACGAGCAAGTCCGAGCGCTAGAGATTATTCCGTTGAGTTTCGTGGCTCGTTTTTCAGTTCAAGTGGCTGAAGCACTGTCGTACATGCACAGACTGAACCTGGTGCACCGGGACCTGACGCCATTCAACGTGCTGCTGACAGAAGATCTAACCGTACAAGTCGCTGACATGGGCCTCTCTAGACATTCCTGTAAGTGGATGAGCACACATGTGGTGACGGAGGCGTACAGGGCCCCTGAATTGTTTGTTGAAGGTGGCACCTCAGAGTACACTTGTGCCATAGACATGTGGAGCCTCGGGGTAATGATTGTCGACGCCATGGAAGGGAGAGTGGCATTCGCGAGGACTTGGGAGTCCACGTACCATATTATTGTGAGGACATTGTGCCCCAGAGACCACCCCGATGCATCACTCATGCCTTGGGACCCTAAGACCCTGATGCCCAAGGTGATGGAGTGTGCACTGGTCAAAAGGATTGTCTTCCAATTGTTGGCTTTTCACGCGAACGAGAGACTTTTAGCTCACGCGCTGCTGAAGGACACCGAATGGACTGAGGCTGCTCATATGACCAAAGAAGACAGAGACCTGGTCAGAGACCGGATCTATCGACAGCGGGTGTAAGGAAGAAGAAACAAGCAATAGCATGAACATGATTATTTTATTCACTAAATGTGTACATGATTCACAATGTGTCAGTGTATGTATTGCAAATAAACATGAAAGCAACCTTGATCACAATTCTTGTCTTTGTGTTCTGTGTATAAAGTTGACAGTTAGGATCAGCACATGGTTCACAATGACATTGCCACAGGATAGTAGGCCTATATACATCAGAATATAGCTTGTTCTGTGAGCGTGGACCTCAATTTGAATAATGGGCCAACAACACACTTAGTTTGTTTAACAGAAACTCCCTTTCTTGGGTGGGACCTAGCTGAGTTGGGATAGCGGATACCGATTGCAGTGTGTCTCAGAGTTTGGCTGTCCCCGACCAAACGCTATCATTAGTAAATAACACCCAAGTGAATGTGAAACCCTTATAGGTATAAAAGCATATTGACACACTGTCCAGTTTTACATACTTTACACACTACTGTACATTAACTGTGGTGATATTCACCCTAGCTCGGTCACTGGCAGACTGATAAGATCTTAGGTCTGGGTGGCTAGAGTGGGCGGAGCTACCTTAAGGCATCCAAGCTGTGGCTTTGTATCCAAGCTGTGGCTTTGTATCCAAGCTGTGGCTTTGTATCCAAGCTGTGACTTTCTATCCAAGCTGTGACTTTCTATCCAAGCTGTGGCTTTCTATCCAAGCTGTGGCTTTCTATCCAAGCTGTGGCTTTCTATCCAAGCTGTGACTTTCTATCCAAGCTGTGGCTTCAGCTGTGGCTTTCTATCCAAGCTGTGACTTTGTATCCAAGCTGTGGCTTTCTATCCAAGCTGTGGCTTTCTATCCAAGCTGTGACTTTGTATCCAAGCTGTGGCTTTCTATCCAAGCTGTGGCTTTCTATCCAAGCTGTGGCTTTCTATCCAAGCTGTGGCTTTCTATCCAAGCTGTGGCTTTGTATCCAAGCTGTGGCTTTCTATCCAAGCTGTGGCTTTCTATCCAAGCTGTGGCTTTGTATCCAAGCTGTGGCTTTCTATCCAAGCTGTGGCTTTGTATCCAAGCTGTGGCTTTGTATCCAAGCTGTGGCTTTCTATCCAAGCTGTGGCTTTCTATCCAAGCTGTGACTTTGTATCCAAGCTGTGGCTTTCTATCCAAGCTGTGGCTTTCTATCCAAGCTGTGGCTTTCTATCCAAGCTGTGGCTTTCTATCCAAGCTGTGACTTTCTATCCAAGCTGTGACTTTGTATCCAAGCTGTGGCTTTCTATCCAAGCTGTGGCTTTCTATCCAAGCTGTGGCTTTGTATCCAAGCTGTGGCTTTCTATCCAAGCTGTGGCTTTGTATCCAAGCTGTGGCTTTGTATCCAAGCTGTGGCTTTCATCCACTGTGGCAACAGTGTGCTACCAACTGCACAAGTTGTACTAAGGTGCTTTCTATCCAAGCTGTGGCTTTCTATCCAAGCTGTGGCTTTCTATCCAAGCTGTGGCTTTATATCCAAGCTGTGGCTTTGTATCCAAGACAGAGCGTGCACAGTCCTCCTGCAGCCTGTTAGCCCACTACCATGGATGTCAAACTGCTGGCACTGATGGCTCTGCTGTCCGTGGCCACACGTCTACTAACCTCCAACGCAAAGCCCATCAGTCTGCAACAGCGGTGCTCTTGTCGTTCAATCCTGAACACGGTTCCTAAACGCTACGTCAAAGCGCTCGAGTTCCTCCACATACCCAACTGCCCCTTCCAAGTCATTGCCAAGCTAAAGGACAACAGGGAGGTTTGCATCAACCCGGAGACCAAGTGGCTGCAGCAGTACTTAAATAACGACTTTGACAAGGTGCAGACATCTAGCAGAAACAAGAACAAGAAAAACAACAAGAAAATCTAAACAAAAATGGGAGACATGTATGTTAACAAAACCATTTAAGCATGCAATAGAAACCATTTTGGCATCACTCTACAATACCATATATGCGATACCTTTTAGTCTTTCTGAAATCAACAAAGCTCAACACACATTTTGATCACACATCCAAACCTAAACACCAACTGCAGCTGGGCTCCGAGGGTACAAATGGAATGCTGCTTAGGTCGGATGTCAGCACAGATAAGAGCCTGATGAAGTCCGAGGGGACCCATTAGGGTCAGACTAACAGCAGTGTCTATGAGTATTAGACATCCGAGCAAAGAACTAATTCATCCGAGCAAAGAACTAATTCATCCGAGCAAAGAGCTAATTCATCCCACCACAGAGCATGTTTGTGCATCCGACTGGAGGTTTCTACTTGACTCAGCGATGGACGTCGTAACCAAAGGGTCTGGAGTTAGATAAAGGGGAGTTGAACCCTGACTGGAATTACAACTGACTACAACATTGACTGTAGCCCATCTCTGATTGAAGCCCGGACTCCACTCGCCAAACTAAGAGTCAACTCCAAAGGTGTCACACCGCTCGCACTAGATTTCACAAAGTGCAGCCAAATGGATCCGGCTCAGTCAAGTCGCTCTTACACCACAGTTTTAACCACCGGGGATGGCGGTATAACAGCATCTTCGATATGTGCCGAAGGAGGTTCAATTGTAGTGGCACACGGTGGAACGATGTCTTCCATCTAATGGCGCCAAAGGAGGTTCAATTGTAGTGGCACATGGTGGAACAATGTCTTCCATAATGCGCTGCGGAGGTTCAATTGTCATGGCACGCGGTGGAACGAGGTCTTCGATATCTGTCCAAGGACGCTCAATTGTCGCGGCACGCCGTACAAGAGGTTCAGTTGTCGTGGTACACGACGAACCGATGGCTTCGACATGTGCCCAAGGAGATACAATTGCCCAAGGAGGCACACTTTCCGCAGTACTTGGTAAAATAACATCGTTGTTCTGGACAGACCTCAGTGACATGAAGGACAACGAGGAGTTGTGCAATGAAGACGCAGACACCAGGGACAAGGGACCCTTGGCCGAGAACTCGTCTGTCGATCGAGACACGGACACCGGGTACGAAGAACCCCGTGACGAGGACCATGTGTCTTCTTCCAATGGAGACGCGGACAGGGAAGCGTCTTCTTCTGACAGAGACACGGTCGAGTCTCCATCAAGTTTCCCTGACACCAGAAATGCGACCACTGGGAACACTACAACTTCATGTGCCAAAGGAGGTACACTCAGTAAAATTATGTCGTGGTTTCGGTCAGACTCAGATTCTGATCCCGCTCTTCGTTATTACACCAAAGAAGAAATTGCATTTTACCGGAAACACGGCCTACAATTCCTTGAAAATGAGGGACCTGAAGGCACTTGGTATACAGCGGGTGACATCGACTTCAGCATAAATATCGCCAACGGCAAACGACAGCCCAAATGAGTGGTGTTTGAAGAGTGCACGTGTGCCATGATTGAATTTGTCAACCTGTTTCTGCTTCTTCTTGTGTATGTATTGCGTATGTGACTCAATGTGTTTTTGGCTTTGTCAACCCTCTGCTTACACATGACCCATGTTACATTGCTTATGAAACCCCGAATGTGTACTAGCTACGTGATGTGTGTCTGTAACACAGTTACTCAATAAAAACAGAGACTCTCTATGGTGTACTTTCTTTATTGTCCCCAGATCAAGTCACAAGAACCCCCCCCCCCCACACACACACACACACACACACACATCTGATAGACCTTTTCTCAACTATGTATCTCGTCCCTCGTGTGACACGGAAGCAAGAATGTAGAGAACATTATTCTCTCAATATCACAAGTAGAACTTTCGCTCGCTGTGCACGGGGCTTGTCAGCGAGCCTAGCCTCAGGCAACACTATCACGTAACGTGTCTCCAATACACTCACCGTGATATCCGAGCAAAGAGCAACTTGATCCGCGCACAGATCTCACACATACATCCGAGCGGAGGTTTCTACTTTTCTCAGCAGTGGATGTCTTCACCGAAGGCTCTGGATTTGGATAAAGGGGAGTCGAGCCCTGACCGGAATTAGAACCGACTACAACATTGACTGTAGCCCATCTCTGATTGCAGCCCGGACTCTGGTCGCCAAACTACGAGCCAGCTCCTAATCGCACAGACTCACCCTTCAGCCGAGCGTGTGTGGTGAGAGTCAATACCAGAGGCTCGCACTAGATTCTGCAAGGTGCAGCTAGATGGACCCGACTCGGTCAAGTTGCCCGTACACCAGAACTGCAACCACTGGGAACACTACAACTTGTACGTATTCGTGTGCCAAAGGAGGCACAACTTCCGTGGTACTCAGTAAAATGGCATCATTGTTCCTGACAGACCTCAGCGTTATAGAGGAGAGCGACGAGTTGTACAACAAAGACGTAGACACCAGGGACGAGGGACCCTTTGCCGAGGACTCTGCTCTCGATCAAGACATGGATACCGGGTACGAAGGACCTGGTGACCAGGACCCTGTGTCTTCTTCCAACGGAGACACAGAAGAGGACGTGTCTTCTTCCAACGGAGACACAGAAGAGGACTCGTCCTCTTCCGATGGAGAAACGGACACAGACGAGTCTTGTTGTTCAGACCCTGATTCTGATCCCGCTCTTCGTTATTGTCACAAAGACGAAGTTGCATATCGGCGCAGCAATGGCCTGGAATTTCACGAAGAATCCGGTGCAGGCTTTTGGTATAGACCGGGTGGTGTACGCTTCTTCGACTGCTATCAACTGCCCAAAGGAGTCGTGTTTGAAGACGATTGATGATTGAATTTGTCAACCTCTGTGCTTTCTAGTGTATTGTGTATGTGACACAATGTGGTTTTGGCTTTGACAGAGCCTGTGCTTATGCTACTTGACCCATGTTCTATTATTGCTTATGAAACCCTGAATGTGTACTAGCTACGTGATGTGTGTCTGTAACACAGTTACTCAATAAAAAACAACAACCGAGACTCTCTATGGTGTACTTTCTTTATTATCAGATCAAGTCGCAGGAACAATGACACACATAGTACATACATGCATGCATGCTAGTTGCAATAAACCTCGCCGCCGAGTCTGATAGACCTGTCTTGGCCGTGGTATCTCGCCTCGTGTGACATAGAAGCAAGAAGGCCGAGAGCATGTCGTCTCTGGTGTACCTCCGTTTTACAGATTTCTTGCCCCCTGTGGTCACCGTGCCACCTTTAGCGGACTCGGTGATAGTGACCGTAGACAGTTCTTCTCTCAATTTCCCGAGTAGAACTTTCCCTTGCTGTGCATGGGTCTTGTCAGCGAGCCTAGCCTCAGGCAACGCTATGACGTCGCATGTCTCCAATACACTCGCTGTGATATCTGTGGCCAAATTGACTCCCCTTTGCGAGCGCCTGTACATGGACACTTCCTTAGTGGAGCCCATCTTACTACTTGAGCCCGAACCCCGTGCGGTGCCCATGCTCGATTCAAGTATGTTTGTTTTCTTTATGGCCTCGGATAACACTGCCCAGCCCAGGGACATGACGGTGTCACAGTAATACAGCGTTTCTCTATTGATCGCCGACACCGTACTGAGAACCATAGCGAAGTTTGGCGCTTGCTCTCAATGCTTTCCCCCAGCATGTACTTGTTGTTGATATGTGACCACTTGTTGTAGAACAGCACCTTGAACCCGGAGCCGCTAGCGAAGTGATTGATTAGATTTTTCACATCGACCAGGGCATTGACGTAGGTGTTTTGTTCAAACACTATGACCACAGGGACTTCTTTCCACATGACTCTGGGCATGACAAGCTTCAGTAGTCTGACATGAGCTTTAGCAGCAGCGCTAGGACTTGAGTAACATGATCCAAATCGCGTATCTCCAGTTCCTCCAGGGCCATAACCTGTGGTGTGGGGACAGGGGTAGGGACAGAAAACCGAGAAAGGTATAACACAGACTGTTTGGGCCAGGAGGATTTGACTACAAACACAAAGTAATCATCATCATCATCATCATCATCATGTTCTGTCCCACATGTCGGGCGGCTCGAGAGGATGTTGAAACGTTGATGAGAATACCATGGGAGTACCTGACATCGCAGTATGAGTTCATGATCGTGTTCACTATGTTCCATCGCAACGTACTCTTCTACTCTAACATGGATCACGGTCAGCTCAGAAACCTTTACAGCCAGCTTCGTGTCCTTCGCCCGCTAGAATAACTCGCAACGACACCTTAGTGTCCGTTTACAACAAACGAGGACCTGGTAAAAACGCTGCGGTGATTCACTCCACGTTCCCGGCGAGTTGTCCAGGGCTATAACGCCGCGATCGAAACCATGTCCCAGAGCAGTTCGCTGCACAGGTGTATCTCGAGCTGCAACTGGAAGGGGTACTGTGATATGGTGCTGGCGGCATCTGCGGCGTCGCACCATTCGCGAGCGGAGCCCTAAAGTACATGGCCATCATCAAGGAGAGCCGCGGACAAGAGGATCTATTCACACCATTATTTCGCTTAGGGGTAACAGGGTGGATGGTGAAATTATCGAACCCACGTGCACATGTGGCGTGTGGACCCAGGCCCTGGACCTGATCTCGCTTCGTGTCTCTAACACGGAGACCACATTGACGATACAGGACGAGGCTCGTATAAGCGCATACATCTGCACCCTGTTAGACCTAAGGCCGTGTGGCTAACAACGGACCGCAGCAGCGTAGCGTAAAATTACAGACCTTTAAATTATGGACACATGTTTTGCGATCTTCTGGTTTCGGGCTTAGATTCGCCCGGGAGAACGTGACAACTCACCACTAGATTGCCACCCGCCAGCTCCACGGCACAGCACACCCCGCACAGGATCTAGAGCCTCCTCCGAACGTCGGGTCGAGACACAGGTAGGCTCTTGACCACAGACGCCCGTCTCATATGGTCCAGGGTGACGCTGTTGTTTGACAGGAACTTGTTTATGACCGAGGACCTCGGGAGTGGTGTTGTCGGTCTTGGTGTCGGTGGACGACGTACTGCTGCTTCCCCGTGACTTCGCTTCGAACCCTTTGGCGTGACCATGTTCATCAACTCCTTCAGATGGTTGTCTACGGATATGTGTTGAGGACAGTACACCCGTGGAGGCGCACGTCAGTCCCGCTCCTCCTCGTGGACGCCTACACTCTGTGAGACTACATGGTAAGCCGGCTCCCGTTTTCCACGGATGTCGGCAACTTTGTGCAGCCACGGGTGTTGTTGACATGACTCGTGATGTACCTTGCTTTCGCGCTCTGTACGCGATGTTCGGTAGCACGGCCAGTAGCACCTTGGAACTGACAAAGCCCACTTCGTCTACGAGAATGAGGTCAGCGCTCTGTCCTCTGCTAGCCTGTGAAGACACAAGATGTGGACACAGGATAGGTGGGTTTAGGATCACACCTCGTAATGACACTGGTTATTGCAATGGTACACATGTGAGAGGAGCGGAGTTGGCTCCCCAGAAGAAGGTGGGTACAGACGTGACAGAGAAGAGAAAAGGAAAAAAAGACAATAGAGAAAGGACAGTAACCGGGCCGAAGTCTCAGCGGACGGACCCAGCATGTATCATTCCCATACAGCGTTAATAGAGGACCCGCAATGGGTGTGAGCTACCGCGCGCGAACAAATGTTCTTTCAGAGACCACATTCGGGCTACGTGTGCCCAACACACAGCAGCAGGCACGCGGTGTTCGGCTTCCAGTTGCTCTTTGATACGATCCATGGCCACGCGAACCCAATATCGGGCGCACTCATCAGAGTCACCGTGCCCCCGTTGCAGCCCTGCTCGTATTTCAGAAGCCTCAGTTGGAGTTCAGAGGAACGCATCTATGTGTCGGCTAAAGGGGACCCTGTCGAAATGGGCTATGGCGCTATGGAACACGGAACCGGGTACACGTCTCTGCGACGGGGAATTGGACGTCAACCATCTCATACTGAAAGCCAGCTTGCCTGTCATGATCGCAACTGTTCTCAACAGCACTGACCGACAAATTCGCTCGCCAATACGAGACGATCGCCAAAAGTCAGGTGTTGAACAACTGCGTGGAAAGACCCACGTTTCTCCTGGCCGACCAAGATATTTGAGCTAGCCGGGCGACAACAATTCGGGCAAGCCCACGCTGCATTGCTCCAGAGAGATGTCCTCGGTTGTGAAGGAGGCAGTGTTGAAGAGCGCCGCGGGCCCTATCGACACTTTTGACAAGATCACCCCAGTTCATGAGGAAAGTGACGCGGCAAGTATAACGACAAACACAGCAAGAGAGCTGACTTCAACACCATGGTGGTCATGCTGACGCTGTGTCTTTTTCTTTTCCCTATTTAAAACATCGCGTACTTTGTGACCTATTTAACAACAGGACTTTAGTGATTATGTGCTTTGACAAGACTCGCACCAGACACAACCAGTGGTCTACACTCTCCACGCATGTCCACCTGCACGCAAACCAGCCTGAGTTTGTAAAGGGGGTGCTAGCCAACAGCGATCTCGGAAGCTCCTTGCCCATTGTGGTCACGGTCACCTTGGACAAATACATGTCAGACGCTAGCTACTCTGGGAACACGATTGAGTCCATGTCTCACAGTCACAGCTGGTCTCCCCAAGACCACAGCAAGCAAATGAAGAAACCTCGGAAGGCTCGAAATCGGCCCCAACATCGACCAGAGTCGTTATCTTTCACCAAACAAAGACGAAAGCGCCACTCACGGGAAAAAGGAAGACTCCTTTGCTACGCCTGGGTACTACGAAAAGGCACGAGGGGAGACTTGAGGAGAAAGTGATGCATTTAGAGCACTCGTAGTGGCCTCGACCTGGACCGTGTAAACATTGCTTCCATTGATGCTATTATGCCTTGGTGTTCAATTGTGATGTACATTTGGCCTATGTGTTGTTCTATGTGACTGTACAATAAAATATTACTCTCATGACACAATGTTTCCTTGGTTGGTTAATTCATATGAGACACGCAAACACACACAACAATGAAGAAGAAACGGACGTGATTCATGTTTGGTCGAGGTACTTTATTCAGACAATTGCATGCATTATAGAAAAATACCCAATAAATAGACAAGCATGAACCGTTGAGTCTCTGGATGATCGGTTCACGTGGATAGAGGCAATCCTTGCGGTTGTGGTCCTCTTTGCCTGGGTGTTTTCCCAGTGCCCTCGTTGTTCTTCTTTGCATGCAGACAGGTCTTTTCCACTTGATTGTACCCCGTAGCTCTACGCTGCTGCCTCTGTTGCTGCCGCCGCGGCTTAGTACACTTTGGAGCCCACTGTGTGCCGATTCTGCCTCCTCGCCACATACTGGCTGAGTATTTTTCCCGAACTCCATAGCAGAGTATTTTGAGCGCCAGAGCTGTGTCTTTCCATAGCCTCGCATTTCCACCTTGATTCACCATGCCGGGTTTTGGGAGCGTTACCGAACTGTACCAGTGCCTCGTAAGACTGCTCCGTCCGGCCGCTGATGACTCTATTGGCAAAGTCTCTTCTGAACGCTATCCCGCAGTGCAAGCAGTTCCAGAATCTGTGAGAAGGGCATGTATGCCGAGGCTGCTGGTCCTGTTGTGCGGACATTGTTCGTCTGAGAGTTCGGGCCCCCGGACAATCTGAAGCCCACGTGATCTTGGTCGAACACGAGCCCATCGCAGGCCATGTCCTCGGGTGAGTCTCCCATTTGCACGTAGCCACGATTCAGCTGTCGGGCGTGCAATATGCCGTGGATGCGAGAATAACCATATGAGGGAAGCTATCTTTCTGTTGTATGTGGTAGGTTGAACGGTTTTTTCAACTGTAGCTCAACCCCTTGCGCCAAAGGCAACGTGATCATAGACACTCTCTTGGAATCGCTTTATGCTCTTCACCAGACTCGCTCGATGCGACCCCCTATAGGAAAGCCCCAAGCTATCAGGTGCTTTGAATAACACGACTCTTTCTCGGCCGTGAGGTTGTACCTAGGCTTGTATCTCCGCACCGGGACCTATCATCGCCATGCACACGCGTGAGAGCAGCTTGTCATTGTTACCCGTTGAGGCTGTGGACCTTAGGTTTAGTCTCAGTTCTTCGACGGTGCGCTGAGCCCAGAGCCGTCCCGCTCAGCTCCGGGTACTGTTCCGACAGGACTCTGGCCCTCGCGGCTCCTGTTCAACGAGCCGAAAATTGGTACAAGCAACGCAACGGGTAGGTGCTCTGCAGATACCTGGGGCCTCCACCTCGAAAGTGTGACAGTGAGATTTCAGTTCGTGGAATATTTCTTTGCCCAACGTTTCTTGTTTGGTTATCTCGTCGCACCTCTTGAGCAATCTCCAACTGCTCGGAAACCGCATGGGTTTTAGACATTCACCCGCCCATCGCGTCCTCAGCCTCGTCGGTCATGAACACGCTACCGCAGGGTCCGCTCTCACCATATCCCCGGTGTCGCTAACGCGCAGAGCGTCTGTGTCCTCCGCGGCCGGACCGGTGTCTTTCTGTGTGCACATAAACTGTTCGTGCCTCAGCGCTGAAGTGGTAGCATGACATCTTCCGCCTCACATCTTTCCATGTGTCTGCGGTTATCTCCGCTTCAAAGAAACACTCGGGACACTCTTTTGTGTCCATGGCCAGCTTTGGCACAACAGGGTACCGGAGCATGAGGGGCCACAAAGTCCTGGAGCAAATTCAATGCGTTCAGGGACTCTTCGTGCGAGCTTGTGATCATCTCTCTGCTCAGCTTGCGATATACCGACGCACTTCGGACAGTGTCAGCGGTTGATTGGGATTTTGTACTATGGCATCTTGTTTTTCTATGCCTCGCACCGGGAGCCACACTGTGTATTCGTTTACACGTTGTCACAAGGCTCTTCGGGCGTGGAGGCCGAAAGTGCCTGGGCTCCTCACATGCGTCCACAAAGCTCTGCAGTTGCGGTCAATCCTCCCGAAAGCAACCTCGCCTTGGCACGCCAGATCGTACAGCTCGATCGCGTTCTCAGCCTGTGGCCTCGGTGGGACTCAGTGTCAATGTTGTCAGAGCCTCTAGCGCTCCCCGGGCTACAGCGTCTGCGATCCGTCTCTGCCCCTGCCATTCCGCTTAGACACACCATGAGTCCTATCCATCTGGGGTCTGGTGAGCACGTAGGGTGTTTTATGTCACCTCTTGCACACAGAGGGCCAGAGGGTCATCAGTTGAGCAAATGCAGATATGCCACTGTCACCGATAAACTTCTCAGGTGAAGCGTAGTGTGCTGCACGCTGGCTGTATCCCGTAAGGGATGACGGTGAAAGTGGCGGTCTCGCTTTCTATGTTGTTCGGCAACTCCCCTAAACGGGTGTACACCAGGGCTTCCCGCTCTCCTCCCGCAACCAACGGTCACGCAATAACGGCAGCGGCTAATCTCGCGAGCGAAGTTTCACCATCTCCTTTCGCTCTGCACCCAATTGAGATCTTGTGGCCGACTGGGATACACATCGGAGGTGAGTTTGTCGGCCAAGGCAAGCGTTCCCATGACCAGGTTGAGAACCCTTTTCGGCTGCAGCGTCCGAGGAGCCGCGCACAAACACCGGTCTCAGTCCGCAGCCGTAGACCAGCACTGTGCAAATGTCGTACATCAGCGATAGAAATTTGTGAGGCTTGTAGTACTTGACCAGTCTGCCGGACTCGTCCAATGTCCCTTGGGTCCTGCAGTGGCCCGCGTGGTTGTGCACGGGTTCGAAGAACACATGACCTTCTTTACTAGGGAGACTGGGGACCAGTTCAATCTCGAGACGAGAATTGAGTACGATGAAACTCGAAAAGCTCCCTCTCAGCCACTCGCGTTCACAGTTGTGTGTTCCCTCGGGCTGGCCTACACTGCCTGCTTCTTTGCAGTATTCCCCTTCCGAAGTACTCATCGAGATCAGGCGAACTCGGTCTCTTCGTCGCGGTGGTGGTCGCCAGACCTCACAAAAGGTCCGCAGCATTTTGTCTGACGAAAGACTGCTTGTAGTCAATCAGGTGCCAAAACCTGTTTCTTCTAGGTATCAGTTTCCCATCGGAGCACCTCTGCCATTGCAGCTGCTTGCCGTCGCCCACCGCCACAGTCACGAACTAACACCTCGGCCATGTCCGTGTTGCCAGACTCCCATCTGTACTTTAACTCAGACACCTTGAGCAAAAGTGCCCGGTCCCTCTTTGACCACGGCAATGCTCTCTCCATGTTTCGGACCTCGAATTCCCGGGTATGCCTCGCTGCTTGCAAAACTCCCCCGAGCGATAGCTTGTGCTGAACGCGGCACCTGGACACACTTGCCCTCGCAGACCTTTGGTGCTGTCTACTGGAGTGGTGATGACAGCGTAACCCCTGGCTCCTCTGTCATCGCCGCCGTAGACACTTTCAAACCTCGGGTTCGAATGTAACACAAGATTGCCAGCGCGAGTTGACTTCGAACGATCCCCTTGACTTTGAGACCGCCACAGCCACATGCTCCTTACAAGGCTCTTTGCAAGAGACCAGATAGCTGGTGCCACTTGTTTTCAGCACGCCTAAAACCCCGCAGGGTAAGTGTGGGTCCAGGATTCTTGCTGCAGAGTTCGCTTCTGGCGAACACGTCACTGAGCTGACCTGAAAGGCCAGTCTCAGGCATCTACATGAATCCAGGCCAGCCGCTGCAGGTACTTGTACACCTTTCACAGTTTTAGTATTTTATCTCCAGTTTTGTGCACTTCGCCGGAGAGCATTTCCTACACGCCAGGGCCACGCTTTAACTCTGGAGCCGAAAGCACACCTCCTCATTGTGGTAAATCACAGTGTCGCGATCCCAGGCGCTTGCGGTGTGGTAGCTGCGACCGTCAGAACGGCTGCTTCGCCGCTATAATACACAGAAGGGCCACGCCGCTAATTTCACCTTCGTCCGGTTCGCTATCACCATCAGGCTGGGATGATTGGTACCAGAGCATCACGCTTGAGCTCGTGTTCAGGCCCTTGTTCACCACTCACAAACGCCTTCTGGTCCACACACTGCTTACCCAGGGTTCGCTGGTAGCACACGGGAGCACACAAGGCCCTCAAAAAGCCTTTCCACGCCAGGGTCTCTGATCCGAAGGATCAGAGTCGATCTCCATGCACACGACATAGAGCCTTTCTTGCCGCTGCTCTTCGTACATGACAGCTTAATCATAAAAATGTTTGATAAAGCGTGTTAGAGGCATTATTCAGGGATTTGATCTTATCTCCTGCAGAGCCCCTGGGCAGAGTCGTTGACTTTTTAACGAGTTGAGTTTCAGCATCGCGGGAAGTCCACACATCCACTGTCTCATATGGGTTGATGGTGCTCCTGTTTTTGAAGAAGACGACGATCAGACTGTGTTAGATTTTGTGTCCAAATACATCACAGCTCAGCTGCCTGACCCGCATTCACAACCTGATCTCTACAAGAAAGTCACAGAAGTGCAAACACACAGCAAAAATCACTCAAGGACATGTTTCCAAAAATTCGCAGTTCGGGTTGCAGATTTGGATTTCCTAAACCACCCGTCAGAAACACAATGATAACGAGACCTGGTGAGTGCACTGATCCAGTGGAAGTGGAAAAAGCAAAGCAAAACTTCAACCACTTAACTTGTTATTGAATGAACCTGAAACAGCATCTCTGAGTTTGCAGCAGCTCCTAACTCAATGCAACCTGACATACAGTGAGAGTCTGAACAATGCCTTAACATGGTGAATAAATCCAGTGCAGTCATTCTGAAGCGTGACCCCAAGGACTGCTGGGTAAATGGATATAATGCACATCTACTTGAAGCCTGGAATGCCAATATTGATGTCAGTTATATACTCAGTACATGTTCGCATCATTTATCTCACCAGCTACATTACCAAAAAGAATCTGGACTTTCTGAGTACCTCAAAAACAGTCATCGAAAAGTCCAACAGAGAGCACGTCAATGAATGTGATGAAATGGGGAGAATAATGCGGTATTCAAAAAAGAGAGGTCAGCTCAGGAATGTGTGATTTCGTGCATGTGGAATTAACATGAAGAAGTGTTCACGTGGTGTAATCGGTATACCGACAGATGACAACGCAGTGAAAATGAGTCGTCCCCTCTCGTCCCTGGAAAACACAACACCTGGATGTTCAGATGTGTGGATGACGTCTTTGACTGACAAGTACAAAGCCAGACCTGAAACACTGGAGTTTGAGGGGAGATGTGTTTGGCTGATTTTGCAGCTACTTGCAGAATTGTCTATGGCAAACAGACGAAAGGTAAAAATGTTTTGCCCCTCCTGAATGAGATGGGATTTGTGCAAAAGGCGGAAGAACGATAAGCCTGCTATCATCAGGTTTTACCGCCATCCCAGGAAAAATATCCTGAAAAGTTTTACGACGCGTTACTGAAACTGTACGTTCCCTACCGATCAGAGCAGGAACTGAAAAGACCGTATTACCCACATATGAGTCATTTTACAGCAATGGATGTGTGCAACTACCAGGTTGTGATCATCTTGAGAGTGTCCAAAACATTGTGAAACGAAACAGAGACAAATATGAGAAAAACAGTGTGAAGATTGAGAATGCTGTTGAGGAGTTTGAGCAGAACAGAGGTGTGATTGATGAATGGTTTAATCTGGGCCAGAATCGGAAGTTGTGAGGTTGGAGTGTATTGAAGAGCTGGAGGCAAGAGAGCCAGATTGTGAAAATGAACAAGATAATGTCCCAGAATACAGTAATCAGGCTAATGCTGTAACAGAAGTCAGAGCCATCAGAGAGCCCCCAGCATTTGATCCCATACTATTACGCCAAATGTATCAGAATCTGAACAAGAAACAAGCCTGTGTGTTCTATGCAGTTAAGAGTTGTTCGTAAAGCGAATCTGTGGCCTAAATCCAGACCAGTTCTTCTTTTACATCAATGGTGGCGCTGGAACAGGAAAGTCACATTTAATCAAATGCATCTACTCTGAGGCATCTAAGATACTGTGCAAACTGCCGAGGCGCGCTGAGGAGGCCGACATATCAAACCCAACTGTCCTGTTGACGCAATTTACTGGAACCGCAGCCTTCAACATATCAGGCTCTACACTGCACTCGTTACTCAAACTGCCCAGAAGCCTAAAACCCCCATTTCAAGGCCTTGGTAACAATTTGGATGAAGTCAGATCTGAACTGTTAAATGCTGAGATCATCATCATTGATGAAGTGTCCATGGTTTCAAAGCCCCTTTGCCCTACGTTGATGCGAGACTCAAACAGATCAAAGGCAGTCAGAGACCATTCGGAGGAAGGTCGGTAATAGCTGTCGGAGATTTCTTTCAGCTTCCACCAGTGCGACAGTCCAAGCCCCTCTGTGTGTATGACCCATGTGAGATTGACCTGTGGCATCAACACTTTCAGATGATCACTCTGACTGAGATTATGCGTCCGAGAGGATGATGTTGCCTTTGCAGAGATGTTGAACAGGATCCGTGTGAAAGAAAAGTCAGAGGAGTTGTCTGAGCCAGACAGAGCTTTGTTGTCACAGGCAGTCACCGAACCAGAACTGTGTCCAACTGATGTGCTACACATTTTTCACCTAATAAACAAGTTGATTCACACAACTCTGCAATGTTAGCTCTGCTCCATTCTCACATCACCCGAGATTGATGCGGATGACTATAAAAGGATCCACAGACAGGCAGAATGGCACGACAAGCCAAACCATTTAAAGGAAACAGAAATGAGTTACCAGATAAGCTAAACGTACTGAAGGTGTCAGAGTCATGCTCACCAGAAACATAGACGTGTCTCAAGGATTGGTGAATGGATCTTTCTCCGCTAGTCAGGGTAATATCCTCTGAACAAAATGGTGTCGCACATGTCACTATGCTTGGGCTCAAGATGGATGATGAAACAGCTGGAAGGAATTATCGTAACAGAGCACCAGGAGGACCAGACAATCTAGTGTACATCGACAAGGCGCGAGGAGAATATGAAACAGAAAGAGGTGGAGTGCGCGACAGTTTCCTATCAAACTGGCCTTTGCTTGTACGATTCATAAGGTTCAAGGTATGACAAGGACATCAGCTGTAGTGTCACTGAAACACATTTTTGAACCCGGCATGGCTACGTAGCTGTCAGCAGGTGACCTCTCTCAGGCGGACTGCACATTCTGGATATGGACGAGGTAAAATATATGCCAACTCACAAATCACTGCAGCCCTACGGACCATGAGACAAGTCAATTTGGATGACATGATGCCTCTTCTCCAAATCACACAGGCTGTGAACGGACATGACACTCTGACCATTGTTCACCATAACACAGAAGGTTTGCCATGCCACGTGAATGACATCAAGAGCCACCATGAACTGTGTCTAGCAGATGTTTTGTGTCTCACAGAAACTCACCTACAAGGCTCCTTTGTTGCAGACAGTCTCCATTTAGAGGGCTACACTATGTTCAAACGCAACAGACACCTGTCCTACACAAATGTTCCACAGATGGCCAACAAACGTGGTGGTGGCGTTGCCGTTTATGTGAAAGAGCACATTCAAGTACGTGAAAAACAGTACGTACATAATGTCACTGACCTTGAGTTTTTGGCTCTGAAGGTTGAAGCCCCAGTGAGTGCTTTGATTGCAGCTGTGTACAGACCTCCGGATTACAGTGTGACATCGTTTCTGTCAAACCTGGGAAGCCTGCTGGACTCATTGGAGATCATGGATTGCCACCCTATCGTTGTCTGCGGGGATTTCAACGAGAATCATTTATCCACGCGCGTAAGGCCCATCCTATGAGTTGTTTCAGTCCGGGGCTATGTTCAACTCATCACTGCTGCCACCACAGATAAGAACACACTTCTGGACCTCATTTTCATCTCTAAACCGCAGCATTGTCTCCACTCTGGTGTGATGAGAACGTATTATAGTTATCATAATCCTGTATACTGTGTCATGTCCTCTAACAGTCCATAAAGATGGCAGCTGAGACAAAGAAGAAAAGGTCTGCACCTAATGCCAAAATTGAGTGAGTGAAACATGTATTAATAACTTGATTTAAAAGACTAAATTATTGAAACCTGCAATGATTAAATACATTATGGTCTAATAATTTAAAGGTGACTTTGTTGCTGTACCTGATGTTAATCTTTTCAGCACAGTTGGCAGGTAAAACAAAAATCCACTGAGCATTATGTTTTTTTAGGATAATTCATTGTTGTTTGTCTCTGTTTATCTTGCTATGTAAAGTAAACCCAATTTTTGCTGTATCAATTCAATATCAGCTTGTGCGTTTCCTTTGTAACCATAAACTTCAACTTGAAGCAATCAGTCTTGGTAGGATGATTAAGGTGTGTTGGGTGAAATGAACTAAAGATAAACCGCTATTATTTGTGACAAAACATACAACTGCAGTAAATCATATTGTTGTACTTAATTTAGTAAGCATAGCAAGACATATTGTTTGGTAATGTTAACTTTTGGTAGTATTGGATAATGTGATTGGTCATTATTTTTTCAGGTAACCATATTGTTATGAGATATATTTACAACATATCTTGGGCTGTACATCCCAAGTACAGCCCTAAACATTCAGCAGCTGTGTACAGCATTGTACACAGCTGCTATCATTTACGGTGGCAAAATATATCAGGAAGTATGTGTTGTATATGCAACAAATACTTTCTGGTATTATTGTACCTACCCGCTCAGAACCCCACATTTACATGCCACCCAGTTTCAGGGTGGGTGGCTTATAGACTATAACTCATGTAGGTTTACTTTCTCCTGGATGAGAGACACAGTTCTCCTGTGTCCTCTGTGAGGACACCGCCAGCTTTGGCCTCACATCCTTCATCACTGTGGAAGAACGACAACAACCAACAGATGTAGCAGCAGCAGCTTAACTCTCAATCCTAATGGACAGACAGTCACTGTTGGACCTCACAGGGACACCTTTCCCTTCATGCTAGTCCCAGCCATTCTTCCAAGCAGAAGGATGAGATAACACCTGCCTGCCTTTGCCTCACCTTCTCTTTGGCTCTAAAACTGAAAAAATGGACCACACTGCCTTTTTTCACCTGACAGTTATAAAGAGTCTTCACAACAGAAGGTAATGTTTTTAATTTCATTTGTGCTTTCTTTATTGCTTTAATTGTGTTTATTCCTGTATTCACTTTGTAATAATGCAGCAATTTTTCAACACCGTTAGCTAGCAGTACATTGTCATTTAAATGAACTTTTGCTGCAGGTCTGCCTCTGCTGTGATTACTCCACTTCACACAATGGAAACAGTCAGGACTTTAAAGAACGCTAGACATTACAAGAAGCTGAACCTCGTACAGCCTTCCTAAACTACTCTGTGTAAAATGGCACTGGACAGAAATGTTGTGTTGCCCTGCAGCAGTGTTCAAGGTATATACTTATTGTGGATTATGTAACTTTTCAACATGTTTTTTGCATGGTCTGCAGTTTATTACAACAACTTTCTGTTTTCTCTTGTCAGGACCCGCTTCATTCTCCTATGTCCACATCTTCACATCCAATTCTGAGCACAGTTCAGTAAAGCCTAACTTCTGTTGACGTTTGGCGAGTGATCAGGTGAACTGGTACGAGGGAACCAAACTTAGACAGTCATCACTGTCACAGAGACGGCTTCTCCTCAGTGCAGCATTACACTTCGCCCTAAACAAGTTGTAAAGGTAACTGTTATTTGTATTAACTTAGTACAAGATCCCTTTTTGACCAAAGAACTAACAAAAACACTGTTGGCATTACTGTTTGTGGTTGCTATTTGAATTAGGAATGCAAGGCATAATGTTTTTGTTTTCTTTTACTATTTTTCCATCTAAGGCCTCTGCTCCTCCATGTCACAACAGTGATGCTGTCCTCACACCAAAGACTGGCCAGATACCTGGAAGCAGCAGTTCTACAGTCCCTGGATCATCAAAGGTCACAATGCTACAGCTCCTTACATCTTCAAGTACACTGTGCTCTGTTAAGAGTTTTGGTTTGTGCCAACAATGAACAGATTCAACAATTTGCAACTTACACTACTGACCCATGGACACACACTCTAGGACACCAATTTATTTTGGTACATTGATAATTGATATATACCTCGTATAATTCGAACAGTGTATGCTTATTTTGTATTTTATCACAATTAATATCTTTTATTTTATTAATATATTTTTCATCTCATCTTTTCCTGCTTTATCTGTTTTCTTGGAAGACACAACAGATACAGATATATATATATATATAAAAAGGAAAAGGAAAGGATGTCATGGAATATATTTCACAAAAATTATAATTATTAGTGTGGGGTTTGAGCTGGTAGGCGTGTTAAAGGATTTTCACATGTGTAAACTCGGCCAGGGGATAATCCAAACCCTATTGAAAAGCTATGACCGTGTTTAAATTTAAGAATCAAAGCTGAAGGTTTTGTCTCCAGAATGCTCAAAACGTATGACTTGGTTAAATAAGCCTTGTCAAAAGAGACATTGAGACATTATTTGGTTTTTTTAGCCTTCGGTCTAGCAACCATGTGAAAAGCCTTTATTTGTAGGGTTGAACACTATTGTAAACCATTGAAACATACTGTACTGACCAATCTGGCTGCCTCTCTGAACCGTATGACACCAATACTTTTTTTTAAGTTATTTCTATTGTTTATCTCCACCTTATATGATTTATACATTGTATCCTTATTTTTCTGTTTTAGTACAATTCATATATTTTATTTTAATTTATTTTTCAAGTCACCTTTCTGTTTTCTCTCTTTATCTGTTTTCTAACATATACATGCCAGATTAAGGGGGAACTTTTCAGTTATTTCAGTTACTACATGTGACTGAACTAACTGAATCTGGAAGAGAGGACAGATGTAAAAAAACAATATATGTGTGGGATTTCAGTAATCTGAGATAAATGTTGGGATAACGTTTAAAATCACAGTAAGTGTCAGTACAGGGCGACTGTAGCTTGAACCAAAAATGGGATATTAGCCTCAGTCTAACCACCATGTAAAAAGCCTTTAATGGTAGGGCTTAGGCCATCTGCACACTGGCTGCGTGGCGTGAGCGTGTCAGCTTCGCGGCGTGTCCGTTCCTATTTTGGCTCCTATGTTAACAGGTTAGAGCTTGCACACTGTCTGCGTGACACACACGTCTCAGGCTTGCCGAAAAGACGTGCATGCTAGAAATAGGATTGAGGACAATTTTTCACGGAACACGCAAGTGTGTCGGAAGCATTTCCAGGCAGAATAGGATATAAATAAGATATAAATGTAATCTAAAAATATAATAATAAATAATTATCGATTTTCAGAGCAAAATATTCCGTAGCCTATTTTGTTGTCAATACTGCCAACGTTGTCTTTGCTGTAATCAAATCAGTATATATTTATGTTTACCATGACCTATACTACTGCTTGAGTGCAGTAAATCAATGGGAAACATCCATGTGTCCAGACAAGGCTAGCAGCAGCAGCAGCGCCGCGTCAGACGTCAGGTGTAAAGACATAGAAAACGCCACGCAGCCACCACGCAACAGAAACGCCACTCTGACGCCACGCATCCAGTGTGTAGCCAGCCTTAAACATATTTTAAACCATTGAAACATACACTATGGACCCATTTGATTTCATTACAATTTATATATTTCATTTCATTCATTCAGTTAGTTTTGCTGAAAGGTTATAAGCTTACTGATGGGGACAATATACATTGGTGTGAAAAAGTGTTTGCCCCCTTCCTGATTTGTTATTTTTTTGCATGTTTGTCACACTTAGCCTAAATGTTTCAGTTCATCAAACAAATTTAAAAATAAGACAAAGATAACACAAGTAAACACAAAATGCAGTTATTAAATCAATCTTTTCATTATTGATGAAAAAAAACAAACATGGCCCTGTGTCAAAAAGTGTTTGCCCCCACCCCCATGTTAAAACATAACTTCTCAGGAGTGGCCGGCCAACCAAATCTACCCCAAGAACACAGTGACGACTCATCCAAGAGGTCACAAAAGACAACAACAACATCCAAACTGCAGGCTTCACTTGTCTCAGTTAAGGTCAGTGTTCATGACTTCACCATAAGAAAGAGACTGGGCAAAAATGGCATGGCAGAGTTCCAAGACGAAAACCACTGCAGAGCAAAAAGAACATTAAGGCTCGTCTCATTTTTGCCAGAAAACATCTTGATGATCCCCAAGACTTTTGGGAAAATACTCTGTGGACTGTCGAGACAACCGCATTTCAGAAAAAGAACACAACAACAGTAGTGTGATGGTCTGGGCCTGTTTTGCTGCTTCAGGACCTGGAAGACTTGCTGCAATAAATGGAACCATGAATTCTGCTGTCTACCAAAAAACCCTGAAGGAGAATGTCCGGCCATCTGTTTGTGACCTCAAGCTGAAGTGAACGTGGGTTTTGTAGCAGGACAATGATCCAAAGCACACCAGCAAGCCCACCTCTGAATGGCTGCAAAAAAACTAAATGAAGACTTTGGAGTGGCCTTGTCAAAGTCCTCACCTGAATCCTGTTGTGATGCTGTGGCATGATCTTAACAAGGCAGTTCATGCTTGAAAACCTTCCAATGTGGCTGAATGACAACAATTCTGCAAAGATGAGTGGGACAAAATTCCTCCACAGCGCTGTAAAAGACTCAATGCAACGTATTGCAAATGCTTGATTGCAGTTTTTTCTGCTAAGGGTAATAACAAACAGTTATGAGGTTTAGGGCGCAATCACTTTTCACACAGGTCCATGTAGGGATTTTGTTTTCCCTTAATAATAAACTGCATTTTGTGTTTATTTGTGTTAACTTTGACTAATATTTAAATATGTTTGATGATCTGAAACATTTAAGTGTGACAAACATGAAACTAAATAAGAAATCAGGAAGGGGACAAACACTTTTTCACTCCACTGTATATTGTTGGGCCCTGCCTTAAAGAACTAGGAGAAAAACAATTACTGTTTAGGCACTATGGATTTTGGTTTTGCCAGAATTGCTGTATTGTATTTTTCTATGTTTTTGTTTTTAAAAAACCAAACAATATTGTAAACCATTGGAACATACAGTATTGACCCATGGGGACAACACTGGCTGCCTTTCTAAACAGTATGACAACAATTTTATTTTATTATTTATTTATTAGTATCTAACTTATATGCTTATTTTTTTTATTTTATCACAATTAATATTATTTATTTATTTTTCATATTAACTTTTCCTTTCCCTCGTGATCTGTTTTCTAACAGATAAATGACAGATGTAGAAGTTGTAGAAAACAATTACTGTTTAGGCATTATGGATTTTGGTTTTGCAAGTAACCAATTTGTTTTTAATACATGTTTGACTCCCTTACTTTTGGTATTAGGTACAAGACCTTTTTTTCTTTGTCTTTTTATTCATCTGTTAAACTCAGTTCCCATCTTTACAGACTGTTAGAGGGCTTTTGCAAGTTCTTTTCTTCGGTACTTTGTTTTTGGAAACTCTCCTCTTTCTACATGCATTTGTCATTTGAATGATTTGAAAGTTTCTTTCTGGTTGGCCATTGTGCCCCCAGCTAATTTCATTGATGTTCAGTTAATTCAAATATAGCCTTAGGTCAGTCTCAATTCAATTCAATAGTCATCCCTACACACTTGAACATGCATAGACACACATTTTTGACATTGCCAGTAGGACCAGTCCTACAAGTCTTACCATGCTACTGTATATTACATGTGTATACTGAAAATATTAAGAACTATATATTCTTATTTTGTATGTATGAATATGTATTTACAATATGTATGGATACAATTTAAAAACAAATATCAATGTTTGATGTTACCAACTATTTTTTGTCTTTTGAAAAACGTGATTAATATTTCTGTGTATACGTCGTATCAGGCTTGTTTGCCTTTTTTACTGTTGTTGTGAGTTCCTGTAATATATTGCTGATACTACAACTGCATTTTGAAATATAGGCCTAATAAAATATTAATGTATTTGCAATGCTTTGTCGTTTAGCCCCCCTTTTCAGGCAATATATTTCACCTCTTAGCTCTTTAGATAAATGATTTTGTGTTCTATGCAATGGATGTCTGATAATACTAAGTATATATTTCTTTCAGCCTTTTCAGGTAATTCATTTCAGTTTCCATCTTTGACAGTATGACAGTTTAGCTTCCAGCTTTTCTAGCAATGTACTTCAGCTCTTTGCTTATAAGGGTAATTCAGTTCAGCTTCCAACTGACAATCATACATTTACAACTTCCAACTTGTGCAGTATAGTGCAATGCATTTGAGATATTTCAAAAAAAGTTTTTTTTCATTATTCTGCATTTTCATCTATGTTTCTCATAGCATTTGTAAGTCTTCCATACTTAATTAATACATTCAGACCTCACAATGTTCTACATCATTGGGCATCGTTGAACTTTTAAAGCCAACAATTCAGTTTAGCGTCAGCTTTTCAAAAAAACTTTAAATATTCCACATCTTTCATACATTAGTGGTGTTGTTAAACTTTTTAATGAAATTCATGTTTATTTTAAAACCATTCCAACTATTCTCACTACTTCAACTTTTTCTTACAGATTTAAGCTATTCATACAGTTTAGCTTTAGCAATTCAGCTATTCAGCATTCCCACGCATTTTCCGCAGGAAATGCATTTTCTAGTTTTTATTCCGTCTTCCGTACGTTTTTTGGCTCTCTGTAACTTCTGCATACTTTCACCTATTTAAACCATTCAACTTTTCAAATGTTCAGCTCTTTCAGCTAATGATGGGACTTCTTCAACTTTTTTTCTACTATTTATACTTTTTAAAATATTCAGCTTTTTATCACTTTTTTTTAATATTGAAGTGAATGAGAGCAGGCTTCAAATCCTTCAAATCCTCTTCTGCTTCAACATGTATCTCCTCCTACATTCTTCCACCTACAGACGTGATTCAAACTTTAAACTGTTCACAAAATATTCAGGTATTCGGGGTGTGCTCAGTGTTTTCATATCTTTTACAGTTTTTGTGAAAAAGCTGTTTAAGTTTAGTGATCATTTCAGGACATTTTATCGATTAAACAGGGTGTGTATTGCGTTTGCTAGAGTGGATGACATCACAGCTAGAGGGTGAAGCTTCGAAAAAATGATCTTAGTTCCTTGTCTGTAAACTGCTCTCACGCCCACAATATCTACTTCTCATACACAATTTATACATCAAAACGTAGGCATTTTTGTCTAGTTTCAGAAGATCTGCTCAGTTATGCAATATGTCTCATACTTTTGGCTCAGCGAGCTTCCAAATGACAAGAGGTCCATTTCATTCTTCATTGGCTCCAATGTTAAAACTTGTGGATATTTCCCAGCGAAACACTGAACGAACCACTTTTTGAAATCGCTGATATGACCACATTTTTATGTTTATTCATATAAATTTTATACCGATACGTTCACAAAGGCCTTGTGGTGCTCATGATCACATCATTTGACTGATAGCCTTTATAGTTTTTCCAGTCCGAGGCTTTGTTTGAGAGCTTGCTCTCAGTGTCTGAAGTGCTGCGGTGTGCTACAGGAGACATTAAGAGCAGGTGCTATCGTTATCAGATCAAAGAGATGTTTATAAACATGGGCCAGGCTCTTACTAACCATGACAACCCTTTCACAGACAGTCTACTGATTACTCCAGGCTTGCCATAGGAGTCAACTAACTAGACTAACTATGATCATCAGGCTAGATCATTTGCGTTCCACTTCTGTCTGTCTGTCTGTCTGTCTGTCTGTCTGCCTGTCTGTCTGTCTGTCTCCTTATCTGTCTGTGTCTCCCTCCCTCCCTCTTGTCTCCCCCTCTTTCTCTATGCTTCCCTCCTTCCTTCTTTCTCTTTTCTCTGTCTTCCTCCCTCCTCTCTTCCCCTCCTTCCTTCCTCTCTCTCACTCCCTCTCTCCCTTCCTCCTTCTGTCTCTCCCTCCCTCCATCCTTCTCAATCTCTCTCTCCTTCCATCACTCCTTCTCTGTCTGTCTCTCTCTCTCCCTCCCTTCCTCTCACTCCCTCTCTCCCTTCCTCCTTCTGTCTCTCCCTCCAGGGTCATTTGTGATTTCATCCATGTATATAGCCCGTTTCTTTTCAGACAATATATGCACCTCTCAGCTCTTTAGGCTCATGCTTGTTTGTTCTACGCAATGGATATGGCTGATAATAATACAAAGCCTTTAAACTTTCAGCCTTTTTAGTCAAAGTTGCTATCTTTCTTTTCCTCTCCTCTCTTTCCTCTCTCTCTCCTCTCTTTATTCTATTCTATATTTACACTACTCAAAAACACACACACACACCCCCCACACACACACACACACACACTCCCCACACACACACACACACACACGCCGGCTCGTCGTACACACACCACACTCTTCTCTCTTCTCATCTCTTCTCTCCTGCTCTCCTTTCTTCTCTCTTTCTCTCCCTCTCTCTTTCCTCTCTTTCTTCTTGTTCAGCCCCATTCTTTTCACCTAATATATTTCACATCTCATCTCAGCTAGATTGATGCTTTTTCGTTCTATGCAGTATATATCTGATAATAATGAAAATATTTCTTCTGCTCTGTGTCTGAAGTGCTGGCGTGTACTACAGGAGACATATTAAGAGCAGGTGCTATCGTTATCAGATCAAAGAGTTGTTTATAAACATGGCCCCTGGCCCTTAGTAACCATGACAACCCTTTCACAGACAGTCTACTGATTACTCCAGGCTTGCTGTAGGAGTCAACTAACTAGACTATGATCATCAGTCTATATCATTTGCGTTCCACTTCTGTCTGTCTGTCTGTCTGTCTCCTTATCTGTCTGTGTCTCCCTCCCTCCCTCTGTCTGTATCCCTCCCTCTTGTCTCCCTCTCTTTCTCTATGCCTCCCTCCTTCCTTCTTCTGTCTCTCCCTCCAGGGTCATTTGTGATTTCCTCCATGTATATAGCCCGTTTCTTTTCAGCCAATATATCCACCTCTCAGCTCTTTAGGGTCATGCTTGTTTGTTCTACGCAATGGATATGGCTGATAATATTACAAAGTCTTTAAACTTTCAGCCTTTTTAGTCTATTTTAGTCAAAGTTGCTATCTTTCTTTTCCTCTCCTCTCTTTCCTCTCTCTCTCCTTCTCTCTTTATTCTCTTTCTCTCCTCTCTCCTCTCTCTTCTCTCTTCTCGTCTCTTCTCTCCTGCTCTCCTTTCTTCTCTCTTTCTCTCCCTCTCTCTTTCCTCTCTTTCTTCTTGTTCAGCCCCATTCTTTTCACCTAATATATTTCACATCTCATCTCAGCTGGATTGATGCTTTTTCGTTCTATGCAGTATATATCTGATAATAATGAAAACATTTCTTCTTTCAGCCTTTTCAACTTTCATCTTTAACAGTATAACAGTATTAATTTGTTTCATTTTTCTGCATATATGAGTCATTATCAGTTAGAAAATCTACTCAGACCTCACAATGTTCTACATATTTTGTCATTATTCAACCTTTAAAGCAAACAGTTCAGTTTAGCATAAACTTTTAACTTTTTAATGAAATTCATACTTATTAAACGGGTTTCCGCTTTTTCAACTATTTTCACTACTTCAACTTCTTCTTACGGATTCAAGCTATTCAACCAGTTTAGCTTTAGCAATTCAGCTATTCAGCATTCCCACGCATTTTCTGCAGGAAATGCATTTTCTAGTTTATATTATTATTTATAGAGTGTGGTCTAGACCTACTCTATCTGTAAAGTGTCTCGAGATAACTTATGTTATGATTTGATACTATAAATAAAATTGAATTGAATTGAATTGAATTGAACATTGGGAAAAACATCCGCTATCAAGAATAATGGTGATCTGAAGGCACTCTGGAACTGCATTCTGGACAACCAGATGGCTGAATTGAACAGCCGATTTAAAGACGACACCTACAGATGAATAATGCGAGCTTCAGCTGCCCTCATCCCAGGATCCACCACTTTTGGCACACAAGAACTGCTAAAATCTCCATGCAGCTTGTATGGGATAACAGTCAGTGATGCGGAATTTTACTTTTTTACCCAATTCATCAAGGGCAAAGCTGACAAAGACAAAATGCCCTCACTAATTGAATTGTTAGATGCCTGCGCTGCTGATATTTTCCCCGGGATGAACTGTCTGTTAAAGGCCCTCATCACACTACCCATGACGTCCTGCAGTGTTGAAAGACTTTTCTCCGCTACACACAGGATCAACACTCGCTTGAGAGCATCAATGGTGACTGAACGCTTAAACAATCTGACCCTGCTGTCTTTCGAAAGAGAACTGACAGAAACACTAGATTATGACGAGATAATCAGCATCTTTAATTCAAAAGCCAGGCGACTCCGCCTTGTGTAGCAGGGTAAGGTAGGCCATGATTTTCTTTAGCCTACATGTAGGCCTGCTGTGGCCTGACAGCAGTTAACATGTCATTCCTTTAAATGTACACTGAATAGAGTGTTATGTTGTTGTTGTGTTTTGTCAGAGCTACGTGCTTTCTAATTGTGTCGTGGTTAATTGAGCCGGGAAGAAGCGCAATCTGTCTGCCTACGCATTCCTGGTGTTTTACGCACGACTCAAGCGCAGAAGATGAGGTGGAGAAATAGCCCTCGGAACACTTTGTACAGTGTTCATCTGTGACGTACCTTATATGCTGAAATATATTTTCTAACCTAATATATGTCTTGGGTGATTTTCGCAGTGCATCTGCATTATGAGGGAGCATCAATAAATAACATAAATGTCCTTGTTTACATTTGTAAATGTTTAGAATGTAGCCTACCTGTCTTTTATATTTTCTAAGACATTTCCCTGTTCATAGTTAACAATGCTTACAAAAGTCATTGGGAATTGGGGGCGTGTTCCTTCAAAATCAGTTAATTTCAAACAGTTCCTGTGCTTTTTAGGACTGTGTCAAATTGCCATGACATTTGGATATGAATTGGTTTGGGTGATATTTTGTTATATGTGACGCAGACAGCTGTATGTAATGTAGAAGTAGAAATCCACGAAGTGCGTGGAAACGCTGCTGGAATACGTACAAAACTTGTATGTACAACAGTATTTAAAAACATTATAATGACCCCAAATACATTGTTGTTTTCTTGATCTTCCCTAAAGGCTACACTGTTGCCTTTTTGTTGTATGTTCCTGGCTTGGTAGCCATGCAGGCTTATGTATTTAGCTCAGTTTTGACTTTTAAACTAAGTAGACTAATAAACTTTTTTCATTTTTATGAATACTTGTTTCATGTGTGATGTGATGTCCCTTTAGTGGTGCTTCTGGATAGGCTATAACGGAATACATTTTGGTGAAGTGGAGTGGTGATGAGACATTTGGGACGGTGGGAGTTGGGGGTGGATGGTGATACATGAATTTCAAAACTCTGCACCAAAACTCCTAGGTTTTCCGTAGGAAATGTAGACCGGGAATTAATCTATAGGCCTGCTCTATAATTAATTCCATTTTTCTCCTTTAAGCCCTGTGAACAGTTTTTAATGTTTCATTTCATCAGGCAACTGTTCTGCTCTAGTATTATTTCCTGGATTCATCAAATAAGATGTAGGCTAATTGCCCCGAATATTAATGATTACGCCCTAATATTATGCCTTTTTACCGTACTATTAGCCCAAAAATAATCAATCATATCATTGAATCGAATGACGAACAACATATTTATTGATTTCCCAGGTATAAAAAAAATGTGAATAGAAATTATACAGGTGTATAAAAAAGCCAACAATTTGGCATTTAATTTAAACTAGATATGTAACATTCAAACTTTAATTGGATATTACAAACACTAACAGTAGCCAAATTTAAATTTTTTTAAATCCATTTTTCATTCAAATCTAAATCTATAATCGAATAGGAAAACAAGCTGGCACTTAGCACGGTGTGAAAGCAGGATTTACTTCTGACTGGAAATAAATTTAGAACCTTTGAAAGTTAGTGAGAAACATTTTTTATTGCTTAGAAGAAGTTTACTATCGCCTGTCTTGCGAGTAGCCTAAATAGCAGAAAAAACGTTTGGAGAAACGTACATAGCGCTGTGTTTTGTGGAGGTGTGATGAGAGTCCCGTACAGTAAACAGTGACATCACTGCATCTATCACTTCCACAAGAAAGTTTGAAAACCCCAAACACAAGCTCTGAACTGCCCGGGAGTTTGTGGAACAGCTGACTGTTTGCCAAACAACAAAGCACAGTCGATATCTCTCGCACGTCTCTTTTCTTTCTCTCTTTCTCCGTGAAATGAAGCTGCCTTCAGGTGCATTACGAAACGCTGGGTTCTATAAACTATCTGACGAAAAACTGTTAGGCTACTATGAAATATAAAGTCTACTTCTGCTACATTGGGGAGTTAAAGAACACAACAGGACGTCGCACGACTCGCACCACACTGCGGCGATTGCTTGCTTTTTTTTTTTATTATTTGAACGCAGCTTCACGCTGAAGTACAGAGCTCATTTAAGATGATGCTCTGACGTCCAGTTTCTTGAAGGCAGCACGGAGGTGCGCTGAACAAAGACAGAAGCAGAGAAGAGTTATGATACACTGTCTCGTCCAGTCGCAAACTGGCAGGTTTTAATGTTGCAGACCACTGTTTTTTGTAGCTACCATCCCCTTTGAGAAACACTGGCCTAGATTCAGGCCCACCTTGACTTAATCCAGGCCCACCCATCTGTCACGTTCTGCATCTGCCACTGCCCCCTGGATTTTACATCCATGTGGACAGATTAGTAAACTGTGCGCAGTTTTGCAAAACTGTACACACGGTAGTTATTTATTTTTCTCCCCCCTGAGCTTCAGGACAATGACTACAATAGGGAGTTAAACCACCTTTTAACATTATTTTACATTAGAAAACTGATGGGATATCAAATATAGACTGATGTACCAAGTACATTATATACACAGTAACCTCTGATAATTACAATTTGCACACACAAATAAATATCATCCTGAATTCAAATATTCTTTATTTATTCCCATTTTTAAATAACTATAACCCAGAAACAGGAGAAATTATTGATTCAACCCGTGACGGGTTGAATCCATTCTTTTACTCCTTTCTCTTTCTCCCAGTCTTTGTTATATTTCTTCCCGTATTTCGCCCACTTTGCCCCGGGCATTTGTTCCTCCAAAAACTCTCCTACAGTCCAGTTACTCACCATCAGTTGCGACTCGTGCGTATTTTCATTTAAACGTCACTCACTGACGTTTTCCTAAACAGAAAATAACAGATTGACCTGCTCTGCCTCTGATTGGCTAGTACTCGTTGCCATCTGGGTCAGAGCCAATTAGAAGCAGGATGTGGGTGGGAAAAAACTTTGCTGTCTCCTGTGTGTATGGGGAAAGGGGAGGGACAGAGGGAATAGGCAAGACTGCTTGACAACTTACTATGGAGCTGGGAACAAGCCCAAATAAGCAACTACACTTTAGAAACAAGCCCAAAAAAAACGCGACCCGCGACTACCAATATTTGTAAACGACTTTACAGAAAAACAAGCCCAAAGTCGCTTATAATAAGTGGACTTGGCAACACTGAGTACCACCGTTATCCGCTAAGCCCATGGTGGCTTTTAGGGCCGTTACAGAGTCAACGCGAGCAATGCGAGCAACGCGAGAAACGCGAGCAACGCGAGCAAGCAACGCGAGCAAGCAACGCGAACAAGCAACGCGAACAAGCAACGCGAGCGACGCGCTCCCTTTCATAGTTTAAACAGCGGACGCAAGTAGACCCAAGCGTCACGGGCGATGCGTGAAATGCAATACACCGCCCACACAACAGGGGGTAGCAGAGTGCTCCGCGGGGTTCGGTCGGCAGAGCCTCCACGCCGGTGTTCGTTCGGCAGAGGCAGCGCCAGACATGAGCTAGACCCTCCCGGAGAGCAGCACTAGTCAGGGAGCAGCTGGCTGGCTGACTTCTTTTTATCAGATGCTGGCGTGTTTCCGCACCAGCAGTGTGCTACGATTGGGTAGCACTGACCAATACATTGATAAAAGGTCGCTTAAACATGGTTTAGCAGGTTTTAAAAATATATAAATACATTTGGGTCTCTCTCGTCTCTCTCCTGCTGTAGGCTACTTCAGCCTCTTGAGTAGGGCACACAGCATAGACTACACACACACACAACGTTGATACATACCGAAAAGTGTGACTCAGTAGTCCTATGTTTGATGAATTTCCTCAGCTAAGTTGATTCAATATTTTTGGGTAATGTACAATACGTGCAGTGTCGCCCCCACCGACAACGCGTAGTATTGTGCTCATTGGCGCGTTGCGTATCAAAAACTTGGGACGACACATTTGGCGGACGCGTATGCGTACCGATGCGTTGACTCTGTAACGGCTCTTAGAGATAGCGCTCTTCCTGGGGGCTTGGCTCAGACCTTTGGTTCAGACATCTCCCAAATTGTGACGTGACAGCAAGCTATCATGACATACCGTGCGTTCATGGCATGGATGTATTAAGAGAACTGGATACAGTGTTCGGTGGGAAGCCCCGTACGTTCCAATGAGAGTGCTCAAAAGCACATTAAGACAACATTAAAGCCGGTCTACGGAAAGCCGTTCCACTCCCTATTCAGCCCCATTGTACCGAATTTGGTTGCAGTTCCACCAGAGTTCCACTGGGGGTGATCACGGTCCAGTGCAAAATGAATGGGACTCTATGGAGCTAGACGGCTAAATGTGTCTCTTTCGCCCGATTGTCGTTGAGAAACCTCAGATTTGATTGTTGTTTTTGTACGTTCAACATGGATTATAGGTCGAAAGTTGAATGAACGAGTAGGCCTACTTATGTCCTTTTGATTTCTTACAGGTTGAGTCGTTGCCCATAACACGCTAGCATTCTGCTAATGAATGCTGATTGGTCAGTGAACGTCTGATTACGATCGGAGATCCAGCTTGACGGCATCCGAAGCAGAGCCTGAATGTCAGAGTAAATATTTCGGCGTGGTCTTTAAAACATCAGCAAACCTCTTTCTAGCACGTGTATTAACAGGGAGAGCCTAACCTGTCAGCTGTGTTGTCAATGTCTCGAGAGAAAAAAGGAAGCGACTCAGAGCTTGCCGTAAAGCAGTATCTCCGGCCGTATGTGTATGACGTCATTGACATTTTAAAAGGCTTTTTAGAACAAAAACGACTTTAAAAAAATCTAACACCCAGCAGTGTGTATTTTCTTTGCCTCCCCTTTCGAATGCAACATTCAAATTACTAGACAAAACATTATATCCTGAGAAAAGTGGATTTTGAGGGGTATAGCTCCATAGAGTCCCATTCATTCTGCACTGGCCTGTGAGTGCCCCCTATATGGGACGGCTTCCTCGTTACCGGAAGTAACGAGGGAGTGGAACTTCTTCCTATATTAGAAATTCTTTGACAACATGGAGCTCGGCTCTTCTGCATTCTTGGCCCATGACGTCACGATGGACATGCGCACTAGCAACAATTTCTTTGTGTTGTCGTAGCAAACGGTAGCAACATGCGCGTTCATGAGCTTCTCTCTCGCGTCTCTACATCGGTAAACGTAGCGAACTCATGAACTTGCCGTTTCATTGTCTAAAATATTCATTAACGTTAAACATTGTGTTTTCGTTGTTCCCGATCGTTTAAATGCTTAGCTAAATAAACGATGGATGTATTTAGACAACCAAGGAGATGTAATTATTATGTCGTGCTACTAGCTAGCTAGCTAGTAGGTTAGCCTGCATTGTTGTGAACAGAGCGTCTGTTAATACATCCATGGCTTTATCTCTCATCCATGCTATAGGCTTTACAGCATACAGCCCTCGGATGTATCGTAAGATAAGTGTTAAACCCTAAACCCACATTGGCTCTTAGGGACATATAAGATATTACGTTGACGTTATCTACCTAACTAGCTCCATTATATATCTTGACCTGCATTCTGCTTTTTTAGCTTTTGCAATAAACCACTAAATCAGGTTGAGTGATATGACACTGTATTTAAGTTACAAACATGTTCCTTATTTTAAAACGTATTATCTTAATTTAAGATTAATACTGAAACTTTCACTCATTGTTTTGTTAAATTGCAATAACTTCTCTTTTTTTCCACAGACAACTCCAACCTTGGGAGTGCAGTTATCATCTATTCATCCATCACCTATCTTCCAGCTGCATGACATCTATGAAAATATTTTATCTGGGATTCTTGTGTGCAATATACAATAACCTATACCTCACAATGAGTTAAAATCCATGCATGTATTAAAACCTTCTGATGAAATTGTATGCATAATGTGTAATAACAATTTCAACTGATTGCTCATTGCAAGTTACATGTACTCCTACATTTTTGTTATTAAAAAGATGACTTTTGTCTCAAACTTTTCATGGAAAAATCGAAAAGCACAAAAATAATGCTCAACAACACTGGTGTATATTTACATTTTAACACAATACAATTATTATTAAGAGATTCACAAAAAAAAATGCATTCCACCTGCAGGATTATAAAAAAAAAAAAAAGCATTAAAAACATAATGTTGGACGGGGCGGCCTCTAGCTCACCCAGTTCGCCCCACGTTGGCTGAGTCCTGCAGCGGCACAGGGTTCAGGTCCGACCTGCTACCCTTTGCTGTGTCATCCCCCATCTCTTTCCCCCTTTCATATCTATCCACTTTCAAATAAAGCCCAAAAATAATCTTAAAAAAAAAAACATAATATAGGACAAACAAAATCTACATCCGACGTGGGGAAGAAAGACAAAATAAAAAATGCAAAACACGTGGGTGGGGCTGGGGAAGATGAGTGGAGGCAAGAGAGGAAAAGGCAGGGAGAAATAAAGGCAAGAGGGAGAGGAAGAACACAGAATGTGAGTGAACAGAGTGATTAACAAATAAAAAAAAAAAAAATATATATATATATATATATATAAATATATATATATATATATATATATATATATATATATATATAGTATATGGCCGGTCATTGTTAACAATTGTTGTCAGCAACAGTTAACGACAGTGTTCATTATAATACTTCACTTTGCCATGTATTAATTAGTAATGCTTATCCAAATAAACGATTGATGTTTTGAGAAAACCAAGGCGATGTAATCACTATGTCTGTAATGTTATCTATGTACAGTGTTACCGTTCTCCCATGCTAGCTACCACTGATAGCCCTGGCAGTTTTGGGAAACGCTAATGACGTTACATCCACGTAACAGGCTTTAGAGCATACATACATACATCCATACATCCCTCGGGTGTATCATAAGAACACATGGTGAATCACGGCCATTAGCTGCTGGAGCTACATCCATTAGATTAGACATTGTTTAAATTCACCTACCCTGGTCCCTGTCTCGATCCTGCCGGTAGCTAGCTTGCCCCACTAGCCGTTAGCCGTTAGCTGCCGTCCGGTGAGTGTAGTCAGCCAGGCTTCTGTGATAATCATCCCAATAACAATCCATGGAGCGGTGGTGGTGTGGCTGTGTCTTCCAGTTACTGAAGGCTAGCTTTAGCTTGCGCTTGGAGCAGCAAGTTCATCTGCCTGTTGCCCCTCTGTCTGTCTCGTTCTTTCCAACTCTTGTGATGCTAGTTCTTCGACTGTATACTCGGATTTGAATACATAAGGACGACCATATAACTCAAAAGGCTCTTCCCTGTGTTGTATATCTGCTATATTCTCCATAGTTACGTTACTCCAAGTTTCTTCCCTTGTAACAAATCTGCTCTTCACACACTACGCTCCGATCGGCACACTACTGTTTACCTTTTCTTGCTACAACTAGCAGCTACTACTTCTTTTTTAGGGGGGAATACACTTCAATACGTGACATGACCTGTCCTCTGGAGGACATAGCCACACCACCGTGGATTGTTATTGGGATGATTATCACAGAAGCCTGTCTGAATACACTCACAGGACGGCAGCTAGCAGCTAACGGCTATCAGCTAGCAGGGCAAGCTAGCTACAGGCACGTAGGCTACCGTTGTTCACTGGCTGAGCCGATGCAACTCTCTAATGGATGCCTGAACGCATCCCAGCTCTGGGAAATAATTCATCACACGTTAATCCATGCAGTAAATCACGGAGTGTCTACGATCACTATTAACCACACATAATGTAACATCTAGCGATCGTCTTATCTGTGATTATATTCGCTGTTGAGCGGTGGATATTTCGACAGCTAGCTGGTCGGCTAACCGGATAGACCCGGATTTAATTCAGTTGTTTGGCCTTTTTGAAGCTAGTTTCCGTGCCATGTCATCTTTAATTTAACCAATATTTTTTGTATGCGTGTTAGGTTAAATGATCAAGGGAACGGCTTACCTTTTGGGATATGTAGGTCAGTGAATAACGGATGATAGTTATGTGGGACCTGTTAGCAGGAACAGCTGGTTAGCACGGCAGGCTCTGAGTCGCTTCCTTTTTTCTCTTGAGACATCAACAACACAGCTGACAGGTTAGGCTCGCCCTGTTAATACATGTGCTAGAAAGAGGTTTGCTAATGTTTTAAAGACCTCGCCGAAATATTTACTCGGACATTCAGGCTCTGCTTCGGATGCCGTCAAGCTGGATCTCCGATCATAATCAGACCTTCACTGACCAATCAGCATTCATTAGCAGAATACTAGCATGTTATGGGCAAGAACGACTCACCCTGTAAGAAATCAAAAGGACATAAGTACTCGTTCATTCAACTTTCGACCTATAACCCATGTTGGACTTGCAATCAAATCTTAGATTTCTCAACAACAATCAGGCGAAAGAGACACATTTAGCCGTCTAGCTCCATAGAGTCCCATTCATTTTGCACTGGACCGCGATCTCCCCCAGTGGAACTGCAACCAAATTCGGTACAATGGGGCTGAATAGGGAGTGGAACGGCTTACCGTAGACTAGCTTTGGTTCATGGACATCAGAAAAACGTTTTTCCGAGTGAAAACGTCACCATTCATGTAACTTCCTGTGGGAATCAGAGGTGGAAAACTCGGGCTGGATTTTGATAACCAAGTTTCCCAGTTGGTGACGTGTTGTTGACAACTGACGTTTGATGTAGGCGACTTTGGTTCACTGAACATATTTCAATGACAATAAACTGTTTATTGTGGACAAATGCCTCTGCCAAGAAACATGCACAGACATATGTTTGAAATTATTCATAAATAGGCCTATTTATAAAAAACAAAAAAAACAAACACATTATCCGTGTTATGGAACGACACAGAAGGCGGGACCCAAAAGCAGACGACCAACACAAAAAGTAAAATTAAGTGATTTAATGCGTGAAATATATACAATAAATGTGCTGGTGGCAAAAAAGGGGAAGTTGTGTCGAGGATATCCAGTGGTGAGTGGTGGGTGCTGTGTGCTCTCCAGAGCGTGCCCTGTGACGTGGTGGTTTTGACCATGTGGTAGGCCTCCTCCAGAGTCCAGCAAACAATTGAGTCCAATCCTTACTGAGAGAGAGAGAAGCAGGTGTGAGGAGCAATCAGGCATGCAGGCACACGAACGAGCAAGGCAGGCTGCAACATGAGACAAACACAGAAAAACTGTTTTAGCTACACAAGCAAAAACACCAGGAACACAGAAACCACAGGGAGCTAGGATTGCCACTATACCACGCTAGTTGACTGTACAATCTGGCAACAAGTGGATCACAGAGCCAGCCTTAAATACTGCAGGAGATTGATTAGGGAATGAGCTTCACCTGGAGCCACCTGCCAGCTAAGCCACGCCCACAGCAATCAGCACAGGAGGGAGAACATGAGTGAAAAAACAAAAAAACACAGAACAAAAAGCAGCACAGAGGCCCGTTCCAGAAAGCAGGTTTAGTGAAAACTCTGAGAGGGAGGAGAAACTCATTTCCTCATTCATTCATTCATTGTCTGTATCAGGCGCATTTTAATACAGTTTTATCTGCATGAATAAAAAAACGTATTGGTTTATATTAGGCAGATTATAAAACTTTTTTTTTCAAACATGTCATGTCCTTTTGTCGACGATCCCATTGATCAAAAAGCTGTATTAATTCACAGAGAGTTTACGTCGGTATTGAGTCCCGACTATAGATGTATTTTCATTTCCACATAACCGATTTGAGAGGTATTTTTTATCACAGTCCATTAGATATGTAGATACCTTATCCGTCCTCATATCACTAACATCAGCCATCATGGACAGGCTTTAACATCCCAGCAGATTATTTGTATCGCATTACGTTTTTTGCAAACGGCAGTTTTCTTTACAACAGTGTAGCGGATCATACTGTAAAGCCACTGTATGCAGAGCAATCAGAAAAGTGTGACTCGCTCTGAAACGTTTTTTAAACGTTTTTGTAGTGTTCCCTGAACAGTAGAGCCATTAAAAAGAAATACATCATTATACATTATAGTTCTGTTAATGATCATGGTGCTGCAGCCTCAGAATGGGATTAGTATAGTTTACTTTTTCGCCCGCAGGATTGCACCTAAATGAAATTATAGGTGTAATACAATTCCAGTTTTCACCAGTAATATTATAAGTTAATTGTGATTAAATATGAAATGAATACACTGTGAATGCGTACGCATTGACTCGAGCAGCAATTTTCTCCCACACCAATTCTCTCTCTTTTGCAGCAGCAGCCGCTGTCTTGCTTTTTTATCGAAATGCATGATGAATTGAGTATTTCCGCCGACCCGTTTGTTTGTATGGGATTAGTTTTGTGACTTTAATTCCAAGCAAAACTTCTCAAGTATCAAACAAAAAACACTAACTCAAGCAAAAGAATTTTCACCTTAAAGGTAAAACTTAAAATGTGCAAACAAAACATTTGTGTAGTTGAAACTATTGGTCTTTTATTTGTTTGATATTATGTCATTTTGTTTACAGTTCCCTCTGCTTCTTTCTCAATGATCAGTCTTTTGCTCTCTCCATCACGTTTGCAGTCATGCTCCCAGCTTTCTCCTTTGCGCTCCCTGAGTTTTTGCTTGCGATTCTGACACAAACATCTCGCGTGCGGGTCTTACAGGGGTGCGTCCCCATTGGCTAATGAGTGTTAAGGGAAAGTTTGAGTGACAGCTCAGCCTCAGCGCAGGTAAACTAACGTTATAGACTCAGAGTTTGGTCTGGAGAACACACAAGCCACTCCACAGCAGATTACTACAAGATTAATAAAGTGATTGATAGCGATATATATATATATATATATATATATATATATATATATATATATATATATATATATATATATATTTATTATCTGTGATCTACGTTGCAAGTATGGTTACTAGACATTTGTTGTTTCGTTGTGTTAAGTTACTAGCTAGCTAGTAAAGCTGTTTCAGTTAGCATTTAATGTTAGCTATACTGCTAACGTTATCTAAAACTTGTAGCCACCGGCTACCTTACTGAGCTAATTTAACATGGGAATCATGTATTCTTTGTGAGGCCTCAATGGAGCTGTATTAATTATCGTCTTCTCTCTGTAGAGACCTGCAGGATCTGAGCAGAGCTACGATGCTCTCCCAGGTAACCTTAGGTTAGTAACGTAGCTATATTATGGTCTATTAGGAAAAATTATTATCCAGCTAACTACTAATTGTTGTGGTTGCTATTGGCCTGATAATACACAATGCTAGGGTATTGGTTAAGTTGTACAATGTAGAAGCTGTGAATATAATGTATTATATCTAGAGGTCGACACATACTGTACAGTACAAATGCAGTGTTAGCACTGCTTAACTGGTTCATCTTTATAGTTTTGTGCTCATCTGTACTTATGTACTAGTTATGACAAAGACTGGCTATCCTAACTCTAATTACATGTCTTCTGTTGCATTTGCAAGCAGGTCAGCATGAGGAAAGTGTTCATAGTGTTTTTAAAGCCTACACATTTGCTAATGGCTATTTAAAAGCAAGTTATTTTAATTGTAAATCACACAACCTTGGAAGCCTAGTTATCAGTAAGAACTTTGTTGCCATTTGATTTGTGTAAGAAACTTTGTTATAATTTTCTATCACAGCTCACATCAGGCAGCAGGCAGACCAACCAGGAGGACGTGGGAGCAGCAGAGGGAGAGGAGCCACTGTATGCGAAGGCTTCAACATTGGGTATAGACCAATAGCGTATGTATTGATCATATTTTGCTCAGATACTCAACACTTACAATAACCTTTTTCTTAAGTTTTCATTGGTGTACTTGTAGTTTCTTAGTCCATTGTATGTCAATATATCCTACTACAGTATACTGTCCTGTAATTTAATTTGTGTTTACATTGTCTTACTGTAATTATATTTTAAAATGCACATAATATATTAAAACATTTTTTTACATTCACCCTTGTCTGTTTCATTATATAAAACAGGAAATAAGGTTGAGACTATTATAATGCTTTATTTTTAGTCCAATATAAAACTTCACATACATAATGGATATTTGAACATATTTTGCTGGGGCCCCGGTGGTAGAGGAAGCTGGAACTCATTATTTGCAGTACATCACAGGTCAGGGTCAGTTTTTCATCACCAACAATACACAAACATACTGAGTAATTGGGTTATGTATATATTTCACATATTCAGTTTCACCTAAGGCAAGCTGTATTTCTCTGCTGACTTGTGTCTGCAACAACACTTCTGAGGGTGGTGCAGGAATATCACACACAACTCCTGGACGCCTGGGATCATCTGGTCTCCTGAGCTCACTGATGGCCCACTGCTCCAGTCTGGACGACAGCCTTTTCTGCAGGACAGTTCTCTGAAGGGCTGGGATGTGGCTGTAGTCCTTCACTTCCTTGACTTCTTATTGTAAAGCTTGAAGTACCTTATTGGATGATAAAAAGTGTTTGAAATTAGCTCAATAATAAATAATTGTAATAAAGCCTCTACTCTAGAAACATTTTTCTTTAATCTTGTAGTAATCCCCTGTGGAGTGGCTTGTGCGTCCTCCAGACCAGACTCAGAGTCTCTAATGTTAGTTTACCTGCACTGAGGCTGAGCTGTCACTCAAACTTTCCTTTAACTTTCCTTAACACTCATTAGCCAATGGGGACGCACCCCTGTAAGACCCGCCCACACGAGATGTTTCTGTCAGAATCGCAAGCAAAAACTCAGGGAGCGCAAAGGAGAAAGCTGGGAGCATGACTGCAAACGTGATGGAGAGAGCAAAAGACTGATCATTGAGAAAGAAGCAGAGGGAACTGTAAACAAAAGGACATAATATCAAACAAATAAAAGACCAATAGTTTACAACTACACAAATGTTTTGTTTTCCAAGTTTTAAGTTTTACCTTTGAGGTGACAATTTTTTTGCTTGAGTTAGTGTTTTTTGTTTGATACTTGAGAAGTTTTGCTTGGAATTAAAGTCACAAAACTAATCCCATATGTTTGTGGTAGTTACCATGGTGAATCGAAGAATCATGGCTCCATTCATACTGCCTTTTGTGCACGCGCGTAACCCTGAGTGAACATACTCCTAGTTGATTGAACCAACTCAAATCAGCTGTTGTGGAACCGAAAACTCAAGTTTCCCCTCTCAGGGTAAATCAACTCAGACATCAGGGTTAGACCTGGGGCCTGTTTCACAAAAGCAGAATATATAAATCCAGGATAACTGATAAAGCGAGGCTCTAATCTGTGCATCCTGGCTTGGTGCGTTTCACGAAGGCCAAGCCAGGCTGAGGAGGAGCGACTAGGTCGAGCCAGGCTGAAGTAATTCAGATAGATGCGCGTCCACGGCTTTCCTCAAAAGACCGCGAGGTCGATCACAGATTTACTGATGCCAAAATGGAGAATACGCATTGTACATACTTTATACAGAGTGAGCAGCAGCTTCTTGTGGAAGTATGACGACGTGAAACACATTATTTGTATAAAAAGAAAAGAAACACGCCCGCTGTAATGAAACAGCGAGAGAAAGCGTAGCAGACGATCACGGACCGACTGAATGCGTAATTGTAGCCTAAATATATACATTAACTGACCACGGCTCTGAATTGAAGCCGTCATAATCATTCCATTCAAGGATTAGGCTACTAATCATTTGCACACATTAACAGTTGTACTCTTTGCCTTAAAAGTGAGCAGAAGATAATGTTACTCAGGGAATTTACAATGAAGATCAATTTTCTACAACGCCAGAATATGATGCGTAAATATCTCTTTCACTCTGTTCCTCCCTCTCTCTCATGGGCTAAAATATAAGTTTCCTAAGTCATATTAACTTCCACTGCTCGCTTTTAATGCAAAGTGTACAACTGTTAGTTTTTGCAAATGACAGTGACTCATTGAATGGTTTCAGTTAAGAGCAGTAGTTCATAAATGTATATTTTTAGGCTATCATTCAGTCGGTCCGATATCTGCCACGCTTTTTCTCGCGTTTCATTTTTTTATTTTTTATAGAGGCCGAGTTTCCTTCTCTACATATTATATGCCTTGCTCCCTGTATATATGGACATAGAAAATAAAGACACTGAAGAAATTGGACTCTAAAATCTAGAAACTATGAAGATAATTAAGTGATAAATTCCATGCACACTGAATGGAACAGAGTGATATTCATCAGTTATTTCCCCCCAAATGTGAGGTCAAAAACCATTGAGGTGTCCTCTCCCTGTTGTTACATGAATGTACAGTAGCCTACATCACTAGATAGTTACTGGTCCAGTGAACTAATTAGGATATGTTCTTAAATTGTACAATCCTCCCAAATTATATTCCCAGTTTACTGGACAACATAAATTGTGTGCTAAGAATGCCAAATACAATGCACATGGAAGTGGAACAAACATGATCCTTATTGTTAAAGAATTTAAAAAACATTAATCAACTAAAATAATTCAAGGTGCATTGGCCAACTATAGAAATGTACAGCATTGTATGTATTGCCCTTAGTAACAGACTTCATTTAAAACACATTTGAAATTGTATCAGCCTTTTCTAATTATCTCAACAACTGCCATAATATATTCATCAAACTTCTAACAACAATATGAACAGCAGTCTTCATACAGCAATATAACAGTAACAATGACTGTCACATGAATAATTATAAATAAAAAAAATAATGGTCACAACTTTAAATAATAACAGTACTTAAATAAACAGCAATATGCACCTGTTGTATTTTAATCCAGGCTGATAATAACAATAGGGTAAAACCACTGCTGGGTGATCAGAAAAGGCTCCAGGATTAAATAAATCCTGACTGTTAGCCTGGTCAGGAGCAGGCTAGCTGTACAGAATAAATCTCCATGGTGATTTATGTGCCTCCGCTTTCGTGAAACCGAATCAAGGCTTAATTCATCCAGGATAACTGGGAAATCCCGGCTTAATCCCTTATCTTGGTTTTGTGAAACAGGCCCCAGAGCCTGTCTATGGAGAGCCTGTTCACTCCCTATCCCAGCTAACAAGTTCCCGTTTCTGGGAACGTTCGTTTTTGGTTGCGCGAACGTTCCCTGAAGGTTAGGTTTTGGTTATTATGGAAAGTTGGTTGAACGTTCGTTTTTGGTTACATCGAACGTTCTCCTAACGTTGCAATCTTTAGAGAACGTTCCCCTAACGTTGTAACCTTTATAGAACGTTCCCCTAACGTTCCCCCACCGTTGCAACCTTTAGGGAACGTTCCTCTAACGTTATTTTTTACAATCCCATAACCTTTAAAAAACTAACAACCATGGTACCAAAAAATAAAAATAAAAACATTTTTATATAAGAATCCGTTTTATTTGCCATATAGACATACTGCACAAGAGATTCAACATACATATAGGCACATTAACACAATATATTGTATAAATGTAGAATGCAAATCTGCCCTACAAAGGAAAAACATGTTTGGGCAAAAATGAGTTAATGTCACTTTTGGGGTATTTGAGACCTCCTTTATCATGTGAATAAATATCGTGAGTCAATTTCATTGTTTTAAACAAGAAAATAAAGACAACCGTAACATCCAAAACCATACGAGAAACCACAGCAGAACGCCGTTAACAGCTGTTACGGATCTCTGCACGCTGAAGTTGAGTGTTCGGACTTTGTTTAGACAGGCATCAAGAGAGGTTACTGTACCGCCGTGATCTTACTGTACTCTAGCCTCGTCATAGCCTACTTTGCCGCTTTTAATTGTCACCAAACCACGTAACATACACGTGACATATCAAATAAAGTGATGATTCCTATTCTGTCAGTTACAGCCCGGAGCTAGCTACATTGCTAACGTTGATGCTGACACACCTCCTCACTTGGCAGAGCCTCACATCAGACGCTGAAAACCAATTATTAAATACACAGCTGGCATCCTACCTTTCCATGCAATCCGATATAATCCATGGAAGATATAATCCATAGCAATGCACATCATCTGCTGTATCCACAACAATCAATACGTGTTTGAGCTATATTTCCTTCTTGCAGGTGTTCATGTCAAATCTCACACATCCATAAAAGCACTAAGCTAGTTATTGCTAACGTCCGTACAAAGTATGCTAACCTAAATGTTATCTCAGAATTAAAAAGTAGTAATCCAAGTCGAGCTTGTTGACTGTGCATCTTAAGCCCTTAGTTTTTTGGTGGCCCTTAGTGTTAAACATTATATATTTATTGTTAAACAATAAATATACCTTTGTATTCAATTATAATTAAATTATCTTTATTGAGAAAATACTTCTTGTATTTTTTCATACTGTACTGCAAAGTTACTCATCTGTCATACTGTTAAACTGTGTTAGTTGCCACACTATCCTGATCATTATAACAGTAAATAGGAACAAGCAAAGGTTTTCTATATAATTTAAAACAAATAACATGATGACTAGACCTTGGTTAGGTGTTCTTATAATGGATGCAAGTATGGTGAACAGCAAGCAAATATTGATTATATGTCAGTTACTGCCTTTTGCCTTTGCATGACTCCTTGTTTTTGGCACATGATACAAAGGAAGAGTACAGGAACTGCCAAACAAGGATCAAAGGTCAATTTTGAGCTCAAGATTTCTTGCATACAAACATTTCTTAATTATAGCAACTAGTTTTCAAATTTTGGGAGTTTTACCTACAATACTTTTGTCTGGACAAAACAGAAACTTTAAAGTCATTTTTCTCAGTTTCACACTAGCAAGTTAAGGTCTTTTGCTTTTGCAGGGCAGAAATGTAGTGCGCAAGATGCATATTGGAATGATAAAGTATGTAATGTGTAGGTGAATGGCCAAAATGGGGATGACCCCACTTATCAGCAGTTCTGGAGAGTGATGGCAGAGGGAAAGAAGCTGTTCTTGTGTCTGGTTGTTTGTGTGCAAGGATCTGTAGCGCCTGCCAGAGGGGAGGAGGCAGGAGGATGGCAGCAGTGTAGAAGATTACCAATAGCTCTTGTGGTAGGCCATGCTTCCGCAGTTGCCGTAGGAAGTACATCCTCTGCAGAGCCTTTTTAAGGATATTGCACTCCCTCTTCTGGTCCTGGGAAATGATGGAGCCCAGAAAGTTGAATGAGTTGATCTTTGACACTAGGCTGTTGGATATTGTGAGGGGGAGCACTGGGGGGTCCTCCAGGTCTGCTGCAGTCAGCGCGGGGAAGTTTTTCTGAGAGGCCGCTAGAGTAGCAAGAGGAAGCAAAGTTACAAGTCAAATTAAAACCCCTTATCAGCCAAGCTACGCATAATACTGATGTGAACAATAAAATAACACCTGCCTGTTATAACCCTGCAGATTGTCAGGTCCTGGAAGGCCTTTGTCTTTCTGCCCTGCAGGCTATACGGTTTTACAACGTCATTGGTTGAAAGGTTGTCAGAAAAAGTTGCTGTAAAACAAATATAGAAATACAAATTACACATGTAGAACAAAGTGGAGAACAATCTCATTTTGTAAGAGAAGTCAGTTCAGTTATAATGATATTTTTAATTTATGCAATTATATAATGTTATCTTAGGGCAGGGTAGGGCCACTTAATTACCATTTTGTTCCTCCTCTCCTGTTGACCGAGACTCCTGTTGAACTCCTGCAGCTCGATGACTGTTGAGCAGGGCGACAGCAACACCTCATCGACTGGAGCAGAGGGAGGTGACTGGGAGCTCCTTAAGAGCATGAGCAGCTCATCCATCTTTTCCTCAAATGTGTCCATCCGCTGTGCCATGCGGGTAATGGAGGTCCTCATGGCTATGGAATAATTAATGGTTTTAGTTGTTATACATCATAACAGTCATGTGATATGCACCAGGTTGAATTTCAGTAGTTCCATGGTAGGAAATATGACTGGTTTCTTAAATGCATGCATAAATGTTAACTTACGCTCTGTCCTGAAATGCTTTCTTGCTTGTGGAATGGATTCATCTGAAATAAAAGACCATACAATTTGTACTGATTGCAAAAAGAATATATGAAGTGTAAATAATGTAGTCTGTACTTAAGGTCTTACCATGATTATCTAAATAAACGATTGATGTATTTAGACAACCAAGGAGGTGTAATCATTATGTTATGCTAGGTTAGCCTGCAGTTTTGTGAACAGAGCTTCTGTTACTACATCCATGGCTTTATCTCTCATCCACGTTACAGGCTTTACAGCATACAGCCCTCGGATGTATCGTAAGATAAGTGTTTAAACCTAAACCCACATCGGCTCTTAGGGACATGTAAGATATTACGTTAACGTTAGCTAGCTACCTAGCTAGTTAACTAACTCCATTGTTTAGCTTGATAGCCCCGGCAGTTTTGGAAAACGCTAATGATGTTAAATCCATGTAACGGGCTTTACAGCAGCCATCCCTCAGATGTATCCTAAGATAATACCATGGATGTATTAATAGAACACATGGTGAATTACAGCCTCCAATTTGGACGTGCATTCAGTGAGTCCGACTGAGTTCAGCTCAACTCGCTGACGCTGTATAATGCTGGCAACCATGTCGGAGCTTTCTTTAAGTTGTTTACCAAAATCTCTCACCTTGTTGTCCAGGTTCCTTATGGTGGTTAAAACATCACCGAGGGAAGGTTCAGTCTCTGTGGCCAACTTTGATGTATCCTCCATACTAGGGCTAGCAGCTTAGCTAGCTGTGGAAAGCTAACTTGTTTCCCGCGTTAGCATACGGGCTAGCAGTCTTGAGCGGAGGAAAGTCTTTACTGTTAACAGCCGACAATGTCTTTCTTGGTATCTTCGTCCTACCTTGCGTTATAACACTGTCGGTGAAGTGTAGTCAGCATAGGTTTTAGTCAATGGCAGTATTTCAGTTCGAATTTGGGACCAAGCGAACGGATCTTTTGTCTATCCTGTTAGCCAGGTGTGTGTACCGGTGTTGTAAACGGAAGTCAGGACAGGACTTGAATCGGTCACCTGAGAGCAGAGGCACTGTCTTCCCCTACTGGCGTGGGGGTGTAACGGTAGGATTTGTACACTGGACTGAGACACTTGTTGCGTGAATCTATATCAAGTGACTGCTAGGCTACTTCAAAAACTTAAATGGAGCTGGTAAAAATAAACATTTTCAAAACCGCACTCAAAACAACCAAAAACAACCAAACGGGAACGTTGTGTGGAGGTAACAGTGCAACCACAGGAGAACGTTCCCGTTGGTTGGTTCCCTAACGTTTAGGGAACGTTATAACCATGAGGGAACGTTCCCTAAACGTTAGTTTTTGGTTTGGTTCGAACTAACCTTTAGAGAACCAAAAACTAACGTTCCCCAACGTTCCCTAAACGTTCCCAAAACGTTCTGTGTTAGTGGGGATCTCACTTTCTATTAAGCCCCATTGTACCAACCCGGAATTTTCCCGAGAGTGGAAGTTCTCCCCTTATTAGACATTCTCTGGTTAGACTCAGAGTTTGTTAAACCTCCTACCTGGGGTCCATTCTTCGTACGTTGCTTAAAACATCCGAGATCAAATGACACAACCTAGATGATATCATCGTGCTAATCATGATCTGGCTAATTAGGTTCTTCGAACACACCTGCTGTTGATGATTAGTATAGCTGGATTGAGTTAGTGAGATAATTGCGCGTTCATGCGCTTGTTTAAAAGTGGAGATGTAGGCCTATCGATAGCAGAAACTTTGATCAGCAACGCTGCTATTGGCTGCTCACCGTGGCCAAAGAGTGCGCTCAGTTTTTCAACGCAGCAGAGCAAGAACTATTACTGAAAGGGTATGCTGAGTTTGAAACAATAATTAAAACGCCAGGGAACACCTCAAAGTCTGCAAAAGCCAGGAGAGAGGGCTGGCAAAAAGAAGCAGACAAATTAAATCTGTAAGCGTTCCATGTTATGGTTATATCACTTATTACAGTATATATTCTTGTATTTTAATTATTTCATAATTGCTTAATGTCAGAGCCAGCTCAGGACCCACTAGAACATGGGAACAAGTAAAAGTGAAGTACAAGAATATTCTTCAAACTGGTAAGATTTTCTACTTCTACTGTTTAGTCTCTTTTACCCAAAAACATTTTAAATGATGTGTTTGTCTGTTTATAACAGCAACCAAAGAAAAGGCGCGATAAAAAACAGGTGGTGGTCCTGCACCCCCACATTATACCCCGGCAGAAGAGCTGGCCCTTGGGCTAAATGCGAACCGACCCATTGTGGAGGGCATCCCTGGGGGCAGCTCTTCCTTAGACCTACAGGCCAGGCACCAGTAACAGCAACACCTAAATTACAGGTAAATGAGTTTTAAATCATCTTGCTACAGTGTAAATAATTTGTTGCTGCATTAAATTAAGTATGTCTATATTCCAAATGGCTGGTACAGTCATTCCAACAGATAAATATTGAGTCAATTGCTTTGACTTGTGAAGGTGAAAACTGCATAACTTAATGTAGGCCTAGTAATGTTTTGCAATATGTTATTGATCATATTTTTTCATAGTGTAGTTCATTGTAATGCCATTGTGTTCTCTTTTCCGACGAGTCAAACTTTTAACGTGTGGCTCCAACAAGTTGATAATGTAGATGAGACCCTCCCGAGAAAAACGATATCTCTCAATCAGTAGATTATCGCGCTGCGCTAAAGGATCCTGTCGATCTCGCAAAACGCGATTGCTTTGAAAAGCTATTTGAATTATTCTGGCACCTTCAGCAACAGGTTCCTGACGTAAAAACGGACAAGACATGGCTGCGACAGACTTCCCATATCACCTCCGTTTATATAGCCGGGATCTAATCCTGTTGACATGAAATAAGCCTGCTCGCGAGCAGGTTTAAGATTGCGCACCTGTTGCTATGACAGCAAGTCCAGGATGAGCGTCGAAGAACTAAACAATCCAAGATCATGCCAAATCGCCAACAATCAAATCCAGCTAAGTGAGTTAGCGACGTACGAAGAATGGGCCTCTGGAAAGGACCTACTTCGGTAAAGTTAGACAGAAATTGGCAGATTCGCGGGTTCGCGGTTCAATAAATCATAAGCGAAACGTGTTACTTAAACAATAGGCAGCTCTATCTAACCGTAGGAAGGTAGACAACAAGCTACAACCCGGTTTTCATCCGAAAGAACCGTCTACTTATGTGGATGAATACAATGCATCCCTATGAGCGTCATGCTTTCAGCCGAGCGTCTAGGGACCGTCTGCAAAGTGCAAAACCGAAAGTGGATACAAAGATAAAATTCAACAGCTTCACTGTTATTGAGCCTAGCTCTTCCAAAATCACTCCACACATCTATGGCCTCCCTCTGAACATACTACACCGACAATATGCCTCAGCCTATTTTTTATGAATTTGTATTGCCAAAAATTCAATACCGTCAATGTTATTGAGTCTAGCTCTTCCAAAATCACTCCACATATCTAGGGCCTCCTTACCAACATACTACACCTTCTTATGTTGGGAAAGCAGGCTCAGATTATTTTTAAATATTTTTCATTGGGGATAACATCCAATAGCTTCACTGTTACTGAGCCTAGTGCTTCCAAATTTACTCCACACATCTGGGGCCTCCCAAACAACATACTACACCTATGTTGGTAAAGCAGGCTCAGTCTATTTTTTATATTGTAGAAAAATGCAATAGCTTAACTGTTAGTGGGCCTAGTGCTTCCAAATGTACTCAACACATCTGGGGCCTCCTTACCAACATACTACACCTTCTTATGTTGGGAAAGCAGGCTCAGATTATTTTTAAATATTTTTTATTGGGGATAACATCCAATAGCTTCACTGTTACTGAGTCTAGTGCTTCGAAATTTACTCCACACATCTGGGGCCTCCCAAACAACATACTACACCTATGTTGGTAAAGCAGGCTCAGTCTATTTTTTTATATTGTAGAAAAATGCAATAGCTTAACTGTTAGTGTGCCTAGTGCTTCCAAATGTACTCCACACATCTGGGGCCTCCTTACCAACATAATACACCTTCTTATGTTGGGAATGCAGGCTCTGCCTAAATTCAATACCGTCAATGTTATTGAGCCTAGCTCTTCCAAAATCACTCCACACATCTATGGCCTCCCTCTGAACATACTACACCGACTATTTTTTTACAATATGCCTCAGCCTATTTTTTATGAATTTGTATTGCCAAAAATTCAATACCGTCAATGTTATTGAGTCTAGCTCTTCCAAAATCACTCCACATATCTACGGCCTCCCTCTGAACATACTACATCTGCTAATTTTTGAAAATCTGGCTCAACCTATGTTTTATGAATTTTTATTGTGAAAAATCTCAATCCCGTCAATGCTATTGAGTCTAGCTCTTCCAAAATCACTCCACACATCTAGGGCCTCCCTCTGAACTTACTACACCCGCTAAGTTTTGAAAATCTGGATCAGCCTAATTATAATATATTTTTATTGTGGAAAAATTCAATACCGTCAATGCTATTGAGTCTAGCTCTTCCAAAATCACTCCACACATCTGTGGCCTGCCTCTGAACATACTACACCTGCTACGTTTTGAAAATCTGACTCAGCCTATTTATAATATATTTTTATTTGGAGAAATTTCAATACCGTCAATGCTATTGAGTCTAGCTCTTCCAAAATCACTGCACACATCTATGGCCTCCCTCTGAACATAGTACACCCGCTAAGTTTTGAAAATCTGACTCAGCCTATTTATAATATATTTTTATTGGGGAAAAATTCAATACCGTCAATGTTATTGAGTCTAGCTCTTCCAAAATCACTCCACACATCTATGGCCTCCCTCTGAACACACTACACCTGCTACGTTTTGAAAATCTGACTCAGCCTATTTATAATATATTTTTATTTGGAAAAATGTCAATACCGTCAATGCCATTGAGTCTAGCTCTACCAAAATCACTCCACACATCTATGGCCTCCCTCTGAACATACTACACCTGCCACCTTTTGAGAATCTGGCTCAGCCTATTTTGTATGAATTTTTATATGGGATAACATCCAATAGCTTCACTGTTAGTGAGGCTTGTGCTTCCAAATTTACTCCACACATCTGGGGCCTCGCTACCAACATACTACACCTTCTTATGTTGGAAAAGTAGGCTCAGCCTATTTCATATTATTTTTTATTGTGGATAACATCCAATAGCTTCACAGTTAGTTAGCCTATAGCTTCCCAATTTACTCCACACATCTGGGGCATCCCTACCAACATACTACACCTTCTTATGTTGGGAAAGCTGGCTCAGTCTATTTTTAATTTTTTTTTGTGGAGAAAAATGCAATAGCTTCACTGTTATTGAGGCTAGTGCTTCCAAATTTAGTCCACACATCTTGGGTCTCCCTATCAACATATTACACCTGCTAATTTTTGTACAGCTGGCCCAGGCTATTTCTTATGAATTTGTATTGTGAAAAAACTCAATACCATCAATGTTATTGAGTCTAGCTCTTCCAAAATCACTCCACCAATGTAGTGTCTCCCTCTGAACATACTGCACCCGCTATCTTTGGAAAATCTGGCTCAGCCTATTTATAATATATTTTAATTGGGGAAAAATGTAATGGCTTCACTGTTATTGATCCTAGTGCTTCCAAATTTACTCCACACATCTAGGGTCTCCCTATCAACATACTACACCTGCTGTGCCTATTTTTTTTAAAGTAAGTGCTGTAGTACAACCGGCAGGGGGCTTTGTATGTGTGGAGTGATTTGGGAAGCACTAGAATCAAAAAGAGTGAAGCTATTGAATTTTTTTTCACAATAAAAATACATAAAAAATAGGCTGAGCCAGCTTCTCAAAAAGCGGCGGGTGTAGTATGTTCAGAGGGGGGCCCTAGATGTGTGGAGTAGATCTGGAAGCACTAGCCTCAATAACATTGATGGTATTGATTTCTTTCACAATAGAAATTCATAAAAAATAGGCTGAGCCTGATTCTCAAAATGTGGCAGGTGTAGTATGTTCAGAGGGGGACACTACATGGTTGGAGTGATTTTGGAAGAACTTGACTCAATAACAGGAAGCACTAGGCTCAAAAACTGTGAAGCTATTGGATGTTATCCACAATAAAAATATTTAAAAATAGACTGAGCCAGCTTACCCAAAATAAGAAGGTGTAGTATGTTGGTAACGAGCCCCCAGATGTGTGGAGTACATTTGGAAGCACTAGGCTCACTAACAGTGAAGCTATTGAATGTTATCCCCAATAACAATTCTTTAAAAATAGACAGAGCCTGCTTTCCCAACATAAGAAGGTGTAGTATGTTGTTTGGGAGGCCCTAAGTATGTGGAGTGATTTTGGAAGAGTTAGACTCAATAGCATTGACGGTATTGAATATCTTCCAATACAAATTCATTAAAAATAGGCTAAGCCATATTTTCAAAAATTACTCAGTGTAGTATGTTCAGAGGGAGGCTATAGATGTGTGGAGTAAATCTGAAAGCACTAGACTCAATAGCATTGATGGTATTGAATTGTTTCACAATAGAAATTCATAAAAAATAGGCTGAGCCAGATTCTCAAAAAGTGGCGGGTGTAGTATGTTTAGAGGGAGACACTACATGGGTGGATTGATTTTGGAAGAGCTAGACTCAATGGCATTGACGGTATTGAATTTTTCCCCAACAAAAATATATTATAAATAGGGTGAGCCAGATTTTCAAAAATTAGCAGATGTAGTATGTTCAGAGGGAGGCCCTAGATGTGTGGAGTGATTTTGGAAGAGCTAGACTCAATAGCATTGACGGGATTGAGATTTTTCACAATAAAAATTCATAAAACATAGGCTGAGCCAGATTGTCATAAAGTGTCGGGTGTAGTATGTTCAGAGGGAGGCCCTAGATGTGTGGAGTAAATCTGAAAGCACTAGACTCAATAGCATTGATGGTATTGAATTGTTTCACAATAGAAATTCATAAAAAAATAGGCTGAGCCAGATTCTCAAAAAGTGGCGGGTGTAGTATGTTTAGAGCAGTGTTTCTCAACGGGGGCGGTACCGCCCCCCAGGGGGCGTTCAGAAGATGATGGGGGGCGTTGGAAGCAATATTTTGGAAAGGGGGGCGTTGAGGTGCCCTTGGGGGGCGTTTGTTTGAAAGCTAGTTTAAACCAAAGATTCACAATAACAATACATGTTTACACTTAAACTACTTGCAAAAAACTGTTTTCTGCAACATTAAAAACCTGCCAGTTCACGGCACTGCAACTGGACGAGACGGTGGATCATTGTTCGGCGCAGCTCCGTGCTGCCTTCAGGAAACGGGAAGTCAGAGCATCGTCTTAAATGAGCTCCGTATTTCAGCGTGAAGCTGCGTTCAGAAAAAATAGCAATCGCCGCAGGGTGGTGCGACGTCCTGATGTATTCTTTAATCCCCCCAATGTAGCACAAGTAGACTTTATATTTCACAGTAACAGTTTTTCGTCAGATCTTTTATAGAACCCAACGTTTCCTACTGTACCTGAAGGCAGCTTAATTTCACGAAGAAAAAGAGAAAAGAGACGAGCGAGAGATTTTTTTATTTTTTTTACGAGCGAGAGATATCGACTGTGCTTTGTTGTTTGGCAAACATTTAGCTGTCCCCCAAACTCCCGGGCAATTCAGGGCTTGTGTTTGCTGTTTTAACTTTTTCTTGTTGAAGCGATAGAGGAAGAGATGTCACTGTTTACTGTACGGGACTCCACCTCCTCAAAACGCAGCGCGATGTGGGGTTGCGCTTCTCCAAACGTTTTTTTCTGCTATTTACTCGCAAGACAGGCGATAGCAAACCTAGACTTTCAAACCTAGACTCTTCAAACCTAGACTCTTCAATCCTAGACTCTTCAAACCTAGACTCTTCTAACCTAGACTCTTCTAACTTATACTCTTCTAAGCATTAACAAAGGGCTCTCACTAACTTTCAAAGGTTGTAAACTTATTTCCATTCGGCAGTAGGTGTCGTTCTTCAAGTCGTTTGTCATCACCAAAATGAAAACCTTGTTTCTGTGTGTGTGTGTGTGTGCGTGTGTGTGCGTGTGTGTGTGTGTGTGTGTGTGTGTGTGTGTGTGTGTGTGTGTGTGCGTGCGTGTAATCCTGCTTTTACCCCATGATAAGTGCAAGCTTGTTTTCCGTTGGAACAATTTGTATGAAAAATAGATTTGAATGTTAAATTGCTAGCTGTTTCTGATTGGCTACTGTTAGTGTTTGTAATAATAATAATAATAATAATAATAATAATAATAATACATTTTATTTAAAGCGCCTTTCATGACACCCAAGGTCACTTCACAACCAAAAAAGGACATTCAAATTATAGTCATCTTATAAAGGTGCTGAGGTTCACACCATGCAGCAGGCCTTTTGATAATACCTAATTATAGTTTGAATGTTACATATCTAGTAGTTCTGATTGGCTGCTGTTATTTAATTTGAATGTCAAATGGTTGCATTTAAAAAAAAAAACTGTAAATATTTCTATTCACATGGCTTTTTTGATACCTGGGAAACTAATACATGTGTTGTTTGTCATTCAATGATTTGATTTATTGATTATTTTTAATAACAATAGTAATGACAATAATAGGCCTATATTAGGGCGTAATCATTAATATCCAGGGCAATTAGCCTACATAATATTTGATGGGGGGCGTTAGGGACCTGGATAATGGATAGGGGGGCGCTGGCACAAAAAAGGTTGAGAACCACTGGTTTAGAGGGAGACACTACATGGGTGGATTGATTTTGGAAGAGCGAGACTCAATAACATTGACGGTATTGAATTTTTGGCAATACAAATTCATAAAAAATAGGCTGAGGCATATTGTAAAAACAATAGTCGGTGTAGTATGTTCAGAGGGAGGCCATAGATGTGTGGAGTGATTTTGGAAGAGCTAGGCTCAATAACATTGACGGTATTGAATTTAGGCAGAGCCTGCATTCCCAACATAAGAAGGTGTAGTATGTTGTTTGGGAGGCCCCAGATGTTTGGAGTAAATTTGGAAGCACTAGGCTCAGTAACAGTGAAGCTATTGGATGTTATCCCCAAGCTATTGGATGTTATCCCTCAAGCTATTGCATTTTTCTAAAATATAAAAAAATAGACTGAGCCTGCTTTACCAACATAGGTGTAGTATGTTGTTTGGGAGGCCCCAGATGTGTGGAGTAAATTTCGAAGCACTAGGCTCAGTAACAGTGAAGCTATTGGATGTTATCCCCAATAAAAAATATTAAAAAATAATCTGAGCCTGCTTTCCCAACATAAGAAGGTGTAGTATGTTGGTAAGGAGGCCCTAGATATGTGGAGTGATTTTGGAAGAGCTAGACTCAATAACATTGACGGTATTGAATTTTATCTTTGTATCCACTTTCGGTTTTGCACTTTGCAGACGGTCCCTAGACGCTCGGCTGAAAGCATGACGCTCATAGGGATGCATTGTATTCATCCACATAAGTAGACGGTTCTTTCGGATGAAAACCGGGTTGTAGCTTGTTGTCTACCTTCCTACGGTTAGATAGAGCTGCCTATTGTTTAAGTAACACGTTTCGCTTATGATTTATTGAACCGCGAACCCGCGAATCTGCCAAGGCTGACATGATGACATCATGACAATCTAGTCCTTTCCCGTTCGTTGTCCTGCAGATAACACAAACAAACACCTGGCGATGTGCTGTTTGGATGCTCGCATAAGAAAACAGCAGAAAATCTTTTGTTATTGTGGCATCCATGTTTTCACACACCTGATGCTCTAGGCTACGGCCAACCGTTGGTGACAGTCATGCAAAAAGTTGTTATGCCAAACGCCAATATAACAGAAGAAGAAGAACACGCATCCCGACCATGTGAACGCTGCCAGTCGGAAAAACAATGTAACCAGGGGTGCGGTGCCTGTTATTCCGAGGTGGCATGAACGCAGCAAGTTGTCCTCATTCTCAATAGGGTTACAGAGCAACAAATAAAAACGACATAATTAACGTTAACGTTAATTTTACTTGTCGTCGGGTAAACTGTGCTAATCATATTGTGTAATATGAGCTATTGTTTTAAAATGCAATGGTAGCCTACAGTTGGAGGGTAACATTTCATTCAAGTAAGTTTGGCTTGCCCTAATAGTCTTTTTAATTAACGTTAGTCGCTAGTCCTCTCTTAGTTAGTAACGTTAGTTATTTGATATTCTCCCCTCCATTTCAATCCTCATGAATGAACAAGAGGAAACCAGAGTTCACTCAGGTTCGGAGGTCCAGAGTGAGCTGACTTGCACTTGTTGGGGCTGAAGCCTTTATTTCAGGTGACAGCCACTAGTGCCAAACTGGAGGAAGACGTGTGTGTTGAACCCTGACTGGTTTCTATATTTAGTCTCCCAGTGTTTTTTTTTGTTTTTTTGCTCGCGGCCCCGGTATGGCTCTGGGTTCTCCGGTGACAGTCCCGGCCCGGCCTGGAGCTCTGCAGACTGCAGATCTGTCAAACAGCGCTTCAGGTTTCATCTCCACCAACTATTACAGAGCAAGATCTGTTCTTCCACATTGGAAATCTTTCATCTTCCCCAAAAACGCACTCTTCTGCTGCATGTAAGTACAGGCAACTATTTGAATGTTTTTATTTATTTACTAGAAACTTTAGAATAACGAATACTGTAGTATTTGCAGTTGTAACGGATGCATTGGCTCTTGACTGCATTATTTGGTGGGGAGGTTTACATAATCCAGCTCTAATTGATCCCAGGTATCATCATGTTATTGCTCTTCTCCCCTGTGTTTCATCTGCCATGTGTGTTTTTCAAAGAATTATTTTTCATTACAGTCTTGTTAAACCTGCAGGGCAACCGCTTGTTATGTGCTTTATTAAAAACTCCTCTGGTCCTTCTCAAGGACTCATTACACGGCTCAGCTGAACTGATCTGAAAGCAGCCGTCCACACGTGTTCCCTGCTGCTATTTTCAGGCCCCGACAGCTTCATAACAGCGACGCTATCTCACATTCCTGCAGTCCAAGGGAGCGCACTTTGTAGCCTTGATAATATACAGCACTAGCATAAAAACTGGCCAAATGTAGTAAAAAAAAACAACTCATTCCAATTTAGTTGAAATAAGACATTGTAATGTCATACATAGGCTATTATTTTGTTTGGTGTGATAATAATAGTTTGATGCAATTCTATAACTGCATATTTATAATATATTCCTTATTATTCCTAAAATATAACAAGTTTTGTTACAAAAAATATCTATTTTAATTTTCAATCTAATTAGAGGGCATTATAATGCATCACCCCTTATTTAACACACAATTACACACTTTGTGTTATGATGACTGCTTTGACAGGAATGTAGTAAAGGGAAAAAACACCTGAAGTGTTATTTTTTGAGAAATTGAGAATCACATTTAAATATTGACTATTTGTTTGTGGACTTGTGTTTCTGTTTGGCTTCCAGGCTTATTTTCTCAGAGACGTTGTGGCTCACAACTGATTTCAAACTACAAAAGTGACCATTACTGGTTGACAGTTTATCAGGCCACCCTGCAACATTTGGCTCAGGGAATGTGGACAAGTGTTTGTTACTGTTGTATATATTCGTCCCCGTGATAACACCAAGACCGCGGCAAGCATAATTTGGCCAAGTGGCCAAGTTAGAAAATATCGCACCTGATGCGCCCAAATTTATAATTGGAGATTTCAATGGTTGTTCTATAAAAAACGTACTGCCTAACTACTATCAATATGTCAACTGTCCCACGAGAGGAGATAGAACACTTGACCTATGCTTTGGGAACATCAAAGAGGCTTATAAGGGCTACGCAAAACTGCCACTGGGGGATTCCGATCACAACGTGATTCATCTCGTTCCGTATTACAAACAGAAGCTTAAATCCAGCAAGCCCGAATTAAAGACAATTAAGAAGTGGAGTGACGAGGCGATTGAGAGCCTTAAAGGCTGGTTTGACTGTACAATATAGGACACCTTCTTTGACACTTGCAGAGATCTGGAGGAATTGTGGTGACAGATTATATTCAGTTTTGTGTGGACTGTGTAATTCCAGATAAACACATTAAAGTATTTCCAAACGACAAACCATGGGTAAATAAAGAACTCAAAGTAGCACTGAAAAGGAAAAAGGAAGCTTTTGAACAAGGGAATATGGCCCAGATGAAGGTTGTACATAGGGAGATAAGACATTTAACCAATATGTGTAAGCATAAATATAAACTACAGATTGAGGCAAAAATGAGGGGTAATGACATGTGATGTGCAAGGGGTTATTGACCCTCTACAATTTGCATACAGGACAGAAAGGAGCACTGATGACGCCCTATTGTATATGCTCCATAATATTTATTGTCACCTTGATCCGCCCAAACGATATGTACGTGTGTTATTTATAGACTTCTCATCTGCATTTAACACCATTAGGCCTCACATTATGATGGAGAGGCTATTGCGGTTGGGAGTGCATAGTGACGTCATCAGATGGGTTGAGTCCTTTCTGACTGACTGAGTGCAGTGTGTCGGGGTAAATGAAGCAGTGTCTTCTCCCATTATTACAAACATGGGGTCTCCACAAGGAAGTACAATCTCCCCAGTCATATTTACCCTGTACACAAATGAATGCAGGAGCAACACACAGGAACATGTGTGTTGTTGGGGCTCGACCCACCAGCAGATGACTATAGAGGCGCAAGGGATTGAAGTGTTAGAGGAATATAAATACTTAGGAACAATAATAGATGCAAAACTATCATGGAACACCAACACTGAGGCAATCTAAGAAAAGGGTCTGCAGCGACTGTATTTTATGCGGAAAATGAGACAATTCAGAGTAGAAAAAGACATGATGGTCCTTTTCTATCGCTCTTTTGTTGAGAGTATTTTAACTTTCTGCTCCATTGCCTGGTATTTGTCTTTGTCAGTGACAAACTGGACATCAGTTAATTTCTCTGACCACGATCTGCGAATCCAGGGTAGTAAGGAAAGGACCAGCAATTTGCGGTGATGGGCTACATCCCCTATTCCAGGCATATGAGGTGCTGCCATCAGGTAGAAGTTATAGGGTGCCGTCCTTACAAAGCAACCGGGCTCGCAAATCATTTATTCCTACCAGCATTACACTACTAAATAAATTAGGGAAAATAACTTGATCCTTTCTGTGTGATCATACTGCACGTTGGTATAATATTAAAACGCCACTGATGATGTTGCACCTTACTATTGATTTTTGAATACTATTGAACGACACTGCACTTTGCTATTTTTTTTATGATGTGGAGATATTCGGGATTGTGTATTGTGGTTGTGCGGGGGGAAGGGAGGGTTTAGTGGTCTTGTTGTTGTCTATGGTCTGTTGTCTGTCTATTTGATGAGCTGTATGGTGCAAGATGAATTTCCGAAAGGATCAATAAATGTCTAAATGTCTATGTATTGTACCACTACATTCGTCTACTACTGTAACTAACTAGTCCACACTGTGGCTCCTCTATCTCAGATCATATCAGTTACCTTACTGTTGTCATAATGTAAGCTGAGACTATTTAAATGGATAAACTTCCTTGTTAAAGCTGTATATGCACCATAATCGTCTCTGTACCTAGTCGTGTCATTTTTAAGGCTTACAGCGTCTTTGTTTAGGCTAAGTGTTATGTAGTCAGTGGGCACTCTCTTCATGCGTCTTCAGCTCTGTGAACAAACAAAGAAAATCCAAAGATTGTGCTTTAGCCTGGGAGTGCATTAAAACAGTCCTGTTTATAAATCCACACTTCCCAGCTGTTAAAGCAGATAAACAACATTGACACAACCCACCTATGTACATCGTTCAAAATCTTTCGATCCGGTGCCAATTTCGATACCTCAGTTTCGATGCCGGTTCCTTAACGATACTTTTTTCGATACCATATGTTTTAAAATCCATTTCAACATCAACAAAAATGCATTAAACACAAAACTTTTATTTTCCACCTTAATTGTGAATCAAAACAGTTATCAAAATAAAAACATTCTGGTAACAATGGTTGTGCTTTTGGATAGGGGTGCACCAGTCAGATACTAATCCTAACCCTAACCCAAAACAAACTTTAAAAATTAACAAGAAAAGAGAAACCTTTTTGCCACAACATTAACATATTATAAATAATAAATAAATAAACACATGACATTGTGTACAGGCTAATATTGAACTAACTAAAATGCTAAGGAATGTAAACAACAAAGATGTTTTAGTGCAAACTGCAAAATGACACAAACCTTTAACAATAAACTTGGTGACTGCCCTGTTGTCAACATTGAACTAATGAAGAACTAACTTAAGTGTTAAGGAATGTAATTGAATTGCCTTGTTGCTGAAAGGTGCTGTAGATGTAAAGTTGCCTTTCCTTACAACCTCAGCCCTTCAGTCAGTCATCAAGGCACAGAAACCACTGTTGTGCCTGCTTGTCTCAGAGGAAGTGTAAAACAACAGCATCGCGACCGCTTTCGCCTCACCATTAATATCACACGCTGTCTGCGTGAAGTTTTGAAAAACTGTAACCACATTTAAAACCACTTTATCGGCATTGCCGTTTGAATCCTGAACATTTATGAAAGGCTGGGTAGGGACTGTAGCTAACACCTGCCTTTCTGCAAGTGACTTGAAGTAACAAAGGCATAACTGTGACCTTTTCACAGCGTTTACATGCAGTTTAAAAAAACGACTATATTCGGGTTATGGCAAATGCCATGTAAACACCGTACCCCGGTTAAAATCCGAGTGCTCATAACCCGGTTAACAGACCTAGAGAACTCCCTTTAGTAACCGGGTATTCCTGCACGCATACACCTTAACCGGAGTAAGATCGGCTTAAGGGTCTGCGCATGTTCGGTAGGTTAAAACTGCCCCTCCCCACTCAGCTGCAGTGATTTCTGACCCGGAAATAATAGTTAGCTGATTTTTTGCATAATTCCAAAATATCCTAATGTACCATTCTTATTTTTTATAAAGTTAGGTCTGAGAAATGACACAAAGGCTACCTGCAGGATATTTAACCCAAATCCGCCTCTGTGTGGTGTGTTCAGTGTTCAAAGCAGAAATTGCCTCTCCCTTTTTGCTATTATCATATCTTTCGGGGTGTGTCTGTGAACACTGTGTGACAGGTTCAGCAACACAGACGCTATTGATTTTTTGCCTACGCTTAGACAAAGAGAATAAAGACCTGCTGGAGATCATTTAGAGAGAACTAAGGAGGGAGTGTTGTTGTTGCAGAGTGAGTCACATTGCAGAGGAAGCATCAGGAGAGAAAGTTGTTGTTAAACCTGAAGCTGCAAGGAAATGTGGTTTCCATGCGTTTTTGTTTACATCTACTGTATTGTGGATGTCAACAGAGTTTTTAAAACCAGTTCAACTCAGTTCTGGCTTGTGTTGGTTCACTTTGACTCTGTTGAGTTTTGTTCAAACCATTTCAGTCAATTCTGTCTAGTCTACTTCCATTTGACTCTTTATTGCTCCAATTGAAACTCAAATTCATCCAAAAAATATATATTTATATACTTGTGGAGCTCTGAGGTTTGAACTTGGATTGAATGCATCCCTTCCTTTCTCCTCCATCAACCTCCTTACAGGCTAGTGCTGTATATAATAATGATAATGTGTGCACCTCAACTGGATATATACAGTATGCATAAATATATTTAAAAAACATTTAATGCTGATATTGCAGCCTTATGATGTCCCCCCTCCCTGTGCTTTTTCCACAGCAGTGTGCTATGTGTTTCACTGCCCTTTGCCTTGTTGCTACAGTTAGAGCTGACCGGAGAGATTTGTGACTTTGGCTCAGGGAAACTCTGTCACAGGCTCGCTCTATGTTTCTGTCTCCTGCCCTTCTGTATTTATTCTCTCCTGTCCTTCGCATAATCTTTTTGTTAACTCTCTCTCCGTCTATTTCTTACTATTACTCTTATCTATTCCTCTTTAGCTTCATCTTTCCGTGGCACACTTTATTGTCTTCCTCTCTATTCTGCTGCATTTCTCCTCTCTTCCAGTTTTTTTATCAGACAAATACAACAAAACATTACAAAAAAATGAAAATAAATTGAAAAAAGGCTTATGGAATGATAATCAAATACAATCTCTCACACACTCATATGAACAATCATAATAATAATAATAATAAATTGAATTTATATAGCGCTTTTCATGGACTCAAAGTCGCTTAATATCCCCTTGATCTCGTCTTCTGTTGTGGATATGCTTTGTTCAGGCTCAGCAATGCGGCCGCTCCATTCCTTAATGTTGGTTTAAACATTTTTAATTGCTCTCAGTACACCATCCATCTAAGAATAAAATTCTTATTTGAAGTATAGCTGTCACGATGTCCATTGTGAAGAGGTTGCCCAAGATTTCAGTGCTGATGGTACCTGACTCGGCAACGAGTAGGCCTACACCTCTGTCTTTGTTGGAATCCGGTCACACCGGCTCGTTTTCTTCAGTAGTGAGTCCTCCAGCGGTTTTATATTGGTCCTTGGTTACTTTTTTCAGTATATTCACTTGTATTACAACTATTGTTTCAAGTTGTGATGCTTTTACTCTAATTGGGATTATCTAAGTAGTATTTATTTTAGGATGAGCAACAGAGCATGAGGACCAAGTCTGCTCACTACACCGCCATAACTGGAAGTCCCATATCACATTGATTTGTTTAATAGAGCTAAACTGCTAGGTATAAAATATGTTCGGTTATAGGTAGTCCAAAAAGGTGGTACCTCTTTGCCACATACCTTTTGACCTGATGGCAACAACTCAAGTTGACTGCCTGTTCCTTTCCAATTGTGACATGACTCATCCAGGAGTGTATAACAACCTATACAGTTTGTTTTTACTACAGACAATGAATCTGAAGTCCTTTCCTACATATGGTATCTGTGTTTGAGGCCCATGGCAGTTTGTCATTAGTCACTCTCTAAGAGTCTTACTTGGACTCTCTTCCTCTCTCTCCCTACCCCCCTCTCTTTCTCTCACTCCTGTCCCCTCTCATCTCACCTCCCCCTGGTCACTCCGTCTGCAGCTGACACGAAGCCTTTGGATAGCTCAAATGCCGTACTAAAGTGGTTTAACCCCCACATACACACACTTCTCAGTGTAGCTTTATGTCATTGTGTGTCCATGTGCACACATTAATGTGAGAGGGCAGTGGTCCACTTCTTGCACGTATTATTTGCTGCAGTACACTTGTGTAGAGGTTGACCAGCAGCAAAGGGCTAACCTCAGACAGTGTTTGGAAATACTCTACAACTTCATGGTTGTGTTTTAATGCACTTGACTTATTTTATTTCTAATTATTTAGACAGTCAGTTATAGGTAAATCAGCTAGAATAATTAGCTGCAGGTGTTGCAACAGCCTGTTTGGTGAGCTTGTAGGGTCTTGTTTCTTGTACGTAGGTTAGCAAAAACCTTAACTACTTCAAATCAAATTCAAGGTCTTGCTGATCACTCATCAGGTTCTCCACAATAAAGATCAAACTTATACTTATGAACCCATGGCACAATATTGTGTTACTGACTGTAAAGTTCTTAAGTCAATGCTGAAGACTAGAGTGACTGAGCTTTTGCCTATGTAGCACTGTAAATGTGTCAGCAAGTCTGAAATTGAAATTGCACCTGCATTGTCTTAAACCTTAAAGGTCCCATATCATGCTTGTTTTCTGGTTCAAAGTTGTATTTTGGGTTTCTACTAGAACATGTTTACATGCTTTAATTTTTAAAAAACATTATTTTTTAGGGATCAATTTTTAGCACCATTTATCATACAGACAAAACAAATTCCACAATACGTGCCAGGTAATGTCAAGTGTTGCATAGAACAGATGAACACAAATTGAACAAGAACAAAAACCCTCTCCCACCCCCCACCCTTTGCAGTCTCGAGGAAAACAAACAAAAAAACAAACAGAAATCACACCTTGCCTAGTCGCTCTCCTCTGGTTCTTGTGCCGTTGAGGTCATTAGGTCTGATATTTGTGCTGCTGCACTTTCCCATAGGCTGATAGTTGATGGTTTGGCTTTGTTAATCCTTGCTGTAGAGAGCTCAAGCATAACTATGTCTAGGAAATACGCTAACCACTGTTTTATACAAAGCGAGTGGGGGGAGCCAGCGTTGAGCTATCATTTTCTAGGTTGCAGATGAGCCAGCTAGCCAAATCTTCCTCTGTTTCTCAAGCAGGTGTAATTTAGAATCATCATTAAGTCATCAAAACAATCGGGACAGTAGGGATTAGATATCCTATCACATCAGATATTATTGATGTTTTATGCGAGAACTAATGCACCTGTTCATATTCCCAGACCATATGTAGGAAAGTTCCAGTTTGTTCAGGTTGACAGAATGTACAATAGGGAGTGGGAATGGCTTTCAAGACGTATCTCTTCTGAGGAGTCCAATATGTCCTATGGCATATGTTGAAGTGGATCTACTGGTGATTTGGGTTGTTGGAACAGTGGAAAATGTTGTCCCAAACTGTCTCCCAATTAATTGTGTTCCCCTCAGGGCACAGCTCTCATTCCCATTTCTTTACTATTGGGAGTTCTCCTATGGATATTTGCATCAGTTTAGCATAAATCCTGGACACTAATCCTCTCACAGGAAAATCAACAAACCATTTAATGACTGGGTGTGCCTCAAGACTGTTTCCCCATTGTACTCCATAACATTTTAGGGCTGATCTTAAGCGCAGATAAAAGTAGAAGGATGTCCTGGAGACCTCAAAACTAGCTCTCAGGTCTTCAAAACTCAACATACCTTTCTCATTGAATAGCTGGTCTAAGTATAAATACCTCTGTCACTCCACTGCTTACAAGCAAAGGGTTTGTTACCAGACAGTAAGCGTGCATTGTGCCATATTGGGGTATTCAAATGCCATTTATTAACGTAGTTCCTCCTCCACCTGTTTAAAGTTGGTCAGTGTGTTGGTGATAATAGGGCCATACACCTTTTTGGACACACACCTGCAAAGGCAAGGTCTTGCAGTGTTAGACTTCCAGTGGGGTTTTGCCCTATTTCTCTCCATGGAACTGTACATGAGGGGTCCATCCACACTCTGAGGGCCCGTAGCTGAAAGGCTCTGTGATACACTTTAAGGTTAGGGAGGGCCAAGCCTCCCGTGTTTGTGGTACGTTGCAGGGTAGAGTATTTTAGCCTAGGTTGTATATTATTACAAATATACTGCCGAATTAAGGTATCAAGTTTTTTTCCAGAAATTTATTGGTGGGGGTAAGGGGATCATTGTACTTAAGAAATTCACACGAGGAACTATGTTCATTTTAACAACAGCAATCCTGGACCGTAGCGATGCAGACAGCGCAGACCAATTGGCCTTTGAACACTACTTAATATAGTTTCATAGTTGTCCTGGACAACTCGCTGTAGCGACGCGTGTATGGTGATGCCCAAATATGTAATTTTGCTTTGTATTGTAACACTAATGGCTGATGTCACATGCCTGTTGTTCATTAAAAGAAGATTAGATTTATTCCAGTTAATTTTATAGCCGGAGACTAATTCGTTGAAGATTTTAAGAATTTTTGAAAGAGAGTCCTCAAGATCAGAGATGTACAACAAAATATAATCTGCAAATAATGATATTGAGCTGCTATTGGATTTAATCTGGACATTACAGATTTTATTTTGCCTTATGGCTTGGGTTCAAGAGAGAGATTGCAAACAGCATGGGGGAAAGTGGGCATCCCTGTCGCGAGCCCCGCTCAATGGGAAATGGCTGCGAATGCAAGCCATTGGTTGAGACTATGGCTGTGGGGTTCACACATAAAGTACGCACCATGTCAATGAATTTGACCCCCAAACCAAACCTCTCCATTACTTGCCACAAGTAGTTCCACTATAGGTGGTCAAAAGCATTTTCCGCGTCCACTGATAAAACTACTGCCTTTTGTTGGGAGGTTTTTGGCTTCTTCTATACATGAAATAATCTGCGTACATTGTTGCTGCATGACGCTTTGATATAAAACCTGATTGGTCAGGGTGGACTAGCTTCTCGATAAAGCGCTCTAGGCGGAGAGCCAAGACTTTGGAATAAAGCTTAATATCAGTCCTGATTAGGCTGTTGGGCCTGAAATTGGAGCCATCCGTAAGATCTTTGCCCTTTTTGGGTATAATGGAAATTAGCGCAGTGTTGGTGGAAATTACCCTTCTGTATGGCTGAAGTTAAAGCTTGTAAAATGGTGGTCCTAATATGTCAAAATACTGTAGAAGAAGTTCTGATGGAATTCCTTCCTACCCTGGCGTTTTCAATGCAGATTTAAGTTCCTCTAACGTCATGGGTTGGCCCAGTTCTTCTGCCTCCTCTGGGTCAAGAAGAGGCAGGTTTAGTTCTTTTAGTAACTTCTGGCACTGTGTCGGATCTGGGTTGCAGGAGGACTCATACAACTTTGAATAGAAGGATTGAAAAGTGGCGCTGATATCCTTGGGGTTTGTTGAGATACCTCGGTCTGTGCGGATGCTATTGATAGTAGCTGTGGATTCGCTTAGTTTTAATTTAAGAGCAAGCAATTTGCTTGGTTTACAGCCATTAAAATAATAATTTTGCCTCACTCTGTGCATTATGAACTCAGTTCTCCTCCTTAGCAAATCATTCAGCTCTGTTCGACTTGTGACTAGAAGAGTAGGCTATGTGTAGATTTAGAAAAACAAGTCTTAAGAGACTACTCTAAAGATTTACAGCGTTCTTCCAACTACGCAATCCTTGCCTCTCTTTTCCTCTCAAGTTGACTGCGAAGGAAGATGTGAAATCTCTAATAAATCCTTTAGTTGCCTGCCAGAAACTGAGTCTGTATTGATTGATATAAACTCAGCCAGTTTGGCTCTAAATTCAGAATCAAAAGTTGTGTTCTGGAGAAGGGAATTAGCAGTTGCTTTAAACATGTCTGATATATGTTTTTGGCTTTTGTATGATTGACCCCTGATCTATCCTGATTTAAATGTAGTACTGCATTCATGTCTCCCCCTATAATTAGTGAATATTCATTGAGAGAAAGCAATTCATTGGTTAGGCGCGGGGAAAACTTTAATCATATGTAGACGCATAAGTGCATATACTGAAACAAAGGCTACTCCTTATCGTGGTACATATATAAGATATCCTGCCTGATAGGTCTTTACCACTTTTGTCTACGGTGAGTGCATATTTCCGCGACAGCAACACAATGGAGCCCTTGGTTTTGGCCGCAACCTTGAAGTATTTATTTTGTAAACGATTTACATCTCTTTTACGGAAATGTGACTCTTCTTCCTTCTTAAATAGTCCAGGAATAAGCTAGTTTGATCGGCTCGTTTAGCCCCCTAATGTTAACTGAAAGGATTGAAAGCTCAGCCATCTTCAAAATTTACATGCATACATGTCTCGAGTACCCTACCGGAATTCGCTGATAAATTTGTAGCAAACGGTGAACTGTTAGCTCTGAGCAAAGTGTGGTAAAAACATAAAAAATAAATTAAATCCCCTAACCCTCTGAGACCGCAGACCCCAACCCCTATCTGCAAGATACGTGGCCACATCAAACACAGCTCGTGCAAACTCCAGCTCACAATTACCCCTCCTGTCTAAAGTCACAGGTACATTGAAACAGGTCTAATGAACTTCTTATGCTAAACATGAACGGTGTTACAAAAACCTTAGAACTAGGTCTCAACCAGCTATCAAATTCTGAAATAAGCTATGTGAAAAACACACCAACCTGGTTGGAGTAATAAACATAGATTATAAGATGGACAGTCAGCATTTATCATGTTTTTCCAGACTGGTTAACTGTTAACAAACAGATTAAACCGGACGGTCAGCATCCATCATATTTTTTCAGTCTGGTTAAAGTGATGGTTCAGAGTAATTACACCCTAGGGTCCTTTGCACCTTGACAACCCCCCCAGAAGCTTTTTTCACCTGGGTCGAACATTGGGAGAGTTAGCGTGATCAGCTAAGAGTGTATCTTGTACATTACCCCACTAATAATGCCCGAAATGATACCAAACTTCTACACTAGTACAAATAGGTTATGTACTCATAAAATTATAGATTGGAAAGTTTGTAAGTACACCAGGAGTTTATGTAAATAACACTTGCCTGCTGGCTTCTGTTTTTACATCCCAGTCTCATGGCAGTTCGTGTAAATGTACACGTTATTCTTAATCTATTGAACGTGTTCACGGAAACGTTTTTCTCGTTTTTTACGTTGTGGACAACACAAAATTGTGAACCAATGTATTTCAATGGGAAGCATATTACGTTGCCACAGAACGAAATTGTAGGGAGTAATATAAGAAGCCGAAAATCCGCGTAGGGAGGTTGGTCGAGGTGGTGGATGGGTAAAACACAGGGCTTTCACAACACAGGGCTTTCACACCGGAGACCCGGGATCGCGTCCCGCGTGTGGCAGTACCTTTGTCCCGCGCGTTGCAGTTCCTTTTTCGGCGTGTCCCGCGTGTGACGGTTCCTTTCCCAGTTCTTTTTTTTTCCTAACCCCAACCGTCTCGTTATTGTGGCGTTTCATTTCCCGTGTCCTGCGAGTGGCGGCCGTGCCGTTGTTTTGGCCAGCGTGTGGCGCATCGTTTCCCCGATCGCGAGTGGCGGCCGTGCCGTTGTTTTGGCCGGCGTGTGGCGCCTCATGAGGCCGCTTCCCGGCGTCCTTTCCCCGGGCGCCTCCCGGCCGGCGTGTGACACCTCATGAGGCCGCCTCCAGGCGTCCTTTCCCGAGCGCCTCCGGCCCGGCGTTATGGCGGCCTCATGGGCGCCCGTCCGCGCTCCTGCGCGCGCCTCCGGCCTCCCGGCGCGTTGTGGCGCCTCATGAGGCGCCGCGCCAGGCGTCCTTTCCCGGCGCGCCTCCCGGCCCGGCGTTGGGCCCCCATGAGGCCGCCTCCGGCTCGCTTTCCCCGGCGTTCGGTCGAAAAAAAACGTGTATATTTACACGAAAAAAACGAGAAAAACGTTTCCGTGAACACGTTCAATAGATTAAGAATAACGTGTACATTTACACGAACTGCCGTGAGACTGGGTTGGTTTTTATTCACTTGTAAAATACTTTGTGGTGTCTGAATGTTGCCCCTTTATCCTGATGAGAATATAAATGGCTTTGGCCTTTAATGGTCTCATATCTGTCAGCCTCTAGGAAAGAGAACTGTACTAGTAATATACATCTTTGTTCTTGTTCAGTGCTACGGAGTGTAAGGCATTACGAAGTTGTTACCAAAACGAACAGCTACTACCTGACCTGGTCTGACTTTTGCTCTGACACATTGGTGAGGCCTAGTGCCATTTCACACTTTTATTTTAGCCTCACTCACCTGTCTGTTCTCCTAACTGTCAGTCAGGTTTGTGATCAGCAGGGAAAGACGTTCTGGTCAAATCAAAGGCGCCTTAATTTTTTCAGTGTGATTTGTTTTGGCAGGTGAATTTGGAAATGTCACTCATTTTTCTCAGTTCACTTATTCATACCACAGGGCAAGACAGAATAAGACAAAACACAGTCCAACACCCAGCACCCTTCAACCAGCACTTAATGTAAGCTGACAGAGCAGTGTGTCGTTTCTCCATAAAAGATGATAAACTCCCTCAAACTGTATTTTAGAAAGTGTTTTCTGTTGGTTTGTTGAACAGGTCTTTGTGCAAGAACATTTCTTTCTGTGTATTTGAATGATGTGACTGACCCAAGGTCTGTTTTTCCTTTCCTCTGTGTATCTTTGTTAACTGTGGTTATGGTCTTGACTCTTTTCTTGCTTTGTTAACACTTTTAGACAAAGCTTTCTCAACAAAAGCAGTTACATACCTCTCATACATACCTCTTGCACCTGCATGTGTGCTGCATTTTGTTTGACCTGATTTCAACAGTATATACAGAAGATTAAAAGCTGCTATGCCAGGAGATTTTCCTTGATGATGAGCTCTGCCCAGGGAATACAGATCGAGATCAGTCTAGTCCGTCACTCATAATATTTGAGATCTGACTGATTTTGAAGGTTAATGAAATTATAGTTGTCATTGCTCTGTGTTTTTAAAATTACACTGATTAATCTGAGGCAGACACTACAGTTACATGGCCGTGTTAATTGTTTGTAAAATATGCATACTAACCTGAAATGAGACAGGTTGCTTATTCACAATATGTTGGGGAATTATGTCTTTCTTTGGTCCATTGCAACATTTTTCAAATCCATACTGATCACGTAGGGTGACACTTTCTCCATTTACTCGTTCCATGCATGCGTTTTAATTCAATACGTCAAATAGTGCAGAGGTCCTTACTATACATCAAAATATGATTTTGCGTGATACTTTTAATATGAATTGATCTGAAAGTGTAGTTCAAATGCAGCTCTTAAGTTATTGTCATGGTGTTTTATCTATATAGTCATGTTTTAACTATTCCAGAGAATATGTTATCAATATCTGCATTTGTAATTATGTCAACAATGCCACCATGGTTGAATCACACGTTCGGCAAACAAAGTGATTCATACTTCTGAAATAAATACAAAAAATATATAATTTTTATATGTGTTGACATGTCAACTAATTGAATTGATAGGTAGGATATCATTTGGTCAGCTTAAAGGAATACGCCACCGTTTGTTGAAATAGGGTTTTTCACCGTCTCCTTTATATTTATATAGGTGGGCATTTTTGTCTCAATGCATGCATTGTCTGCCGCTAGCTTAGCTTAGCGTAATGAATGGAATCCTTTGTTGCTGTTAGCATGTTGTGAGTAAAAGTGACCCAACAATAACAAAAACAAAACCTAATAAAGCCCCGCGGATCTCAGTCAGGGCAGCGGCATTTGGTTGTCCAGCAACCCAGAAACAGTGTCTTTGCGCCGGCCGCAGAGCCCCGCGGGCTGCCGATATCTCTGTGCCCAAGTAGCAGTTCTTCGGCTGTAGCCTACTTCCACCCAATATAGTCCCAAGTCAATATCTGCCTAGGAAATCATCTAGTCTTAATCTGCATTGCTATTTTTACTCGTTGTGAATACGCAGGCACATCTCCTCAAGTCTGGAGAGGATTGCTGCAGCCATGGAGCGTGGGCACACTCCATCTCCGTCTACCCGCTCCACCAGGAGCGCATCGAGACATCCAATCCCACCGTAGTTCAACATCACGTCTCCTTAAGTCCTCTAATATTTTCTCATTTATGTCATCAAACCATCCATGATTCATGGAAATGTTGTGCAAAACACAACAAGCCACAAAGAATGCTTAACACCTAAAGTGCATTTTCAGTAATAGTTTTCTTTTTCACGCTACATTATGGCCAAGCATGCGCCCCTAATATAGCATCTGAATAACGTGCTGCTGACTTTAGACTAGCGCCACTGACTTTAGACCAGGTTTTTCCTGGTCAGTGGCGGAATTGTTTTCTGAAACTGCAAAATAGCACAGATTTTTCGCTGAACCGCCCCCGGGAGCGCAAATACATTCCCTAATTTACCGACATGCGTCTGTGGAGGGAAAAGTCTGCTGTGCGTCGGGTGTAAAATAGGAATGATACAAGAGTGCAAGATAGGGCCCTTAGTTTTTGTTGTCGTTGGGTCACTTTTACTTGCGACATGCTAACGCCAACAAAGGATTCCATTCATTACGCTAAGCTAAGCTAGCGGCGGTGGCAAAATGCGTTTGCCCACCAATCTAAATATAGAGGAGACAGTGAATAACCCTATTTCAACAAACAGTGGCATATTCCTTTAAGAACCATGCCTTTCAACACAGTGTCATTGAGCCTTTACCCCAGCAGAGATTATGCTTCACTTTTCAAGCTACATTGGACTGCACTAACACTGACTTTTTTATCTTTCTTTCAGAGCGTTACCATGCTGCCGGGAGGCTGTGAATGAGAAAGTATGTCATCAGACTTTGACTCCAGAGATGATCTGGTGGAGAGGGGGTCCATCCCCCTGGACATCGACAATGTCCACATGCTGCTGCAGGGTCAGTCTCTCTCCACTTCTAATAAGGTTACTGTAGCGTGTTTCTGACTGGGTTTTATCGTGGCTGGGGTGGATTGACTAACATTTGTTTTCTAGTTACTGTATTCCTTTTGCAGGTATTTTAAAGACCAGAGCAGCTATTTTTTGTGCTTCGGTCTCAGTTTTAGGCTTTTAGCTTTTATAGATTGGTGAATAACTTCAACAAGCATTCAACGTGAACTGAGTGAAGGCTCAGTGTTTCTGGTCTCTGCTTGCCCTGAGAGAAGTCTGAGGTCATGTAACTGGAAAAAGAAAAAGCTCCGTGTCTTGATTTCAGTGTTTGGTCTTGGTTACTGTGGCAACATAAGACCCATTATTAGGCCTCAGTTATGTTTCTCACTCAGGAAAGCAGTTTAACGTCCACTGCTGGCTCTGTTCTGTTTCCCTTTTGTCACTTTTGTTTTGAGGTCATGTTTGGTTTATTGTGCTAAAACTGAAGACCTGCTCTCAGAGACATGAGTCATAAGAGCCATCCGCAGGGAGAGCGCAGGAGGGTGGAGGATGTAATAAACACTTCTCGCTCATTAAGTCGCTGTCTCCCAGGGTGTTTTTGAACATTTGAAGCAAAGATCCGGTTCTGTGTGTGTGACCTATATAATCAGTTCTCAATATTACAAGCTGGTTGTCAACTGGCCTGTTACTTAATCTGTAAGATTTGGCATTTGGTCTCTGGTTTTATGAAACTTTTAATTTCAAAATGATTCATCCACTAATATCTGTTGTTACTAAGTGATTAATACTGAAACTACGTAATCATTTTTTAATTTTTTTTCCATTTCTGTTGATTGACAGAAAGGTTTGGTAATTGATTTATTGTTTAATGCACTAAAAATGTTAAAATGTTTTGCTTTTTTTCTGTTTTGTATCATTGTATTGTATATATAATTGAATACCTTTTGGGTTATGGACTGTTGGTCAAACATAAGCTATTTTAGGATATCAGCTGAGACTCTGGGAAATGTTAATGCACTCATTGTTTCTCAATTTGTTTTTTTTACATTTAATAAACAAAACATTGATTATGACCAAATACCTGCAAAACCGATGACATTGCCATCAGCCTCAGCAGTACTTTTAGCTTTGTGCTGTTGTTAGCATGCTAAAATGCTAAAACAAAAGTAAGTGATAGGTAACATAGTCCTCTGTTGGCACAGAAGGGTTTGGATGCCCCTATAACTCTGCAAGGTTGTGTTGTCTAGAGAAAAAGCCCCCATTAGGGTCTTCCTGATGTTGACCTTAGATGGTATTATGCATCTGGATTGTTCTTATTACACACATGGCATTAGCTCTCAAACTCGGTGTTTACAGTATCTTGGACATTTGCGGGAAGGTTTAGATTTCTGCTTAATCTCTAGTGTGGTGTACAAACCCAATTCCAAAAAAGTTGGGACACTGTACAATTGTGAATAAAAACAGAATGCAATGATGTGGAAATGTCAAATTTCAATATTTTATTCAGAATACAACATAGATGACATCATCTATCAAATGTTTAATCTGAGAAAATGTATCACTTTAAGGGAAAAATAAGTTGATTTTAAATTTCATGGCATCAATACATCTCAAAAGTTGGGACAATGCCATGTTTACCACTGTGTGGCATCCCCTCTTCTTTTTATAACAGACTGCAAACGTCTGTGGACTGAGGAGACAAGTTGCTCAAGTTTATGAATAGGAATGTTGTCCCATTCTTGTCTAATACAGGCTTCTAGTTGCTCAACTGTCTTAGGTCTTCTTTGTCGCACCTTCCTCTTTATGATGCGCCAAATGTTTTCTATGGGTGAAAGATCTGGACTGCAGGCTGGCCATTTCAGTACCCGGATCCTTCTTCTATGCAGCCATGACATTGTGATTGATGCAGTATGTGGTCTGGCATTGTCATGTTGGAAAATGCAAGGTCTTCCCTGAAAGAGACAACGTCTGGATGGGAGCATATGTTGTTCTAGAACTTGGATATAACTGTCAGCATTGATGGTGCCTTTCCAGATGTGTAGGCTGCCCATGCCACACGCACTCATGCAACCCCATACCATCAGAGATTCAGGCTTCTGAACTGAGCGCTGATAACAACTTGGGTTGTCCTTGTCCTCTTTAGTCCGGATGACATGGCGTCCCAGTTTTCCAAAATGAACTTCAAATTTTGATTCGTCTGACCACAGAACACTTTTCCACTTTGCCACAGTCCATTTTAAATGATCCTTGGCCCAGAGAAAATGCCTGCGCTTCTGGATCTTGTTTAGATACGGCTTCTTTTTTGAGTTTTAGCCGGCAACGGCAAATGGCACGGTGGATTGTGTTCACCGACAATGTTTTCTGGAAGTATTCCTGAGCCCATGTTGTGATTTCCATTACAGTATCATTCCTGTATGTGATGCAGTGCCGTCTGAGGGCCCAAAGATCACGGCATCCAGTATGGTTTTCCGGCCTTGACCCTTACGCACAGAGATTGTTACAGATTCTCTGAATCTTTGGATGATATTATGCACTGTAGATGATGATAACTTCAAACTCTTTGCAATTTTTCTCTGAGAAACTCCTTTCTGATATTGCTGCACTATTTTTCGCCGCAGCATTGGGGGAATTGGTGATCCTCTGCCCATCTTGACTTCTGAGAGACACTGCCACTCTGAGAGGCTCTTTTTATACCCAATCATGTTGCCGATTGACATAATGAGTTGCAAATTGGTCCTCCAGCTGTTCCTTATCTGTACATTTAACTTTTCCGGCCTCTTATTGCTACCTGTCCCAACTTTTTTGGAATGTGTAGCTCTCATGACATCCAAAATGAGCCAATATTTGGCATGACATTACAAAATGTCTCACTTTCAACATTCAATATGTTATCTATATTCTGTTGTGAATTAAATATAAGTTTATGAGATTTTTTAATTATTTCATTCCTTTTTTACTCACAATTTGTACAGTGTCCCAACTTTTTTGGAATCGGGTTTGTAGTTCAGGGGTGCAAGATATATCGACTCAATATCGTTATTACAATATATCGCAATAAGTATGCAATATTTTGTTTATGTTGTGGAGCACAGTGTCCCGTCCGTTGGCTGTATGGCTTAGTTGTGTTTGATTTAGAGCCCGCTTGAAATGCTATAATGATCATGTTTCATTGGCCAGTTACCGTGCCACTTGCACATGTTAGTGCACGTCACCGCACGGGTCCACTACGTGACAAACGCTAGTTGCGTACCACGTGTGTGCATATTTCGACAGAGTGACAGTGTAAGTGAAGAAATAGACAACAAAACGGAACGAATCAGAGAAGCGAAAGAAAAGTTGTATCCTGTTCTCTTTATTTATGTATTTTATACTGTACAACCAGTAAAACATGTTCTGTTCTGTAGACATGGTCCTTATTTATTTATTCATGTTGTACCAGTCCAATATGACAGTCAGTTGAAATAAAACTTGTCTAATTTGTTATGAATGTATTTTGATGCGTTTTCCCGTAACTTTTGTAATTTTACATATGTTTAAAAATGTCGAAATTAATATCGATATCGCAATATTCATAATCGATATAGCAATATCATATTTTGTCGTGCAACCCTAAAGTGGCAGTGCAATCAGGATCAAAATCAATTAATTTAAGAGTGAAATAAGTTTAATGAACATGGTGCATAATAGGTTGATATTTTAGAGTCTTTGGTGATTAGACCCCATCGCAATGTTAAATAGTAAGGGACATAGAGGCTGTGGATATATAGGAATATCCCACCCCCGATGGAGTCTAAACACTGGTGGGATGATGGAGGGATAAAGGAAGCCTGGAAATCTGGATGGATGTGATGTGAAGCGGAGCTTCTGATGGAGGAACCCTGGGCACTGGTAATGATGAGAACTGGAGGTGAATGGGTTGGAGGAGGGTCACATTGATTTTATTTGAAATGACAACTGCCAGCATCAAAAAGTAGAACACATTTAAAATTTGAATGCAAAAATGCGATAGCTCACAGAGATTGTGGCAAAATGTGTTTGGTTTGGGCGCCCCGATAATTCAGTTGGTAGAGTGGGCACCCATATATCTCTATATAGCTCCGGTTTACTCCTTGACGCAGCGGGCCTGGGTTCGACTCCAACCTGCGGGCCTTTGCTGCATGTCATTCCCCCATCTCTCTCCCCTTTAATGTCTTCAGCAGTCCTGTCAAAATAAAGGCCAAAAATGCCTCAAAAAATGTGGTTGGTTTAACTATAAGAGTAAACGGCCACATTCAGCTCATGACAATACAGCTGTTTAGGTTGGGAGAGAGAGACACACATGAAGCATAGAAGCCTTTCTTTTTTTTTCAAACATGTATTTATTGGGTTTTTGTTTTCTTTACAACAAAGACAAGTACAGCAAAAACAAAAAACAAAAAAAGAAACCCGAACAGACAGCATGCACGAACAGAACAGTCTTACATAGCGCATCCACCCCCCCACTCCCCTCCCCACAGCAAAAGGAACGCAAAAGTTATGTTAAATTAATATAAAATCGGGATGAAAATAGTATAGAAGTATGTAAATGTATGACAAATTCTGCATCCATATACACATACATTGCACTAGAATACTAAAATTATATGCACATGAGCACGGATTTACACAGAAATGAATAAACCTAAAATAGGAAATATAAATAAATAGATTTATACAATAAAAAATAAAAAATAAAAAATATAAAATAAAATAAATAAATAAAAGAAAAAAGGGGGAGGGGGGTACAGCCACAGTCACAATCAAATCAGTTCATCACTCCCTCCATCACTTCGTGACTTTCATTTTCCAGGAAATTATAAAAAACTCCCCAAATACTCCAAAACCTATCGATCTTGTTTTTTTGTGAAATAACTTATCTTTTCCAGTGCCAGATAGGAGGTCACTCCATTTAACCATTCAGAAACGCCACAGACAGTTGGTTTTTTCCATGACCTAGCATTGCACCTTTTAGCCTCCAAAAGGCACATACTAATTAAAGGTTTTTCATCATTAGTTATCACAAAATGGACAGGGTAAATATTTAGGATACATAACTTAGGATCAGTAGGAATCACCTTGCCAATAATATGACCAATAACGTTCAGTACCTTTTTCCAGAAGCGTAAAACCTGCAGACAGCTCCACATACAATGAAACAGTGACCCCCCTCTGATGGCTACACTTAATGCACGTGTGGGGAATATTTGGGTTAAAGTGGTGCAGCCTGATAGGAGTAATGTACTGTCTACTCAACCATTTATATTGCAATAGTATATGTGTTTACAGATTGAGTTTTTACCAAAGAGCAGGCTTCTGACCATTCTTCCTCTGATATATTTTCATTTAAATCCATATTCCAGGCCCGTAATATATCATATGAAGACTCATTAGATCCGCTAACAAACAGATTATAAAGCACAGACACCTGTCCCCTAGCTATTAAGTATTTTAAAGTAGTGTCTTCTAAAATGGACATGGGGGGGGGGAACGCCAGGCTATTACACTGCTTAGATAGAACATAATTTCTGATTTGGAGATATTTAAAAAAATGTTTTGTAAGAATGCCAAATTTGGATTTAAGATCTTCAAATGACATAAATTCCTTTCCATTGTACAAATCAGATATTTTAGCAAGAACTTTGGAGGACCAAAGTTTAAAACCCGGGTCAATGGCAATGGCATTATGCCAAATCCTTAGTGTTTTTCAAGAAAGGATTTTTGGTATTTGAAAGAAGCTTTTTTTTTATCTGCCAAATACATGTACAAATGTAATGGTACTGTGATATTCTGTGATTCCATTGCAACCCAAGCTGCGGGGTGGTCATTGACAAAGTAGAACATACCGGCCCTAATTTGTGCTGCCCAAAAGTACCATAAGAAATTCGGAAATTGCAGTCCACCTCTACAACAAGGAAAGTCTGAGTCTAGGCCGTCTGTTATTCCAAATGAAGTTTGAGAATGTTTTGTTAAGCAATTTAAAAAGGAAGGAGCTGGAGAGAGTGGAATTGACTGGAAGAGGTATAAAAATGTACTTAAAATTGACATTTTTAGGATATTAATTAATTATTAAAGATTAATGATATGGATAATTTGGTCCATCTATTATCAATTGTGTGACGTTCTCCACAAGGGGGTCATAATTAACTGAAATCATTTTGTCAATAGTAGGGGTAATTTTGACACCTAAATAAGTAAAACCTTGTTTTGACACAGTAAATGGTGTAGGGATCGGGGGACTATTCCTCTCATTTTCTGTCAAAAACATTATCACTGATTTACTATTGTTTATTTTATAGCCTGAAAAGGTACCAAATGTTCTCATCAACTTCAGCAGGCCAGGTAGAGTTTTTTCCAATCTGGAGCAAAATAAAATGATGTCATCCGCGTACAGCGAAATACAATATTCTATGTCTACGACTTTAATTCCTGTAATGTCAGCATGCTTGCGGATTGCCATAGCAAGTGGCTCAATAGCCAGGACGAAGAGTAAGGGAGAGAGGGAGCAGTCCTGTCTCGTTCCTCGGTTAAGTCTAAATGGTGTTGACACAAGTCCATTAGTTAGTATTTCGGCTTGTGGGTTGGAATACAGAAGCTGGACCCATCTGAGAAAATTCACACCCAGACCAAATCTATGCAGGACATCAAATAAGTACTGTCACTCCATCTTGTCAAAGGCCTTTTCTGCGTCCAGTGACAGGACAGAGTGGTCAGGCAGGCCAGACTTTTTAAATAAAATATTAAGCAGCCTCCTCGTATTATGGAAGCCCTGTCTACCCTGTATGAATCCACTCTGGTCCAAATGGACCATTTGAGGAAGGACTGGTTCCAACCTCCTCGCCAGCACTTTGCATAAAATCTTAAGGTCATTATTTAGAAGTGAGATCGGTCTATAAGAACCACACTGGGTTGGCGTATTTCCAGGCTTCAGTAATACTGAAATTATTGCTGTGTTTAGCAAAGGAGGGAGGGATCCCTCATCAAATGATTCCTTGTACATATCGAGAAGGGGTGGTATTAATTTGGATTTAAACATTTTATATATTTCAATTGGAATTGCATCTTTCACTGGTGTTTTACCTCCCCCCAAGCCTGATATGGCCTCAGATATTTCCCCAGTCTCAAGGTTGCGGTCTAATGAGTCTAAAAATTGTTTATCTACTAGGTCAAAAGTCAGTGTATCCAAAAAGTCTTTTTGCATAATCGGGGCCGAAACTAAGTATTCAGAGCCATATAAGTTATTTTTAAGAACTAAGTTCTTAAGAACTTAAGTTCTGATAGAAACATTGAAAGGTGTGATTTATCTCTTTTGGGTCTGAAGTTGTGTCTCCTTTTCCTGTCACGATGGAATTTATTGCCCTCTCGGTTTGCATCTGTTTTATGCGTTTTATCCGCCCTCTCTCCCTGTTCATAATACGATTGTTTTAATCTCATCAAGCTTTTTGTCGCCTTATTTATAGACAAAACATTATACTTTGCTTTCAGTTTGTTAAGTTCCATAAAAAGTAGACGGTTGGGATTTTCAAAAATGTCGGCCTCGGTTTCTTTAATTGCTTTTTCAAGTTTCTCCATTTCTAGTCTATGAAATTTATATTTAAAGCTGGTAAAACTAATAATTTGGCCTCTCAGAAAGGCTTTAAATGCTTCCCACCTCACAGATGCAGTTGTCTGGTTAGTGTTGCTTTCAAAATATAAATCTATTTGTCTACCAATATACTCTACAAAGCTTGGGTCCCTAAGCCAGAATGATTGTAAGCGCCACCTAGCCCCCCTATGTGGCGCTTACAATCATTCTGGCTACCACATTCGAAAATTTAACAAGAAGCGAGGTTGGAGCGTGATCTGAGAGTAGGATGCTATCATACCATTATTTTGAAATTTTTGGAATCAACTCTGCTGAGACCAGATAATAATCAATTCTAGAAAAGTTCTGATGAGTGCCGGAGTAACAGGAAAATGTTCTCTGGATAGAATATTTACTTCTCCATATATCTACCAGATTAAAATCTTTTATGTACTGAAGCAATTCTTTTCTAGTCAAGGGGTGAGAGGTGTCAACACCGGTGGATCTGTCCAATTCCGGTTGGAGTGTACAATTAAAGTCTCCACCCATGATAATTTGGCCAGGTAGCAGCTAACAACAAGAAAAGCTGTCTAAAGAAGGTAGGATTATCTATATTTGTCCCGTATACATTGACCAAATTTATTTGGACTGAAAGAAGTTCACATTCAATAATAAGGTATCTGCCTTTACCGTTTCCTTGTACTCGTCATAGTTGCACCAGGAATAGATGGCAGCACAGGCTCTGACAGGGACATCTCCTTTTTTCCACCTGTCTTTCTTACAGTTATTAGGGCCCGAGCGCCGACAGCGGCGAAGGCCCTATTGAAACTGAAGGAATTAGGGCCCGAGCGCCGACAGCGGCAAAGGCCCTATTGAAACTGAAGGAATTATTATTAGGGCCCGAGCGCCGACAGCGGCGAAGGCCCTATTGAAACTGAAGGAATTATTCTTTCTTTCTTTCTTTCTTCTATTATTTTCCCGTCAAATTAATTGGCTTTTTGAGGGGCTTAATATATTCAAAACCTCACCAAATTTGGCGGTCGCATCAAGTCTGGTGGAAATTTACGTATTTTAAGGGTTTCGGGAATAGGCGCACAAAAATAGCTCGCTAGCGCCCCCTAGAAAGTTAAGAAAATTGAGCCCCTGCAGTGCGTTTAACGTAGACTCACGAAACTTGGTACACATATGGATCATGTCAAGATGTACAAAAAACTTCATTAGAGCCATACCCTAAACCCAACAGGAAGTCCGCCATTTTGATTTCAAAGTTCGAAATTAGTGCGATTTTGGCCATTTCCACATGTCGTACTTTAACGAACTCCTCCTAGAGATTTCATCCGATCAACTTCAAACTCGGTCTGTGCCATCTTAAGACGTTAAAGATGAAAAGTTGTTAAAAGAAAAACTTTTCGTCATAGGGCGTGGCCGTGGCGGGGCGGCCATTTTGTGCGTTTCGCCGCCGAAACAGGAAGTGGGTGTAACTCGAGTGTACGTTGTCCGATTACCTCAAAACTTTTCAGGATTCATAAGAGTCCAACCCTGAGGACAAATAAAGGCCGATATTTACTTAAAGTCATAGCGCCCCCTAGTGGCAACAGGAAGTAGGCCTAAAAGTCAAGGTGCTATACTTTAACAAACTCCTACTGGAGATTTCATCCGATGGACTTCAAACTTGGTCTGTACCATCCCAACACCTTAACGATGAAAAGTTATTAAAAGAAAAACTTTTCGTCAGACGGTGTGGGCGTGGCGGACATTTTGAGTGTTTAGCGATGAACAAAGAAGTTGTTGTAACTTGAGTGTACGTTGTCGTATCTGCCCGAAATTTCTCACGATTGACAAGGGTCCAGGCCTGAGGACACCTACAGGCCAAAATTGACTTTTGGTCACTGGCAACATGAAATGTGCCTTATATGACAAACATCATCCGATTTGCATGAAACTCAGAATGTGTGGTCTACGTGTGATACTGAGCCGGCCCCTATAATATGACCACGCCTACATACTCAGGCCACGCCCCCTTTCATAACATTTGAACCGTTTAAGGTAGAGTCTTGTGTGAGGTGTCATTGAACTCAGCAGAGAGTTCCTTCTTTATTGGTGATGGTTTGGCCCGCCCCCTATGCATAAGCCACGTCCCCTTTCATAACATTTGAACCATTTAAGGTATACCCTTGTGTGAGGTATCATTGAACTCAGCAGAGACTTCCTTCTTCATTGGGGATGGTTTGGCCCGTCCCCTATGTTTAAGCCACGCCCCCTTTCATACATGCTGACCCATTTAAGGTAGAGTCTTGTGAGAGGTATCATTCATCTCAGCAGAGGCTTAATTTTTAATTGGTGATGGTTGGACCCGCCCCCTATGCTTTAGCCACGCCCCCTTTCACAGCTAATGAACCATATGACGTAGAGTCTTGTGTGAGCTATCGTTGAACTCGGCGGGGAGTTCCCTTTTCATTGGTGACGGTTTGCGGCGTCTGAGTGCCGCGCAAATGCACGGTCGCAAGGAGCGGCGTCCGCCGGTAACCCCGACGCGCGCAGAGGCGCGAGGGCCCGTCCATCGCTGCTCGCAGCTTTAATTAGTGTTTGGGTCCATTCTTGTAAGGTTGTCTACAGAACTATTTTTAACACAACTCCCCATATTTCCTTTCCACATTTAGAACAGTTTTTTTTATTTTTTATTAAATAAAATAAAAATAAAAAAATTGTTACTGGAAATTACTGCAAATGTTTTTCCAGCTATGTTATATCCAACTGGTACAGTGTGCAGAATGGATGATGTAAGCCCAATGCCCCCGTGACAAGCCAGCTTGTTAAAAACAATAGGTAAAGTCCTGTTTAGGGCTGAAAAATTATCGCATTTGCAATAATATCGCGAGCAAAGGCTGTGATTTGGTCACGTGACTCACAAGAGCAAAGGATTTGCACGCTAACGCTACGCCATACCTTGAGCAGATTTCTGTCATTCAAACAACTCTGAGTTGGAGTTTAAAACTTTTACAGCCATTTTAATAAAATGAAGGGTTTTATTCGGGTTTGAGTCCATACATGCAGTTAATGGATACAGGCACGCAGAACTGAAGGCTTGGTTAGCAACGATTAGCTCTGATTACGAATGCGTCAACAGAGCCACCATCTTGGAACAGGGGAGTCGCTCCTCTTTAAAGCATCAGCGTCAATGTAGGTAAAGTGCTAACGGAAATAAAATCACCATAAATCCTCAATCTCAAGTGATTTTCTAGTTTTTGTGGTTCGTTCCAAAGGTCAGACATGTATTTATGATCGAGTCCAGAGAAAAATTAAGCTTTTGATATTAATATAATCTAATTTGTTCAAAATGTAATGCCTAATGCCTGTAAGCCTAGGTTTAGTAGTCCCATTCTTCCACTTGATACTGCTTCCACTTAAGTAAACTTAAGATGAACTATCGAATACAAAACAAAGAGACTAATTAATGTGTTAATACAAAGAATATTTATTATGATTGGTTCACAGATCTCAGTCCAAACGGAAACTTCACCCTTCAGAACTAAGAGTTTCTGCTTCAAAGTGAAGTTTAAACAGACTGAAATGTCCAGGCTCACTCCTCCACTATTTATTTCTGCATGTATTTATTTATTTAATGATACTTAAAGTCATGTTTCGCCGTCCACAGTCCGAGTCCCGCCACACTCCCTTTAGGAAACCTGTGATTTAAACTTCAGCAGGCTGTGACAGTCCGCTCCACTCAGTCCTGGTTCTGGTTCTCCCGGGCATCCCTTCCCTCCAGCGGGCCCAGCAGTACGGCCTGGGTTTCCAGCTGCGTGGTGTTGGTTTTGGCTCCTAGGAGGCGGGCACTGAGCTCCAGATCCTGCAGCCGCAGACAGTCTCTGCTGCCCCACTGTAGCTTCTCTCTGTCCGCCTGCCGCCGGCAAACTTAGTGGAACTTCCCGCCGATATCGACATACAGGTCGTCCTGGACTACGTGCAAGATCCTCCCGGACTATGTGTAAGATCCTCCCGATCACCATTCTGTCTTTGGCCGGTCCAATCTGGACCAGCGGGGACCGGCGCAGCAGCGAGGCGAAGCTGTGTTTTTGCCCGGGGGAAGAGACGCTGCGGAACTCTCCGCCTCCCGCTGCCGCCGGAGCTCAGATTGCTGGTCGAAGGCGGCATATATATCATAAAACACATTGTCACCTGTTAAATGTTATCCCTTGCTGTTTGTTTTTTTCATTTCCTCTATCGAACATCAATAAGCAGCACAAAAGTCCGGCATCTTTAGCGTTGATCTGAATGCGGGAAAACTTCAGACCCCTGTTCCAAGATGGCGGCTGTTTTGACGCATGCTTAGAACCTCAAGGCGACATTTATGGTGCGTTCTTTTTGTCCACCGAAGTCGATCTACGAGTTGTTTTTCGGAGTTACGAACCGGAAGTTGCAAAAAGAACGCCCCCGAGGTCATATATATACTGTCAGTACCCGAGCCGCTCTACCGGCACGATCCGTTCTGCACATGTGCAAGATGACACGTATGCCATGACGTATGCGCAGATGATAATACTGTTTTACGACCTGCCCAATCTGTTCTGTGCTAGCCTCCACCACTGTCTATGGCCTCCACCCTCGACCGGGATAGCTAACAGCTAATTCGGCTAACCGCTAGCCGACAGCCTTCAGTCTAAAATAACGCATGCGCAGAACGGATCGTGCAGGCAGAACAGACAGCTAGATTCAGTCCAAAATAACGTTAAGTCAAACATAATAGGAAAAACAGGCTACAGCTAAATTAAGACTTTGCAGTAATAACAATAAAGACAAGTATTGAGTGATTGTATTTTAAATGAGCACAAGTAGAACTGACGTAATAGCTGTTATATGTTAACGTTTATTTTCAAGTTTTATTTTGAGGGTCTTTTAAAGTTATTACATGCTGTCTCAGCTAGCGGTTAGCCGAATTAGCTGTTAGCTAAACTAACGTTAGCTTAACTGGGAGGCTAACGGCAGACCGCTATAATCACCTAGCGGTCCGCCAAATTAGCTATTAGCTAAACTAACGTTAGCTGGAGGCTAGCGCATAGACAGTATATAGGGCTAGCGTGGGAACAGATTGGGTAGTGTCGTAAATCCTCGTACCACAGCGCATGCGTGAACATCTTGCGCATGCGCAGAACGGATCGTGCCGGTGGAACGGATCGGGTACTGACATATACGACTCGTCAAGTCGTCTGAACTCAGAGGACCCAAAGAACTTCTAATATATCAAGAAGTTCCACTCCCTCGTTACTTCCGTCTTCTGAACTGGTTGCAGTTCCACCAGAGTTCCATATAGGGGGCACTCACAGGCCAGTGCAGAATGAATGGGACTCTATGGAGCTATAGCCCTCAAAATCCACTTTTCTCAGGATATCATTTTTTGTCTAGTAATTTGAATGTTGCGTTCGAAAGGGGAGGCTAAGAAAATACACACTGCTGGGTGTTAGATTTTTTTAAAGTCGCTTTTTTGTTCTAAAAAGCCTTTTAAAATGTTAATGACGTCATACACATATACGGCCAGAGATACTGCTTTGAGTCGCTTCCTTTTTTCTCTCGAGGCATCAACAACACAGCTAACAGGTTCGGCTCTCCCTGTTAATACACGTGCTAGAAAGAGGTTTGCTGATGTTTTAAACACTACGCCGAAATATTTACTCTGACATTCAGGCTCTGCTTCGGATGCCGGTGGCTCTGGATCGTCAGTGTCAGATTACTGCTATTCGTGTAAGATGCAGTGTTATTGGAACACTCACCCTGTAAGAAATCAAAAGGACAATAAGTACTGCATTTCTGCTCATACCATCGGGGAACTTTATACGTTGAATGAACTCTTCACGTGGAACATGCAGTTGTGTACAGGCCGGCCACCAATATCAGTACAATGGGAATAATTAAATGAATAGAGAGTGGAACGGCTTTGTTCAGGACCCGTTCGAGTTTCGTTGGATTTTCGCATTTTGCGACGGCACACGGTAATTAGTCGCGATTACAAGACAAAAAGAATGCACCACTAGTGTATATATCTATGAGCGGTTAGCTAGCTAGCTCCGTTATAAAGATATGGAGCGGAGGAGACTGCCGCGGAGAGGGGTAACAACCAAACTGATAAATAATAGTTTGGGGAGCTTTCACAGCAGCGTGGCTGTGCTGTTTCAACGGTTTTATTAGTACAGTTAATCCCACGGCAAGACCACCAGAAGCATGCTACTACTAACGTAACGATAGCCTCTCTGAGCAAGTGCAACGTTGACACTGTCATGCACGCGGCACGCAACTTCATGAGGGGGAGGGGCTGGAGGCAGCTGGTCTGTGTGCAATGTAAAAAAAATACACCATTGTATATTCATATACTATATTTTTATTTATTTAACTGTCTAGTAAAGTTCAAAAAGTGCAATCCACATGTTTACATATGTTTATTACAGTAAATAATAATTAAATAATCTAATAAATAATTAAATAAGTAAAAGCCACATATTTGTTTTTATATTTCTGCAATCTGCCCTTTAGTTTGTGTGATTTGTTTCTGACTTGCATATGGATGTTTACACCAGGCTTGGTCAGTGCTCAATATACTACTGTGATTGAAGTAGTTAAATAAAAGATGTCATTCATATAAATCATGTATCACCTAATTTCATCATCACATACAGGCCTGGCCTCCAGGAAAGAGTTTAGTCTATCTAATCTTGTGTTGTTCATACTATACAATTATTTATTGCTTGTCTTTGTTGAATAATACAGAACACAAAGTGCTTAAATCGCAATATTGGTGAAAAACAAATCGCAATTAGATTATTTTCCAAAATTCAGCCCTAGTCCTTTTTTATCCGTGTATATTTGAAGTGGTAATGATGAAAGAATGTCAGTAAAATGGCTCATACCGTGTTTGAATGTCGGGTGTATTCAGTGTTTGCCTCAGCAGGGTTAGGAAGGGTTCTTTCTTGTACTGAGTACACAAAATCTGATTTGTGTGACGTGACTCCACTTCAAATACATTTTAATTAGGTTATGATCAGGTGAAACGAATTCAATAATAATATAGAGCACTTTATTTTTAACAAGGTTACGAAGTATTCACATTGATAAAAAGAAGTACAATTCCTAACAATCCATGATCCATGCATAGCATGCATTAGTAAAACAACACATAACAGAAACCCCAATAAAACATGCAAACAGTAAATATAACATAAAATACATTAAAATTAAATACTTAAAAGCACATGAGAAATCTTAAAAAATATCTTCTAAAAGCTTTTTTTAAAAAGTGTTGACAGCTTGTTATCATTTATCACTTTTTAAGACAGTGCTTCACAAAAACATGAGGAAATGTGAGACAAAGCTCACATGAAAACAACAACAAAATAAATATAGTAATTGATTAAAAATATAAAGTGATTTTTAAGAAGTGGATAAAAAAGGTACACAGAGTCACAGTTTATTCTCAGACAGGTTTTTCTAAAGTTTAGGGGGCAGGATAGCAAAACTATTGAAAGCTCTACAACAGTTATCTCCTTAATTTGAGCTGTACTCTGTGCTGTCTTATCTCTATTAGTCATTAGGGAATGTCAACATCCATGATAATCATACAAAAGTTAGAAATGACTTGTTGTTTCTTACCTGTATATCTTAATGGTTTTAGTATTAGCTATGGTATCCCTTAATCTTTATCATGTATAATTTTGTATATCCTGATATTCCTCCTGCAAAGTGCATAATTGGACAGAACCAACTCAAGATTCATATGGGTGTTTGTAACTTAATCATTGCTATTCAAAATGAAACTTTTTTTACAGAACACGGAGTAAGGTAAAACAGCAGATTGCACTGAGAATCATTAATTAACAAATCTTAATGCCATCCTTATACTACATGTGATGCAATGCACTGTTTCATGAATCTTTATAAGAATGATTTTAGCAGGAGTTAAACAGCAGGTTAAAATAGAAACATATCACAATACTAATAGTTGAAACAGAAAATCTAATTTATCAACAGCAGTTGTTGACACAGCCTCCACACACTCCTCCTCAACATCACATCTTGGTAATTGAACATCGCTCATTTTCCTAAGTTAAGTCCTGCTTACACATTGCACACTTCTATTTATACACACTTATGTGCAGGGGTTAGGTTAGGTAAAATATCCAAATGTTCACTGCATTGACATTTGATTTTGACCCCTTTCCCAGCGTATGTAGCATAAATAAGCCAGGAGGCTGCAGGAGCACTAGCTTGTTGCAGGTCTTGTTTCAGCAGGCCTGAATCCTCTGTGAGTCAGATTCAAAAGAGGCGGAGCCCAGCTGATCTCACCTGCTTCCCTGCAGGCTGCAAATGTAGACTGTTAGCTGGTTAGACGGGAATTACTCTCAGAATAATTTCATGTGTTTTTCCTTCACATCTCTTCTCCTGGAATCATGGATCTGCAGTGTTTAGAGGCAGTGTGGTAAAGCTTACTTTACTAGATAGAGAAGTTTGCTTTATATTGATATGCCCCAGAGTTTGCTGACCTGGAAACATTCCCTGCTGACTCAGCATGAGTGATCCCATCATGGGTGAGTTTTTTTATTTGTCTCTATGGTAGTGACTTATTGGTACACAACAAAACTAAATGTGTAGAACTAGTGTAAAGGCACAATACTATAATGGATACAATAATCACCATATATTAAACTGTTTACCTTAGGTGGAGCTCTGCAGTATAACAGTAGATCTACAGCGGAAAAAAAAAACTAAGTTGTGAAAGTCTCAACATTTTTTTGTCAAATATAAGATATCAACCTAGAATGGAAAGCTTTTAGCTCATCATACGCTTGTATACCTGAACATAAGTTCTGCTCAGAACCATGATGTGTCCATTTAGCTGTGTTTTTTTATATCAGCAAATAAATCAAAAGTCAAATACAGGCTTCTTACTCTTTTGAAGTAAAGTTTTTACGGTAGGTTTGGACCTGATAGGAAGAAAATATTTGTCCTACTAATGCCTACCAAACACTAGAAGACTTTGAACAGACTTTGAAAAGACTACAGTCTGACACCATCTCATCTAACCTTAAAGTGCCCATATTATGAAAAAAACACTTTTTCAGGTATTTGGGGTGTTTTTTTGTGTCTCTGCTGCTTCCACACATATACAAACTTTGAAAAAAATCCATCCATGCTGTTTTGAGTGAGATACGGTTTCTGAATGTTTCCTGCCTTCAGTCTCCTGGTGAGCTGTTCAAAATCGTCTCGGACTGTGACGTCACAATCCGAAACGAGCTGGCTAACCGCAACCGTTAGCTCGTAGCGTTAGCGTTAGCATGCTAACGCTAATGCTAACACTAGCATGGTACCTCGTTCTCAATAGCAAAGCACTGCTACAACACACACAAGTTCACCATAATCTACAAAAGAACTACTTACATGTGCACCCTCATTTAGAAGTCTCCCAGCTAATCCTGCCTTGTAAGTGACTGAAGTTGGAGAAACAGCCTGTCTTTTACTTCTATGGAGCTAGCTAGCTGACATGATCTACATCTGAGCTACTGAGCATGTGCAGGTGCAATCAAAGATAGTACAGAAGATGTAGAAGAAAAGAGGTCTCACTCTGTAGCTAAAACAGAAACCAGGTGAAAAGAAGATCTACCGCAGTGAGAGACAGCTGTGCAGTACAACAAAAATATGGTGTTTTTTGAAAATTAAACCATGTAAACCTATTCTGGTACAACCTTAAAATACAATTATGAACCTGAAAATGAGTATAATATGGGCGCTTTAAAGACTGTCATAATATGGAAAGACTGTGGATCTTGCAGGGTCACACATTGCAAGACTACAACTAGATTAGTTTTGAAAAATTACCAAGCTTGCTACATGCAACATGGCTGCTCTGTGCAACAGTTGTGTAGTAACAAAGTTATAAGCCCTTCTGTCTCATTTGTGTCTCACTAAATCAGCCGTACAAACAGTCCTGTCCACACAGTCCTGTCCATCTTCTATCTGTGGACATGTTGTTACAAACAGCGGTTTGTATTCACAAAAAACTGCGTAATGCATTGTTATAAACTGGCATTGCTAACAATGGCTAACCTGGCTAGAGCTAATAAAAACAATGAAAATCCAACTTGTAAATGGAACGCTTTCAACTCAGGTGTGACATCATTCCTAGCTTCGGCTTCCGAGTTCTGAGGTAAATGGAACGTACTATTAAAACTTACAATAATATATAACGCTTTTGATTTTGTCGGAACGTCAAGACAGGAAAACGACTGACTCGGACTGCGTTTTATGACCACCTTACACAGTGTTGGGAAGGATACTTTCAAAACGTATTTCGTTACAGAATACAGAATACATGCCCACAAATGTAATTTGTAACGTATTCCGTTACGTTACTCAATCTGAGTAACGTATTCTGAATACTTGGATTACTTCAGGATTACTTCCACATTGAATTGCGTTTTATGTGTAGGAATGCGGCTATCACATCCATCTTACTAAACAGGCCTATAATGGTGTGTTCTTTTTATTCCAACTAGCTGAATGTGTACCTGAACAAGCAGATAGATTATTGTATTGGTAGTCCCGAACTGCATACAACAAAAATCTAACCGCGGTCTAAGCTACCACAAGCTAATTTTAGCTAACGTTAGTTAGCATGTCAAACGGGGCTAGTCAGTCTTTAAACGGCTCTGGAGCTAGTAAATCAGCACGTAGGAGAATGTAAAGTCGCACGTCAATGTTAAAATAGCAAGTTGACCAGTAAAACTACAGCAGACGACTACTCTTGGCTAATTAAAAAATAACTTACTTTAAGATGCTTCTTCAGGTTGGAAGTGGAGTAATTTGGACGCTGAAAGGAGGTTGGTTGCTGGCAAGCAGAGGCTGCACTGCACAGTTATATTTCATTCTCCCTGTTCGTTCTTTAATGTGAAATGCTGTTTGAATTTCCAAGATAGAAACTTATTGCTGCCCTGGCTCTGTCGTGCCGGTTCCGACTCCATTGTGACTGATCACGCAAATAGCTATTTTTTTCTATTTCATATCGGGGCTTCTGGAAAATGCATTAAGTTGCCTTAATTTATTCAGAGTGAATAAACTCGTGAAACAGAGAAGTATCGTCATGTAATCCATTGATTTTAACAATGTAACTGTATTCTAAATACCAACTATTTAAATTGTAACTGTAACGGAATACAGTTACTCATAATTTGTATTCTGAATACGTAACGCCGTTACATGTATTCCGTTACTCCCCAACACTGACCTTACACCAAACGATTGAGACGATGGGAGCGTGCCCAAAATCCAGCAAGACTCTTATGATTTCACTCTGATATTGGAAAATAGTCTGCGACAGTGGAATTACTTGAAAAGTTTTTAGTGTGTAAAAGTTAATGTAAACACAAATTACACCACACCACACTATATTACACTATACACAACATCAGCTGAAAGCCATCAGGCAGAGTTGTTTACTGCCCACTTTTTCAATGACCATGGTATTCCGAAGTTCCAGTCTCGCTTGACATTTCTGAAAGTCTTCTTAAACCAAGAAAACCACCAATGAGACGAACTGTGTGTAGGTGGATGTAGTGCAAAAAGATACATTTGATGAACAGAAAGCAACGTCACAGACGTTTATATTTTTTAGACTCTGTAAGTCTTTGACGTCTTTGAACTACTGATACAATGAACAATGGGCCTCATTCACCAATATCTTCCTAAGTTTTCTCTTAAATATGTTCTTAAGAAGGTTCCTAAGAAAAGTCTACGCCGGATTCATGACGTGTTCTTAAATAGCAGAATTGTTCGCATCTGTGTTCTTAGGATTGATGAATCCCACGTCTTCGTAACTGAAAGCGCGTGCCAGTTGTTCCTAATTAGCATAAGAAAATGCCCCGCAAATTCCCATATAAGGACATGACACTTCCTGTGCACCTCCTGGGAGACAGGTTTTCTGAGATTGTCGGAGCCGCGGTGGAGGAAGTACTGAATCTCAGTACTTAAATAAAAGTACAAATAACCAGAGACATATTTACTTTAGTAAAAGTAGAAGGTGTCCACTACCACAAACAAGGCCTGGCTTTTAAAAAAAGTTCCTATCCTAACCAGCATAAAACGGAAATGTGTTGTTAGAATCGGAATGCGGTTGGTTTTATTCATGGATGTATTTTATTTTCTTTAACCATGCAAGTTAGCAAATAAAGTGTGTGAAGCAGCGCAAATGGGGAGATGTGAAGAGGTCCAGCCAAATAAATAAGATATGAACACGTCTTATGCAGCCTGGCAGAGGAGTAAACGACGCTGTGGAGAGAAATGGATATAGCAACTTTGATTTAAAAACGGGAATAATAAAAACAAACGTTTTCATTTTCACTTTTACCGGGAGCTGTATTACCGAGGGTCAGCGGCGCTGCGCCCGGGCTCTGGAGCACCGGAGCCAGCTTGGATCAGCGGTGCCCCATATATATCTACGGCAACCAAACTTTACTGGTGAGACAAACGTGTGACGGTCAGGAAGACGTTTTGGCAGGGGGGAAACTGATCAGAAAATGTAACGGAACATTGTAGAAATGTAGTGGAGTAGAAAGTATAGATAATTGCTGCAAAATGTAACAAAGTAAAAGTCAAAAGTAGGCTATGCACTATTGAGTCTACTTAAGTAAAGTACAGATACGTGAAAAATTTACTTAAGTACAGTTAGGACGAATTTGTACTTTGTTACATTCTACCACTGCATTTTGGCCCTATAAATAGCGATCAATCACCAAGATTTAATCAGTTTAATTGCTGATGTAAATTGCAGTGTTAGTGTTTTTTTTGCATACTATGATATTTTTTTCAACAAATGATCAGAAATACATTACAGTACAATACTATCATTGTAGAAGACTGTAGAATTAAATAAAATGCAGTAAGCAATCATTTGGAGCAAATTGTCATCACTCAAATGTGCGTAAAGCCCTATTCGCACAGGATAAGTATTACCTGGTGACCTCCAGTCATTTGTAATAATTGCGGAGGTTGTCTGTGATCTTAATCCTGTGCGAATCGGTCATGTTTGTAATTTGTAAAGTAATAATTCCCCTGCAAATGACCTACCATATTTCGCTGAAAACAGAGGTCCTGTGATAATATTAGTCCCGTGCGAATCGGCATCTCTGCTTTGTCCAGGATTTGGTGGGGCTTTTTTGTTTTTTCAAGGTACCTATTTCCTTCTTTTGCGCCTTTTTATCCATCTTTGGCAAAGAATGGAGGGTGCATTGGAGTGTTTTGACAGTGTTTTGGGTGCTGGGTCATGTCGCTATACATCATATACAATTTGCAGAAAGAGAAAGATGAAAACCACCACAAGTGCGAAGACAAAAGAATGATTAGATGGCGATGGATGACATGTATAGCAGCATGCGGGGTAAATATATTTTTATGTTTGTATCATACATCTAGAGATAACGACAAGACATCTCCAAGCAATAGCTTATCAAAAATAATGCACAATCAAGTTAGGGGGCTCACTTCATAATTAGAGGTTAATGTTACAAAATAATCAAGCGCTAAAGCTTGAGCTAATAGATTTTAACCTGGTGAAATGTTTAGTTTTATCCATCTAACCGGACCCTGCTTGACACCACCCGGAGAAAAAGTGAGAGAAAAAAAAGGAGAGGTCGCCGGTTCGGACGATGACTGACTACCCGGTTGAGATTGTGTGTGTGTGTGTGTGCGTGTTTTGTCCTCGAGATCTTACCACACACACACACAACGTACCAGCGACCCCCACACCCACCCCACCCTGTTTCTACTGTTGCTTAATGTCAGTAAATTCGAGTAAAATCACAGGCTTCGCTTATCCCGTTCGAATGCGCCAGATGAAACTCAGACGTGGGTTGGTAATTTATAATTCACACGAGGTCCCTAGATAATACTTATCCCGTGCGAATAGGGCTTAAGAGTGCTTTTCAGTGTTCGTAGATTTTGTTCTTAGCTAAGAACAAATCCAAGTTAAGAAAACATTAGTGAATGCCAGAATCTTCGTAAAAAGTTCGTAAGAAGGGTTTAAGAACACATTTCTTCCTAAGAACGGTTGGTGAATGAGGCCCATTGTGATTGTCGCCGAGTCCCTATCCCTGCTTTTTCAATTGGTTTTAGTCACCTGTTTTAAATAAATTTCATTTTCCTCTTAAGTATTGTTTTTTAATTAGTATGTAGTACGTTTGATTGATAGATTTGTATTTTTTTGCACTGTTCTGTCTGCTACTCACACAGATTTGTACCAGTTAAGCTGTGGCTTGTGTTGTATTCTGCCATGAATTTAGGATTAAATTGTTTCTTAAAAATGAAACAAATAACAGAATTTCATAATCTAAATATTTTATTTATATTAAGTGTAACATGTACGGTTACTAACCGTACATGTTACACTTAATATAAATTAGTTAGGTTAGTATGTACCATAAATTATAATTTTACATCCAGAACATGACATTTCATCTCTGTTGAGATGGGAATTGCTACTTCTATAAATTGCCATTATTTGTGTTTCTGATGAATTCTGTTATTGAAATAGCATTGATTAATTTCAGGAGCTTATGCAGCTGCTAAAATGGCAGCACGGTGGAAGTGACTTGAAAGCGCTGCGGTTACAATGACCAAAAAGGTTTGTTTAAAATAATTCTACTGGCTAACTTTCAAGTGTGTCACAGCGCTCCGGTTTCTTCATCCTATTGACTTGCCAGTCAGGAACTTTAGGAAACTTCAGGTTGCTCATTATTTTTTGTGTGTTTGCAGATTAGTGATCAGCAGTGCTTCTATCCAGATGTTAAATAACTCACAGGGTCATGTTACCAAAGATAACCGACCCCTTCCCTTTCACCCTTATCTTTGTCCGATGATACCAGATTTATTATATTAAGATGTCTGAGTCATCATGGGGGCTCCCTATGAGATTAGACTGCAAGTGAACTGAAGCCAAAGTTGGCCTGCTGTTAAACATATTAAATCAGAAATAGTCTGTAAACTGTCTGTTAATACATCTCATAGGACCAGACAGAGGGAAGGAGAGCTAGAGAATGGACCACCAGCCTTTAGCTTTTAGCAAACAAAGTGAACTGAGAAACTGGTCGATGAAAGTTCAACAGGACATTAGTTAATATTATATATTAGTCTTCAAGATCTAAATGATGAGGCAATTTAGAAATGATTAGTGGTAGGAAGAATTGGAATATATTCTTGTTTATGGTAAAACCTTTTTATAGCTCATACCTCGTAACTGGTAATGGTTTTTACTTGACGTTTTACAACAATTTTTATACTGAGCCACAGTTACAACAATCAGACTGGTGCAACAGGTTCATTTAAAGCCACTAAATGTAATTAAAATTGCAAGAGGAATCTCGATGAGTATAGATCGTTTTTTGGAGCTACTGTATGCGGTTTTAAATCTGAAAAGCTCTGACTGAGATAGTCAGAAAATTGATTTCATGAGGACAATGGAGAATGAGGACTGGATTATCTGTGAGACCCTTCATACTGTCAGTGACTTGAATGACTTCATTGAGCTGTACAATGGTGAGTGGTGGACAGTTAACTCACCAAATCTGTTTTTACTTCCAGTGGTATTTACATTATCTGAATGCTGTAACCTTTCAGCCTGCTTCAGATAATTGTTAAAGATAACTGTATTGTTTTTATGTATGCATATACTGTAAAACAGTTGCCCTTAAAGCTATAGTGCATAGTTTCTGTCGCCTCCATGAGGAATTCTAAGTAAGACAACAAAACTGTCCACATGATACAAGCCTTCCATGATCATGCACCGCTCCCACTCCTCCACGCAGTTGCTAGTAGCCAAGGAGGACACGGAGGATCAAAACATGCATCCCTTCCTCGTGTGTTAGTCCCTCCCACGAGGAGGCCCGGGAGAGACGGAGGAAATCATCGGAGAAGAGAGGTAACGAGCAAATGTGTTTTTAGAGAGATGAGACGTCCTTTCCTCTGAAGCGTCACATGAATACGTCAGCTGTTTGGGTGGAGTTAGCAACTCCTTCAGTGCATGGCTTCCGGGAAGGCTGCTCTCGTGTATCCTCGACTATAGATCCTTGATGATCCCTCTTCGATGCTCGGTCCTCAGGGACAAAATTAGAGCTTTGAGATGTCCTTAACCGAGGACGGACAGAACAACATCCGGTTCAGCAGAGTCGAGGAGCTATCAAATAAGGGGAATGAGATTCAGCCACTGAGAAATACAAAGAGAGTTGTGTGGAGGTGATAGTCTTAATTAGCTTTGTAGCAACTCATTATGCAATGGCTTGAATATGACGGACATTCATTAATATCAAAAAGTTATGCGCTAAAGCTTTAAGGGTAAAAACCAAATTCAATCTTAAATGAAAAAGATTGAAACTACCTCACTGATTATGCATGCTCTTTATCAGTAACAACCCTCATTCGTACAATTATACAAATGTACAAACAGTACAGAGTATATTTCAGAATGCATTCAACATGGAAGAAGAACCCACTTTGCATGTTTTGATAAACACATTTTAAATATGTAAATGTATAGGGCTGTGTGTTGTTTAAAAAATAACATTACGGGAGAAGCACGTGACCAGCACCCGCTATGGTTGCAAGAGACTGAGCTCCGGCACTCACCTCCGTATTTCACTAAATAACCAGGTCTATTACGTTTTCTTTGACGCCAAATCGTTTTGTCTGTTATCACAGTGACTCGGTGAAACACCCGCAAGCACAAAAACCCAGGTCTCGTTGTCGTCTAACTATCTACTCGTTCAGAGAAATTTGCTAGCATGTCGGCGGCTAATGGAGTGGTGGCTGAAATTAATGCCTCGCAGCAACACATCACAGAATCATGGTATGTGAACCGGACAAATCTGACTGTGTCACATTTACGATCCAGCGGCTTCGGATGCCTGAAGGGATACAACACGAGCTGCATGCTGAACACAACTTGGACGTGTTCATCTGCCGCGCTGCCCTGGGAGTGACCCACGGAGGGAGAGAGTTCGCCTTCGCTGCAGTCACTGAGCCGGGTGTTTTCTGGCTGGAATTAGAAGAGCAGGAGGACGCGCTGTATGCACGGATTACCCCGTGCTGCGAGGAACCAGAGGGCAGCGGCGGGACTTTGCGTTCGATGCCGGTGCCGGCATGATACATGATACATACTGGCTGGTAATCCTAAGGATACTGTATGTAAGTTTCGGAGCCGAGTTTTTAAGGGATACTTAACCAGACTGAAAATACATGATAAATGCTGGCTGGTCAGTTTACAGTCTGTTTGTTAACATTTAAGCTAGACTGAAAGAACATGAGGAATACAGTCTGTTCAGCTCATAGTCTGCTTATTGTTCCAACTAGATTGGTCTGTTTTTCACATAGCTTAGTCCAGAAATTTTTCGAAGGTGTTTATAATATTGTTCATGTTTAACATAAGAATTCACTAGACCTGGGTACTTGAAACACGTATGCGTGTACATTTTGAATAGCTGAGCTTCCATTCCTTTCAGTTAACATCAGGGGGCTAAACGGGCCGATCAAACAAGCTAAATTCCTGGACTGTTTAAGAAGGAAAAACATAGACGTGGCGCTTATACAGGAGTCACATTTACATAAAAGAGATATAAATCATCTACAAAATATACTTTAAGGTTGCTGCCTCATCTAGGGACGACACCAAAACCAAGGGCTCCATCGTGTTGCTGTCGTGGAAATGTGCACTCACCGTAGACAAAAGCAGTAAAGACTTATCAGGCAGGATATCTTATATATGTACCACAATAAGGAGTAGGAAAATAGCCTTTGTTTTGGTATATGCACCGGCTACATATGATGAATTGCTCTCTCTCAACGAATGTTAACTAATCATAGGGGGAGACATGAATGCAGTACTTGATTTAAATCAGGATAGATCAGGGGTCAATCACATGAAAGCCCCAAAACGCATATTGGACATGTTTAAAGCAGTTGTGGAATCCCACCATTTTACAGATATATGGAAGATGCACAATCCTACTAGCAAGGATTACACCTTCTTTTCAACACGCCACCTTACCCACTCCCGCATTGATTATATGTTGTGCTCCAGTGAGCTTAAGACAATGTTCCACACGATAGCAACAGAACCAGTTATTCTATCTGATCACAATAATAAAGATCTAGGAGATGGCAATATAATAATTCCCTTCTCCAGAACACAACTTTTGATACAGAATTTAGAACCAAACTGGCTGAATTTATATCAATTAATACCGATTCAGTTTCTGACCCTGCATATACATTGCAAGCAACTAAAAGATTTATTAGATATTTTACATCCTCCTTCGCGGTCAATTTGAAGAGGAAAAGAGAGCTGTAAATCGTTAGAGCAATCTCTTAACTTGTTTTTCTAAATCTACACAAACTCTTCTAGTCACAAGTCAAACAGAGCTGAATGATCTGCTAAGAAGGAGAGCTGATTTCATAATGCACAGAGTGAAGCAAAATTACAATTTTAACGGCTGTAAACCAAACAAATTGCTTGCTCTGAAATTAAAACAAAGCGAATCCAGAGCTACTATCAACAGCATCCTCACAGACCGAGGTATCTCAACAAATCCTAAGGATATCAGCGCCACTTTTCAATCCTTTTACTCAAAGTTGTATGAGTCCTCCTGCAACCCAGATCTGACACAGTGCCAGAAGTTCCTAAAAGAACTAAACTTGCCTCTTCTCGACCCAGAAGAGGCAGAAGAACTGGGTCAACCAATAACCTTAGAGGAACTTAAATCAGCATTAAAAACAGTTAAAAAAGTGAAAACACCAGTGTTGGATGGAATTCCATCAGAACTTCTTCTACAGTATTTTGACATATTAGGACCTACCATTTTACAAACTTTAACTTCTGCCATAGAGAAGGGTACTTTCCACCAACAAACCAACACCGCACTGATTTCCGTTATGCCAAAGAAGGGTAAAGATCCTATGGATTGCTCAAATTACAGGCCCATTAGCCTCATCGGGACTGATATTAAGCTTTATTCCAAAGTCCTGGCTCTCTGCTTAGAACGCTTTATCGAGAAGTTAGTCCACCCCGACCAATCAGGTTTTATACCCAAGCGTCATGCTGCAGACAATATACGTAGACTATTTCATTTAATAGAAGAAGCCAAAAACCTTCCAACAACGGCAGCAGTTTAATCAGTGGACGCGGAAAAGGCTTTCGACCGCCTAGAGTGGAACTACTTGTGGCAAGTAATGGAGAGGCTTGGTTTGGGGGCCAAATTCATTGACATGGTGTGTACTTTATATGTGAATCCCACGGCCATAGTCTCAAGCAATGGATTGCACTCTCAGCCGTTTCCCGTTAAGCGGGACTTGCGACAGGGATGTCCGCTATTCCCCATGCTATTTGCAATCTCTCTTGAACCGTTAGCCCAAGCCATAAGGCAAAATAAAATTGTAATATGCAGATTAAATCCAGTAGCAGCTCAATATCATTATTTGCAGATGATATTTTGTTGTACATTGCTGACCTTGAGGACTCTCTTCCAAAAATTCTTAAGATTTTCAACAAATTTGGCTCGCTCTCCGGCTATAAAATTAACTGGAATAAATCTAATCTTTTATTGAACAACAGGCATGTGGCATCAACCATTAGTGTTACTATACCAACCCAAAGCAAAATATACATATTAAAATTACATATTTTGGCATCACCATACACGCATGCCTACAGCGAGTTGTCCAGGACAACTATGAAACTATAAGTATTGTTCAAAGGGTTCTGGCCAATTGGTCTGCGCTGCCGGCATCACTATGCTCCAGGATTGCTGTTGTTAAAATGAACAAGGGCTTTGACTTTTGCCCAAAAATCATATTCGAAGTTGGTTTGTTTATTAATATCAATATTCAAATATATTCAAATATTTATTAATAATATTTTGACCATTAAATGCCTTCAGTAAGACCTATATTGGTATCAAACTTAAGTAAAAAAAAAAAAAAATGAAAAGTCAGATCCTGGATTAAACACAAACCGTATGGTTCTGACAGGAAGTTCGGAGCTTTCACCATAGTGGTCTGATGTTTATACTTGTGTGCTGGTGTGTGCGTCGAGCCGGCGTGTATGTGTGTGGGCAGTGTTGCCAACTTTGCGACTTTACAGACCCCCTTAGCAACTTTTTTTTCACAAAAGCGACTAGCGACAAATCTGGCGACTTTCTGTAGAAAAAAAAAAAAGTCGCCAGTATTGTCCAGCGGTCTTTCTCTCCTGTGGCCCCAAAACCGTCAACTCTCTCTTCTGTTCTGTGACTGAGGAGCAGCCCCGCCCTCCTCTTTGTGCTTTCTCCTCATGTGTAGCAGCACTGCGAGCAGGCAGGTAGAAGGTGTACCGGTGTAGGTAGGAGAAACAGCCTTCTTTGAGAATTAGGGGGGAATGCAACGCTACCAAGCCACGGCCGAGAGACATGCGTCGGCGCGACGTGTAGTTACATTTTGAAATGCGTGAAAAAGCCTCGGAATCTGAATTGAAAACAACGTTTACAAGCAAACGCATTTACAAAAAATAATGCCCATAACAGATTTGAATATTAAGGACTGCCTAATATTCGTTCGAATATCATTATGTTTTTTAAATATTCAAATGATATTCGAATATCGAAGTTCGGAGTCAAAGCCCTAAAATGAACGTAGTTCCTTGTGTGAATTTCTTAAGTACAATGATCCCCTTACCCCCACCGATACATTTCTGGAAGAAACTTGATACCTTAATTCGGCAATATATTTGGAATAATAAACAACCTAGGCTAAAATACTCTACCCTGCAACGTACCTCAAACACGGGAGGCTTGGCCCTCCCCAACCTTAAAGTGTACTACAGAGCCTTTCCGCTACTGGCCCTCAGAGTGTGGATGGACCCCTCATCTACAGTCCCATGGAGAGAAATAGTCTAAGACTAACTTTAAACAGGTGGAGGAGCAACTATGCTACACCAATAAGTGGCATTTGAATACCCCAATATGGCACAATGCACGCTTACTGTCTGGTAACAAACCTTTTGCTTGTAAGCAGTGGAGTGACAGAGGTATTTATACTTTAGACCAGCCATTCAATGAGAAAGGTATGTTGAGTTTTGTAGACCTACGAGCTAGTTTTGAGGTCCCCAGGACATCCTTCTTGTATCTGCGCTTAAGAAACAGTCTTGAGGCACACCCAGTTATTAAATGGTTTGTTGATATTCCTGTGAGAGGATTAGCGTCCAAGATCTATGCTAAACTGTTGCAAGTATCTATAGGAGAACTCCCAATAGCAAGGAAATGGGAGCGAGAGCTGAGCCTTTAAGGGAATTTTCTAGACATAGTTATGCTTGAGCTCTCTACAGCAAGGATTAACAAAGCCAAATCATCGACTATAGACCTATGGAAAAACACAGCAGCTTTATTGGGAATTTAGCTTATTCACCATAACCCCCAGAGTAAGACAAGTTGATACATACCCTTCTCATCTCCGTGCGTTCTGTAAAGCTGTCTGACGGCTCCAGCGGCATCAGCCCATAACAGAACAGGCAGGTGAATGGTTCTAGTAATCCTACTGCTCTGAATAAGTGACAAAATAAAGCCAACATGTTCCTATTTACATGTTGTGATTTGTAGAGTCACAGCGTGTACAAAAAACAACGTAAAATGAGGCAACATCTTCTAACGGTAAACAAACCGGGAACTATATTCTCAGGCGGAAGAATATAGTACTTGGGCGGAGTGATATGCTCCCAGCAAGCCTGTCTGAGAATATAGTTCCCGGTTTGTTTACGGATAGAAGATGGCTGTGTCTCATGTTACGTTGTTTTTTGTACACACTGTGACTCTACAAATCACAACATGTAAATAGGAACATGTTGGCGTTATTTTGTCAGTTTTGTCACAATTCGGAGCAGTAGGCTAGTTGGAATATGGAGTTATATTACTATCATAGTTGGAACCAGTTACCTGCAGGATCTGTGCTGGGCTAAGCTAATGCTGGAGCCGTCAGACAGCGTTACAGCACGCACGGAGATGAGAAGGGTATGTATCGACTTGTCTAACTCTGGGGGTTACGGTGAATAAGCTAAATTCCCAATAAGTTGGCGTGTTCCTTTAAGTATTAGAGGAGAGTGACTAGGCAAGGTGTGATTTCTGTTTTTGTTTTACTTTTTGTTTATTTGTTTGTTTTTGTTTTCCTTGAGACCGCAGAGGATGGGGGGTGTGAGAAGGTTTTTGTTCTTGTTCAATGGTATTTGTATGTTCTGTGTGTTCTAAATATAAAAAAAATACAATAAAACACAATAAAAAAGTTGATCTAAAAAAATTAAATAAAAAAATAACGTTACTAATGAACCCTTAAAGTGATACAGATACCAATAGAATACTCTCTGTCAAATACATCGGGCGTGACTTGACCCCACCAGTGTCTCTATGGGTTGGAGCTAGTGGGCCAATCACATTTGCAGCTTGCAGTGATTGGCTGCGAGCAACACCATACAAATAGTCGTTTTTTCTAGATCTGTGTACAAATACACTGCTAAAAAAAATAAAGGGAACACTAAAATAACACATCCTAGATCTGAATGAATGAAATAATCTTATTAAATACTTTTTTCTTTACATAGCTGAATGTTTTCCAAACTGGATTTGGAGTCACACTCAAAATTATAGTCGAAAACCACACTACAGGCTGATCCAACTTTGATGTAATGTCCTTAAAGCAAGTCAAAATGAGGCTCAGTAGTGTGTGTGGCTTTCACGTGCCTGCATGACCTGCCTACAATGCCTGGGCATGCTCCTGATGAGGTGGCGGATGGTCTCCTGAGGGATCTCCTCCCAGACCTGGACTAAAGCATCCGCCAACTCCTGGACAGTCTGTGGTGCAACGTGGCGTTGGTGGATAGAGCGAGACATGATGTCCCATATGTGCTCAATTGGATTCAGGTCTGGGGAAAGGGCGGGCCAGTCCATAGCATCAATGCCTTTCTCTTGCAGGAACTGCTGACACACTCCAGCCACATGAGGTCTAGCATTGTCTTGCATTAGGAGGAACCCAGGGCCAACCGCACCAGCATATGGTCTCACAGGGGGTCTGAGGATCTCATCTCGGTACCTAATGGCAGTAAGGCTACCTCTGGCGAGCACATGGAGGGCTGTGCGTCCCCCCAAAGAAATGCCACTCCACACCATTACTGACCCACCGCCAAACCGGTCATGCTGGAGGATGTTGCAGGCAGCAGAACGTTCTCCGCGGCGTCTGTCACATGTGCTCAGTGTGAACCTGCTTTAATCTGTGAAGAGCACAGGGCGCCAGTGGCGAATTTGCCAATTTTGGTGTTCTCTGGCAAATGCCAAACGTCCTGCACGGTGTTGGGCTGTAAGCACAACCCCCACCTGTGGACGTCAGGTCCTCATACCACCCTCATGGAGTCTGTTTCTGACCGTTTGAGCAGACACACGCACATTTGTGGCCTGCTGGAGGTCATTTTGCAGGGCTCTGGCAGTGCTCCTCCTGCTCCTCCTTGCACAAAGGTGGAGGTAGCGGTCCTGCTGCTGGGTTGTTGCCCTCCTACGGCCTCCTCCACGTCTCCTGATGTACTGGCCTGTCTCCTGGTAGCACCTCCATGCTCTGGACACTACGCTGACAGACACAGCAAACCTTCTTGCCACAGCTTGCATTGATGTGCCATCCTGGATGAGCTGCACTAACTGAGCCACTTGTGTGGGTTGTAGACTCCGTCTCATGCTACCACTAGAGTGAAAGCACCGCCAGCATTCAAAAGTGACCAAAACATCAGCCAGGAAGCATAGGAACTGAGAAGTGGTCTGTGTTCACCACCTGCAGAACTACTCCTTTATTGGGGGTGTCTTGCTAATTGCCTATAATTTCCACCTGTTGTCTATTCCATTTGCACAACAGCATGTTAAATTTATTGTCAATCAGTGTTGCTTCCTAAGTGGACAGTTTGATTTCACAGAACTGTGATTGACTTGGAGTTACATTGTGTTGTTTAAGTGTTCCCTTTATTTTTTTGAGCAGGGATCGAATGCAGGTTTTTTGACTGGAACTGGAACTGGTACTGGGTTATTTCGGTTAATACCTTTTAAAGGTATCGATTACAAACAGCCAGCCCTATAAATGTATCAACAATATAATTAAATGCTCATCAATATATATAATATGTTGGTAGAAATACGTGTGTCTTATTCCAGTACATGTACTTGCAGAGAAGTTAAAGTCAGTGTGTGTGCAGCTTCAATTATATTTCAAATCTACTTTAAGTTTAAGGACCCTATTTTAACGATCTGAAACGTAAGTATCAAATGTGAAATGCAAGTAGCTTTGTGGGCGGCTCTTGGGCGCTGTGCTATTATACCGGCGTGATAAATGACTCTTGCGCCCGACGCAAATCTAAAATGGGTTGGTCTGAAGTAGCTAGGTGTGGTTTTGGCATGACGTGCAATAAACCAATCAGAGCGTCATCTCACATTCCCTTTAAGAGCAGGCGCGCTTGTTCCATGGCGGATTGCTATTATGATGGCGGATTTGCGGGAGCTGCCCGTCTTGACCGGGTGGCAATGTTGCTGCGTCCTCTCGGGCGCATCTCCCCAAGTCTGGAGAGGATTGCTGCAGCCATGGAGCGTGGGCCTCCAAATGCACCACCTGCTCCTTTTGTGCCCCTTCCTCCTCCCCCCACTCCATCTCCGTCCACCCACTCCACCAGAAGCGCATTGCCACTCCCAGACCAGATCCCGCTGGAGTGTCCAATCCCACCGTAGTTCAACATCTCGTCTCCTTAAGTCTTTTAATATTTCCTCATTTATGTCATCAACACATCCATTATTCATGGCAATGTTGTGTAAAACACAACAAGCCACAAAGAATGCTGCGACTTTTTGAGGACTGTACTGTAAAGTGCCTCCTGACCTATCCAAACACCTGAAGTGCATTTTCAGTAATATTTTTCCTTGTAATTATGTATGGTTTGCAAAAATGGGAACTGCTGCATCCGTGTAGATGAGAGAAGCAAAGTGTATGCGCGTTGTGCACACGCTACATTATGGCCAAACATGCGCCCCTAAAATAGCATCTGAATAACGCGCTACTGACTTTAGACTAGCGCCACTGACTTTAGATTAGGTTTTTCCTGGTCAGTGGCGGAATTGTTTTCTGAAACTGCAAAATAGCACTGGGGAACGTTTGCGCCTGAACACATCTCCTCTTTTCGCTGAACCGGGAGCGCAAATACATTCCCTAATTTACCGACGTGCGTCTGTGGAGGGAAAAGTCTGCTGTGCGTCGGGTGCAAAATAGGAATGATACATGCGTCATTGTACAAAGGCAATTGCGCTGAGTGCAAGATAGGGCCCTAAATCTGCTTTAAAATGTATTCCAGATGTATAGATGTAGGTCTGAAAAGTATTGTAAACTGACATCCTATTTAAAATAATTTGAAAACCCTTTCTTTCAATTCTTTGTTATGTGTTTAATCTGAAGATTACTTGCTTGCAGTTCCTGTGCGTGCTGAATTTTTTTCTGTGGCTTTTATCATTGCACTGATGCTCTCTGCTTGTTTAGGTAACACACATACCTCTGTTTGATTACCATGCCCAAAGGTTTTCCAAACGGATTAGCCAACCCTGTTAGCTACAGTAATAACCTGCCTTTAAAAGGCAAAGTTATTATAGTCTTAAACACCTGGCTAATTTTCCAATAGGTGTGCACCTACTGCCTACTGTTGAAATGAATTGCACAATGAAAAAGTTAGGGTGATGTAATTTTTACTGAACAAATGTGAACTATTTTCAGGCCATCAGCTTACTCAAGTAAAGAAACATTCGTTGATGCTGTGTGCTTTGATTTGTGTTTCCATTCGGTCTTCCATAACTATCCTGGAAACTCAATTTGTCTCGTCTCTGTCTGTTTCACCCTCCAGAGGAGCCATGTTTTACCACTACATAGACCCATGAATGCACGTGTGTTTCTGGTTAAAGTTCACAGTGTCTCAAACGTTTAAATGAGAAATAAGGAAGTTTGACCACATATTTGAAAATGACAGGGTTTGAGGTCTGGTTTGTGGGTATTTTATCCGAATACAGCATAGAAAATCTTCTTAGAAATATAGGAAATATAGGATAGGCTAGAACAACACATTGTAATTCTGCTAAGTAAAACCTCACATTTATTATTAATTTCACTTGTTTTAATTTTAAACAAATTGTATATCCGAATATTGTCTATATCTAGGACAATCTACTGGATGTCCCTCATTTCGGCCGGATGTCAGTCACCTTCCACTTTCTTTGTTGGTATTCTAATCTCCGGTTGATTTATGAGGACTATGGTTAACTGCTACTCAGATCTCAGCAGGGTAAATCCAGACAGCTAGCTACTTTTGAACGAGCACATGTTCTACCAAAACAAGTTCCTTCCCGAGACCTTTTCTTTATTTTGTCTGGCGCTAAATGCCGAATGTTGTGTGGACTAGCCAGAACTTCCTCCACAGCACATTTTCTATAAGCTCAGTCTGTCACTTTGAAAAACAAACAATGCAGTGCTGGTTCCATGGTATTAGAATTTTGGATAGTCATCATGGAAACATTAGTTGGTCATGTGACAAGGGCTGGTAAAATTGGCAGAACAGGCAGCCAAGTAACAGTACTCTGATCCAATGGAAATCACAATTGTCAGCTTGACAGAACTGCCTCATTTTATTTTATTTATAAATATATTTTTTTTTTTTTGGGGGGTGTTTTTAAGTTTTTTGAGGAGGGGGGTTTTTTTTTTTTTTTTTTTTTTTTTTTTTTTTTTTTTTTTTTTTTTTAAAAAAAAAAAAAAAAAAAAAAAAAAAAAAACAACAAAAAAAGGAACAGGGCCGGGGGGGGGGGGGGGGGGGTTTTTTTTTTTTTTTTTTGTGGGTTTTTTTTTTTTTTTTTTTTTTTTGTTTTTTTTGGGTGTTTCTTTTGCTTGGTTTTTGGCCCCTAATGCTACCCTGTTAAATGGGACTGGACTGAAACGAGAGCTTTTCTGCCTTATATAGTCTGCTCATGAATATTTAGATGAGCTGCACGCTGATTGGTTGAGCTTAGCACGCACACACACAGACACACACACACACACACACACATGTTCCCCTCTATGAACAATGTATCAAATTTCTGAGATTTGCACGAACGAGATTTAGAACACTAACTGACCTCAGATCAGTTAGTGGCCTATGTAAATTTTTGGGCGTTACAAAGATAGAAGGTAGAGCCAAATGAGGAGGATTTGAGAAGTTGACATCAACTTTTAGCTTTGTTCAGATTCGTCCGTTTTCAGAGGCTGTTTCAAATTGTGAGATTTGCAGAGGAAAGAGGTTTCAATGGGATTCTATGTATGTCCTATTTACCCATCAAACTGTCGTTTTGCAACTATGACAAGGTAAAATCGGTTTTGCATTCTATCACCCCTTTAAGAAAACATCTACGAAAGACCTGTAATGTGTTGAGGTATCAGTTTACATTATTATGGTGAGAATACAAACGTGAATCACTTCCTGCCTCAAAGCTTTATAGATTATTAACAACTTAACAGTGAGTCTACTGATAATTAACACACATTGTTGGCTACGTCACACAATAAATGGAGGCTTGAAACAAAACCAGAGAAACACAAACACACCAGTAAGCTTAAAATGTTGGTCATAAATCAAACTCTCCTCAATGTTTTATCACCTTTTTATATTAGCACTTATATTCAGTCATAGTATTGTAATTTATACACGGTAATTTCCACTCCTAAGCTGAGCTGATGCAGCTAAATAACATGCATGTGAGGGCATGCATTGAGGGATCATCAGTTATACTCATGTGCACACATATTGCCTAAAAATAAAAAAATAGTTAATTAAAATGATTGAGCATCAATATAGAAGCCTCTCTCAGTAAAACCAGAACAGAATGTTTGCTGTCAATAATATTATCTTTGTTTGTAAAAGAATCCTTTTAATTCAAAATGCTTTTATATATAGTATGTAATAGTTAATATAGGAGGCAATGTAATAATTCCTGTAGGGAAATCAGGTCATAAAGATATCACATTGCAAAGACATATAGGCATTTTGTGCACAAAACATTAAGAACATCCTCCCTGAAGGCAAACTGCAGCTACTTTTGCAAAATCAATATTGATAGTTTTTATTTTTTAATTGTTAAAATTCTTCTACTGTTTACATTGGCTGTCTTTTTATCCTTTTCTTATTTGTCAATTTGTTTTATAATTAATGAGAAGAAACTGTTTTGCATTACAATTGTACAAATCCCTGGCATTTTGTACCCTCAGTGTACATATTGGGAGAGGGGGGAGACTCATCAGAACAGCACATTTCATTTAATATTGGCTTCCTCCATCTGCTGTGTTGTGTCAGCTGACGATATGAAATTCTGCTGAAAGACCTCAAGGAGCAAAGGAAAACAAAATAAATCTATGAGCTTCGTGATGCTACACGTGCCATATCAAACCTTCTTGTTATCACCATTAGAGGGATTTTCCCAGTTTTGTTTACAGGAAATCCAACATGCCTGGATTTGGATATTTGAGACCACTGTCTTTTTCTCACTCTCTTTCACTCTAAGGGTCTTTTTCTCTGACTAGCTCCTAACATGAGTCAGCAGCAGCAGGTCAGTTATGAGTGTGACAGTGGAGGACAGTGGGATGGTGTGGGGGAGGGAGGGGGGTGGGGAGGGGAGGGGGGCTGGGGCTGTGAACATAAATATAGCATTGAGGAGCAAGGTTCACAGCACACAGACAGACAGCAACAGACGGCCACCACCCTCCCATCACCTCCACCACTACCCACCAGTCACACCCCCTTCATGCACCCAGCTCTGGGTGTGCTGAGGCACTCAGTGGGTGAATGCTGGAGATAATTGTTAATCCTTTGGTGGTTGTTCACATAAGAGCTCACATTGGAACAGTACTTTGTGTCACATGTGAATCTTTCCATAATTATCTGAGTCTACTTTGGAAGGTCCTAGGTCGCTGACATTCAGCAGGCAGTGTTATAGTAAGCACAGGTTATTCTGGGCTGCAGGAAACGATACGATACAACTTTATTGTCAGTTTACACTGAAATTCATTTTGCGTTCCCGAGCAAAAAGAAGAAAAAAAGGAAAAAGAAAAATACACAGTTAGAAGACAATGACACATACAGTATAGTACAATGATGAAGACGTATCAACAGCCATGAAAAAGAAAGATGTTTCATTATACTCTCAGATCTAGATCTTAATTGATATCAAACTGGTTTTGCAACAGGATAAAAGAGTTCTTAAGCCTGTTGTATCTAAATGAAGAGACTCTAGATTGCCTGTTAGTAGGCAAAAGTTGGTATTCATAATTTAAAACATGCATGGAATCAGAAACCTCATGATCAATTGTTCATGAGAAAGTTGTTTATTATTCTCTACTGAGTAAATTACTCTATTGTTCATGTCATTTATGCTACTAAGGGACTTTTAAGGTGTTGTTTTCATATCTGTCTGTCCCTCCTATATGTCACTTGTGGAGGTTAATAAAGGTCATGATCTTCGAGGCTCCCATTCAAGATGATTTGCAGCTAAAAAGCTCTATTAATTAGGTAGGAGAAATAAGAGGTGTGTGCTGTTATAGATAATTTTATATGGAAAAATGTAGCTGTTACTCAACTGCTGAATATCCCAACATAAGAAGACTGAAACTGAAAATTAGATTATTGAATGTTTTTGTTAAACTAAACCAGCTAATAATAATGATAATAATATACAGGCTGATACCTATAGTGATATTTGATTGCAATGTCTCACCAAATAAGTTTATGTATTTTAAACATTAAACACATATAAAATGTGTTATAGCTGCACTTTGTCCTACTTTGTACTGCAACTGCTGCACAAACAATTTCTCTTAATTAATCTTATGTTATCTTTAACAAACATTTTTAGGAGATTACTAAATTTGGTTATTAAAAAATGTGATCAGGATACTGTTTGTACTGCACAGGACATAAACATCCCACTGCTGTCTGATTATGTCATGGCTGCACCTTAAATACCTTTAACATATCTTTGGCATTTCTGTGCTGCAACTTGTTACCTATCGTTATACAGTATATGCTGACACAAATATATCCATGATGGGCCACATCAAGCAAATGACAACTATGCAAACATTTTATAAATGGCCTATAGTTAAACATTAAGTTGATAACTATATTTACCAAATAAAATAAGAGGGCAAGGCCACATAGTGTTTGTTGTGAAAGACTATGGGGGTTTGTTAGTAAGTGCTGCCCTGATTGGTTCAGAATTGGGGCAGAGCTATTTTATTATAGTGTTGCAGTCACTTTTGATAAATAGTGTGTGTGGCCAGCTTGACAATCATTTATTGTTTCATGACAAAGATCAAAACACTGATTTATGAGCTTTCAGATCCAAATACTAAAACTACAATAATCATCATTATCTGGAGATTTACTATCTCCAAAATCTCAGCTTCTCAGAAACTTAACAGCTTTGTTGAGCTTGTCCACCACGTGTTTTAAAGTTTAACTGATTTTAATAGGATGTCCCAAGTCATCTTTTAGCCCCCAGCCGCATAAACATGGAAAATTTCAGAGCTGCATGCCTCACAGATTTCTGTCCTAACAAATTTTCCGACAGATTGTTGTACAGAAAAATGTCTTTGTTCATCAATTTTGGTACATATTCTACTGAGTGTGATAGGAAAGTTCATGTAAGCGAGTTAAATCACCAAGTTCTTGTAAAGCTTATTTTACAAAAACGTAAGCAAATGTAGATGATGTATATGTCTACATGCTAACCTTCCATTAACAGAATAGATGTTGCAGCCTTGGCAAAGCTCTTTGAGTGTTTTATATCTGCAAATGTAAACCTAAATGCGTGTGTTGTGACAGCGGAGGCCACCATGTATGGTCCTGGATCTGTTCAATGATTTCCGTGATGGCTCCAAACTGCTGGACCTGCTGGAGGTGATGAGCGGCCAGCGCCTCGTGAGTCCGCTCTCTCAGTTCAGCACTTCACATGCTTTCCAACCAACAGCTGACCGTTGTAATGAACCAACTGACTGACTCTCTGTTTGGCTTTTGCAGAGTCGGGAGAGAGGCAGGGGAATGTTTCAGCACAGGAGCAACATTGAAAAGGCCCTTTCCTTTCTAAAGCAGAAATCGGTAAATGACACACTTAAAGGAACACGCCGACTTATTGGGACTTTAGCTTATTCACTGTAACCCCCAGAGTTAGACAAGTCCATACATACCCTTCTCATCTCTGTGCGTGCTGTAAGGCTGACTGACGGCTCCAGCAGCATCAGGCCAGCACAGAACATGCAGGTGAATGGTTCCAGTAATCCTACTGCTCCGAATTGTGACAAAAGTGACAAAAAACAACATAACATGAGACAAGGCCATCTTCTTACCGTAAACAAACCGGGAACTATATTCTCAGACAGGCTTGCTTGAAGCAAATCATTCTGCCCAAATACTATATTCTTCCGCCTGAGAATATAGTTCCCAGTTTGTTTACGGTTAGAAGACGGCTGTGTCTCATGTTACGTTGTTTTTTGTACACGCTGTGACTATACAAATCACAACATGTAAATAGGAACATGTTGGCATTATTTTGTCACTTATTCAGAGCAGTAGGATTACTGGAACCATTCACCTGCATGTTCTGTGCTGGCCTGCTGCCGCTGGAGCCGTCAGAAAGCGTTACAGCACGCACGGAGATGAGAAGGGTATGTATCGACTTGTCTAACTCTGGGGGAACTGAGTGAATAAGCTAAAGTCCCAATAAGTCGGCGTGTTCCTTTAAGCTATAACTACAGTAATCACCAGCCATAGTGAGAACTTTACTACTGGCGTTGGCAAAACCACAGGGATGATGCATTTTGGCATCAGATTTGGTCATTTAACATGACAGAAATTGTTATATTAACAGGTAAAAATTTTAAACTACAAAATGTGATACCTGCTGCGCCATCTTCTGTTTTTTTTTCCTTCATAATGTATCAAGACGGACTTTGCAAGTTTGAAACATATCCTGTTTTCTCCCCCAGATCAAACTAGTCAACATACACATTCCTGACATTATTGATGGTAAACCGTCGATCATTCTTGGCCTTATATGGACAATCATTCTACAGTATCATGTGAGTTTAATATGTTTACTTTTCTATTCATGTTGTCTGTTGTTTAATATTTCCTTGTTGGTTTTACACTTTGATCTTTCTGTTATCTCAACTGACCAAAATAAAATCTCAGTGTACTGAATGAAAAGGATCAGGGTCTTCCTGCAAAAGAGAGGCTTCCTCTCAGTGACCCTTCCCTGAATAAATAATGGTTAAAAAAAAGAAAAGAAAAGAAACCCTGTGGGAATGGAGAACAATTTTCTCTTTTTTTGTACTTCTATAAATTATATTTCTGTGGATACCATTATTAGGTTTAAGTAGATTTCCTGGGGGTGGATTTGTCCAGTGATCAGACCAAAATATTAGAGCAACGGAACTAATTATGATGCTGAAGCACATTTATTGAAGCATAACAACTGTGGGTAACACTTTACAATAAGGGTACATTGACTAGCATTAGTTAATGCATTAATAAGCATATTAACAGTTAAATAAATTGTTTAATTAACATTTATTAAAAAAGCTCATGTTAACTAAGGTATTAATTGATGCATTATTTACCATTATTCAGTGTTGTGCCTGAACTCGTTCATTGAACGAGTTCATATTTTGGGCGAACGTGAACTGAACATACCGTATTACTGCCTGATGAACGTTACTGTGAACTCATTCATTCTGGTGTCTGTGAACGGCACGCTCTCTCAGTTTAACTTCGTTCAATAGGGTACCAGATTTCTATAGAGCCTTCCTGGCCAAAACCCGGCTAAAACACACCGTAAACGGGCCTTAATATGTAACGGAAAAACACCCATTCTGGCAACACCCATTGACATATGGGCAACACGGGCAACACATATGTCAATGGCAACTAGGGCTGGGCGTATCGATCTAAATATCGATAGTATCGATACCAAGATGAGTATTAGTATCGGATCGATACTGTCGTGATGAGATCGATACTTTTGTTGCAGTTTCACGAGATCATGCGAGCACAGCGTCTCTCCAATTCTGTGCGCAGTGTGCAAACAGCGCACCCCTCTCATCTCTCTCTCTCTCTCTCTCTCTCTCTCTTTCTCTCTCTCTCTGCCCCCTCCCTGCTCTCCCGGAGGCGGAGAGCTTTTGTTTACTTATTTTGCACAACTGACTTTGTTACTTTACTACTGACTTTATTTTTCACAAATATCTGTGTGCAGTGTATTTTTTGTTGTGTTTTTTATATTGTTATATTCATATTTATACATTGTGGCTTTTGTTTACTTATTTTGCACAACTGACTTTATTTTTCACAGATATCTGTGTGTAATGGAAGGTATTTATGGTTGTGTTGTTGACTTAGTTATATTTATATTTTGTATATTATTTTATTATTTCTATACCATTACATTGTTTTATATTGTTCTAGTTAGTAAATAAAAACATTTAGATTTGCCTGTGTTTTATCATAATCATAATCAACTAACTAAAGGCAAAATCACAAAATTATTCAATGATCGTGAATTACAAGTAAAAAGTATCGGAATTGGTATCGGCGATACTAGCCCTGTATTTACTTGGTATCAGATCGATACCAAAATTCCCAGTATCGCCCACCCCTAATGGCAACACCAGCCACTAGTGTCGCACCGCCGCATGCGTCATCAAAACAAAAAGCAGCATGGAGGCGACAGCAGCATGGAGGCTACGAAGCAGCAAAATGAGTTTTATGACAAGGTCGGTGAGGATGGAAAAATCTTACATTTCTGTGCAAACTTTGCCCGCCGGCTTTCAAAAAGAAAATCTGCACTTCAGTCCCATCCACAGCAAACCTGAAACGGCACATTGAACTGATTGGATATGAAGATGAAATCTGACGCATAGTTTCAGTGTTAAAACTGATAAAATAATTGCTTTCTGTGGTTCTATATGGGCTGTGGCAATAATTTTGAAAAATAATAGCCCGCAGCAACATATGGAAAAAAAGAACTATGAACTAGGGACTGTGAAATGTCCCTTAATACTTTTCCCGTTGAACTTTTTGAATTGCCTTTCGGAACACAAAATAGGAGTTTCTTTGCGAAATGTAATGTGCAAAATAATCGTTTTTCTTGATTTCTTTGTTTTAGTGATCATTTGGAGACAAAATCAAAATTGCAATCAAAATTCGATTAATTACACAGCCCTGGTTTCCAAACATAAAGGCCTAAGATGTTAAACAGAAACTGTGTGTTGGTGGTTTTCTTAGATTGAGGAGTTGGCCAGCAGCCTCTCGTTCAGTTCCCGCCAGTCCTCCATGGAGTCCTTGGCCAGTCTGGATTCGCGCTCCACCCTGTCAAGCCACTCGGCCAGCAGCAGTCCTCTTCCTCCCAGAGGCTCACCACTACATAACCGTTTCAGGGTTTCTGCCAGGAAGGCCCTGCTGCTGTGGGTTCGGGAACAGTGCCACAAGTAAGCACCCACTCAAATGAGTGCTATTAATGATTAATTTAAATGTGCTGTGTAGAGTTTAGTTAGGGTCACATTGATATATCGACCCTGATATAGATAGATAGACCCTGATTAAAAATCAATTGCTATGAGGAGAAACTCATAAGAGGTAAAAACAGGAGGGTATACATCAAAAGGGCAACACATCGGTGGTAGAAAGGTTTAAGGACGGCATCAAGAGCGGCTGTGACGAGGCGAGTATAGATGATAATAGATGCCACTCTTCTGTTGTGGGCCAAGTGTGGGATGTAAGGCATGATGGATTCTCAAACAGGGACCTCTCTTGTCGTCTCCAGAGGCCTGTACTACGAAGCAGGATTTGGCGTTAACGAGATAACTTAAGGCTCAACCCAGGATTTTCTGTACTACGAAGGTGGATCAGTTGTTATCGGGTTCAATCGCCGTGGTAACTCATGCTGAACGCCTAACCTGGTCGGGAGCAGGTTAAGTTGAAGATCAGAGATCAACCGGTGTAAAAGCACCGCCTACTGACCAATCAATACTCGATTGATAACGGCGTCACCGTTCTTTGAAGACCAGGCGGAGCTCGGTGCACTGAGCGAGAGAGAGGGAGAGAGAGAGAGAGAGAGAGAGAGAGAGGGGTGCGCATATAAAAGTTAAAACATTTAGAGACCGACAACCCCGTTAACATTCCATGATGGGTATTTTTATGAAATATATAGATTTTAATGGGAGGGAATTACATATCGGCTATTTGTTGGGGTCTTGAGCCGTGTGTTGCCAATGCGCACATTGGTTTGAATTATGTTTTTTTTTTGTATATTTTTTATTTGCTCTCACGATCGCTTCCCACTGCCAGGGTTGCAACTGCAATAACAGGCTAAAGCAACGACAGTTTATGGAAAGCACAAGTGTAATTATGGTCAGATCTTCGTCCTGACTGATGGGGAAGTGATATTGATAAGAGTAATTTACGCATCTACAGCGTCGGCCATTTTTTTTTTGCCAGCTTTCCTTCCTGTTTTAGGAAGCAGCGACTGTATTGCGTTTTCCCTGGAAAACCGAGTCTGTGTTCTTCATATTTATGTAGAATTATAGTTTGCTCTTCTTGTTTAAAATATGCGGCTCTGATAGATGTTTGCGATTGGTCGTGGTGCGCAAACACCGCCTCTTTTATGTGAACGCGCGCGTCTCTAGATTGGACAAACCTGGGTTGATTGAACTTGTTGATAACCACCTTCGTGACACCGGTTATCTGGGACCGCAGTTGTTAGGGTTAGTGAAGCCGGGTTACTGAAAGAAATCCAGGCCATGTTGATCTTGCTTCGTAGTACAGGCCTCAGGTCTGGGCTGAAGACCAAAACCTGATCAGGGCTTTGCTGTCTGGGCTGTAGGCATTCACATGCTGCCTGCCAAAATCTGTTCAAATACTTTCTTATATACGGGGCTTTAATAGCATTTTTTGTTACACATCTCATTCCATTATACAGTATATTTATAAATAAATGTTTGAAATATTATAAAATCCCTGTGCTTTCTTTTTTTGCCATTTCTTCTTGTGTATTTCTTCTGTAGTTTTGAAAATATCCTTTTCAGTGGCCATGGAGCTCTATAATAATTATATGAAAATGTTGATACATGCATACCTTATTTATCAGTATCTCGTTTTTACATAATTTTACACATTCTGTGTTCAGAATTGTAGTACTTTCCGTTTCAGCTTGCCTGTTGTTGATCTTAAAGCGCCTGTGTGTAGGATTTAACAGAAACATCATATGATCTGTTTCCCCTCAGAGCTGGCTGTTCCATAAATGTGAAAGACTTCAAAGCCGGCTGGAGGAGTGGAGTGGTCTTCCTGGCCATCCAGTACGCTCTGCGCCCTGACCTGGTGGATCTGTCCAAAGCCAGAACCAGAAGCAACAAGCAGAACCTGGAGGAGGCCTTCCACATCGCAGAGAAGGAGCTGAGGATCCCCCGACTGCTGGACCCCGATGGTGAGTTATTCAGCAAATATCATTAGTAGTATATGCATATTCAAGGATGTCAAGTTGAGCTCATTGTCACTGGACCTGCCAGATATAAGAGAGATCTTATACAGGGATTGAGCTCGTAAGCTATGTGTGTATATGTAGTGCTCCTTTTTTGTTTTTTTGTTTTTAAAGAATTTGCTACTTGTTAATAGCACAATAAGTGTAACTACAATAGTGATCAATAACCTTACATTTAACTTAACATAGCTTTACATTTAGGCTTTTTATTTTGTAGGTACATGGAAATTAAATGAGTTAGATAAACCTTTTATTATTTGACAGCTTGTATAACACAATTTTCACCTTCGATAACTGCAAGTACAGTAAATCTCATTTGTTTGTGAGGAGGCTGATGTCAAACGGTGATGATGTGTTTGCACATACTGCCACTGGTCTTTCGGCCAGCCCATATCAGCGTGAGACTAGAGGACAAAGTCTTTATAATGATTTTAATATATATCATAAGCCGAGACTGCAAACAAAATGCTAAGTACTGTATTTCAAGGTTAAATACATTTTATAAACACTATATGCACACTTTATCAAACTCGCCAACATTTGTAAAACGCAGCTCTATTTTATCATCCTTGGTCTTTTTTTATTTAATTTTTTTAGAAAAAGACTCCATTTCAATCAGAAGATACTTAATTTAGATTTAATTTAGAGTTTTTATTCAAGTGCATGATAAAAAAGAATTTTGGAAAAGTCTTTGGGGATTAGACCCCATTGTGGCATTGTATATTTAAGGGGGTAGTGATGTCGCGATCAGTTCCGCATATTTACCCTTGGGTGTAGACACTGGTGATGGTGGAGAGAATGGCTGACTTGGATGATGGGTGTGGAGCAGGACTGGGCGCTGATATGATGGAGACTGGAGGTGAAGGGGGGGAGGAGTGTTGCATCTGTTTGTACTGAAATGATATATATGTCTATATCCTTGACCTTCCACTTTTCTCATCCGTAATGTTGTGTGGACTAGCCAGACCTTCCTTCGCAGCGCTGTGGAGTCGATGTGTCTGGCAATGCGAAACTACTGAAATGACAACTGACAGCAGCAGAGAGGAGAACAGGTTTTAAAGTTTGACGACAACAATATAATTGGCTAAGAGAGATCATGCAAGATCTGGTTGGACTACTTATTGAATGCACACAGAGTAGAAGCCGGAGAGCATATGGTTGCGTGCTCTACTAGAGCTGAAGATCTTTGCCCGAACCCGACAGGATCCGAGGGGATCCGACGGGACCCGACGGGTTCGGTCGGGTTCTGTTGGGTTCAGTCTTAAAGTGATGGTTCGGAGTAATTTCACCCTAGGGTCCTTTGCACCATGATCTCGAGCCAAACACCCCCCCAGAAGCTTTTTTCACCTGGGTCTAACACTGGGAGCGTTAGCGTAGCTTAGCGTTATCAGCTGAATAGCTTAGCGCAGAGGCTAATGGATCCGAAGTGTCTCTTAACATTACCCCACTACTAATAATGCCCGAAATGATACCAAACGTCTACAGTAGTACAAATAGGTTATGCACTCATAAAACGATGGATTGTAAAATTTGTAAGTACACCAGAAGTTTATGTAAATAACACTTGCCTGCTGGCTTCTGCTCTCTGGTTTAGATGTATATCCCCGCATAGTAAAAGTAAAATACACAGCAGGGTTGAAACAGCTGATCCTTTGCGGCGCTTTTCAAAACGGGAGCTGATCGATAAAGGCACAACTGCGCGTCCGTGTTTTAGAACAGACGCGTAAATTGTGTGTTTGCTCCATGTGTTGAAAGGTGGTAGTAGGCCTACGTGGCGTGTTACTTTGTAATCCGACCGGCAACAAAGAGTTTGCCAGTCACTCCAGGTTGACAGTAACACCACGGCAAGCACATACAAGGAGATAACCACATACTGATTTGCATTTAGTCGCCCCCTTTTTCTCAGATAAGGCAACTGTAATTCAGCATTAGGTCCATTGTTGTTAAATGACGGCTCCTTAGAACGTATTAAGGAAGGTGAGCTCGCAGGACTTGCCGACCTGCAGCCTGTACCTGACGCCATGTTTTTTAACGCTACTCTACGCTAACTCTCCCAATGTTAGACCCAGGTGAAAAAAGCTTCTGGGGGGGTGTTTGGCTCGAGGTCATGGTGCAAAGGACCCTAGGGTGAAATTACTCCGAACCATCACTTTAATTTCATTTTATACGGGCTTGGGCCGGGCTTGGGCTTGTGCTCTGGGTTGCGCGGCTTGCGCTGTCAGGTGATGCGTTTCGATTAGCGCGAAAATGGATGCTGAGGAGGTGAAACGGAGGCTGGCCTCTGGAGGACTTATTTTATTTCTTTGTTCCAACTTCCAAGTGACCTATAGCCTACGTTAGTCATGAATGATGTTAAAAAATGTATAAATGACTAATTCTTGACAAAAGGCAAAAGAGCTGTGTATGTGCGCACATTTGAATAATGTCGGGCTGTAAACGGATTCGGGGTTTTAAAAAGCTGTCAATCGAAATGTACTTGTCAGGCTCGGGCCGAATTCTCTCGGGCTCTGGCCTTGTCGGGCCTAACTTTTAAGGCCCGATTACAGCTCTACGCTCTACCAGGTGAGCTACCCAGGCACCCAGAGTGAAAGATTCTAGCCTCACAAAAAATGAAAATTCTGTGTCTGTTTTTGTCTTTGTTGATGTCAGACTTTGAATTTGATGTTTTAGAAGGTATGGAAACCCTGACTATTTTGCTTAACTACACTGTGTTCCAAATTATTATGCAAATTATATTTTATACTGATTTTCCTAAATAGTCGATGCGAGAGAGGTCATATGTACTGAAATCAAAAGCTATTTCAATCAAACACATCTTAATTGGCTGCTATGGGCATAAAATGAGAGAAACTCATGGTGTGGCCCACATCCTCACCTGACCTCAACCCTATTGACAACCTTTGGAGCATCCTCAAGCAAAAGATCTATGAGGGTGGGAGGTAGTTTGCATCAAAACAGAAGCTCTGGGAGGCTATTCTGACATCCTGCAAAGAAATTCAAACAGAAACTCTCCATAAACTCACACGTTCAATGGATGCAAGAATTGTTAAGGTGATATCAAAGAAGGGGTCCATTGTTAACATGTAACTTGTCCTGTTAAGATGTGTTTAATTGAAATAGCTTTTGATTTCAGTACATATGACCTAATGCTGCAATTTCAGAAAATGACCATTTTCAGTTCTTTACAACCTATACAATGTTTTGATACTCTGTTGTGCATAATACAGACATGAAAATCACTCACCTTTCGGCGAAATTCGCCGTTTTGAAACCAAAATAGGTGACCTACGTGAATCGTGTAGATTGGCGATAAGAAAAGTTTGAATAAGGGGTATAGGTGGGGGTGTATAAGTACTCGGGCCTGGTGCCGATTTCTGCCGTATGACTATTTTAGAAAAATAAATAAATTAAAAAGTCCACATGGGATTTGTTTTAATACGGCTTAGACTTAACCATACTGTCTATGGATTTAACCAATCATCGAACTTCCACCAACCAATGAAACGAGTTCTAGCCAATCAGATGCAAAGTAGGGCGGGTCTTTGCCGAAATGTCAGAGTTGGCGGTAAAGTGCCAGTTTAGCTGGTGATCCTGTAAACTGTAATATTTTTTTTTTTTTTTTTTTAAAAATTTGCAACAAATAAGTGAATATTTTATTTTTTAGGTTTTTACATATATATGAATAAAAAAACAAAACAAAAAAAACACGCATCTAGCTGGGATTCAAACCTTGGATGTCATGGACAAAAAAGTTAACAGAATACCTTCTCCATCATCTATACCACTACACTACACTACTGCTGAAATAATGTTGTAATTTCTATCTATATATTGGACTTGCACGTTAACGCAGGTTAACATATGAGAGATAGTATCCCCCATGTTAACTGGTGATATCACAATTTAACATGGGCAAATGCAAGCCTGGAAACAGTAAAGTAGGTTCATCTTTGCCTCACATACCGAAAACTAACTGATGTACAACAAACGTGTAAGACCCCACTTAACACTTTATTCCGTTTTGGGGGTAAAAATAAAACACATCAGTCATGCACAAACGTGATCATTTATCATTGTTAGTGTGGGCCATCTCATACGAAGAATGTGTAGGTCTATCTCAGCACAAACAGTCTCTTTCAAGCTGGGCCACAAGTCAACTGATTATAGTTGTGTTTAATTAGACCCATATTAGGAATCCGAAACAGCAACATATGAATGTTATCAAACTCTCTCAGTACATCAAAGTTTTGTAGTCATATATACATAATGACCATTTTGTGTCATCAAAGTAGGTCAACAAATGATGTGCGGGATAAATAAAAGTCAAACTGAGAAAATAAGCTTCATATGTTCTTCACTTCAAACTTCACTAGACTTTTGCTGCAACTCACTTCATAACTTAACCGCGACTAAGATAACACTAAGTCGCCCGAGAGAAAACGAGGATCAGCACTTTCCTACAAAACATTCAATAGCCATATGGTCATAACAATAGTGTATAGGCTACTATAAGACAAAAATCGTGATTCTGGGTCGACACAGACATACCCTAATATGGGTCTAATGAAATTAAACACAACTATAATAATTTTGAGAGTTTGTGCTGAGATAGGCCTACACATTAATAACAGTGATAAATGATCACGTTTGTGCATGACTGATGTGTTTTATTTTTAACCCCAAAACGGAGTAAAGTGTTAAGTGGGATCATACACGTTTGTTGTACATCAGTTAGTTTTCGGTATGTGAGGCAAAGATGAACCTACTTTACTGTTTCCAGGCTTGCATTTGCCCATGTTAAATTGTGATATCACCAGTTAACATGGGCGTATACTTCTCTCATATGTTAACCTGTATTAACGTAGACTAAGTCCAATATATAGATAGAAATTACAACATTATTTCAGCAGTGTGTAGTGTAGTGGTATAGATGATGGAGAAGGTATTCTGTTAACTTTTTTTGTCCATGACATCCAAGGTTTGAATCCCAGCTAGATCCGTGTGTTTTTTTTGTTTTGTTTTTTTCATTCATACATATGTGTCGTATTTGTGTGGATGATACTTAAACTGACATGTATTACACATAAACTGGTGATGTTTTCAGTGATATCCTTTATTTTGTCTCACTTGCAAACACTTTGTGAAAATGTGAACCTCGAGGGGCGGAGGCAGAGCAGAACGCAGGGCAGGGCCTTGTTGAATATTCACTGATTTCATGCAAATATCACCAGTTAACAGGATCACCAGCTAAACTGGCACACCGGTGTGGTCTCCGTGGTAACGCGGCTAAAAAAAAATGTACGCAAAGTTTATCAAACTTGTAGATACAGGCAGCTTTAGTTGAGAAAGTAGTTAAAACAAATGGCGCTGGGCATGAATGGAGGACAAGAAGAAAAGGGTGGAGATGGGAAGCCGTTTAGCACTTTGTGCCTCAAATTGAGGGAGCCGGGTGCTTCTTGCGCGCCATGTGTTTTTTGGACGGCAGCAGCGAGCAGAAGACAGTGCTTGCTAGTCATTAGATGCTGGTCACAAAGCTTCGGTCCGTGCACTCTGTCATACGAGCGTACGCTACCGGCAACGACGGCTATCTTAAGACTGCGACGCGCCTTTCTTTACCGACCGATCGGATACAAACAATACGTGTGTGCACGTTCATAGCGGAACATGATTTGTAAAAGCTATCTGAAGCCCAAACTGCCTTGACAAAGCTGTCTGTTTGGAATCAGCATGGCAGGTATTTAAACATAACGGCCTTGTCCCAGAGTTTAGACGTCTAGTTATATGAAAAGATAAACAATTCGACGTTTTTAATAAATGTAAATAAAGCAGCTAATATCAACATGGACAAAATCATGAATGTACTAATTCACTTTTTTGATGATGATCTGGCCAAAGTAGTACATTTTTGTTTTCACAATGATTCATTGTAGGATTTTGATATTATTGCAATATGTAAATCCACATTGACTCTTAATTTAACATGGTTGGAAGAAGTAAAAATTGATCCAAAACTTTTTAGTCTTTAAAAATTATGACTTTTATTATTGTGTAATTTCAGAAGGAATTTAACTGTTTTGCCAGTCAAATTAACTTTAATGAGTGCATATTGAAATATTACACTGTTGGTTGGCAAAGAATTGCGCATGTTTCAAAATGATCAGATTAATATTTTAAAATTTCTGGAATATGGTTTTCCCGGGAGGGCCTCCTAGAGGGGTAGGGGTAATATCCTTCTCACCTTTTTCATCCCTGACCCATTTTCATGCCTGATAATAATTTGGAACAGTGCATTTTTGTTAGATACATTTTTTACATTACGTTTTTTTTTTTTTTATATTTTTATATTAGAATTTAGAATTTTCCATAGGTCTATAGTGGACGATTTGGCTTCATTAATCCTTGCTGTATAGAGCTCAAGCATAACTATGTCTAGAAAATACGCCAACCACTGTTTTATACAAAGCGAGTGGGGGGGGGGCTAGCCAGTGCTGAGCTATGATTTTCTTGGTTGCGGTTGAGCCAGCTAGCCAAACTTTCGGAACAGTGCATTTTGAGCTTTTTATTTCTGAAAAAAATTCTGTTTTCATTGGATGGTTTGTTCGATGAAATTTGACTTATACCCTAATGGTTGGTGACTTGAAAATTATACTGACTGTCATTTGCATCGACTATTTAGGAAAATCAGTGTCAAATATTTGCATAATAATTTGGAACACAGTGTATAAGGAAGCCACAATAAAGTTTATAATTAAAGTTTTTCTTTACTTTTACTTTTAAAAATTAAGTACATTTAATATCAGAAAGTTACTTTTGATACAGTACAGTACAGTACAGTAAATATCAGATACTTTAAGACTTTTACTCAAGTAATATTCTAAAAGAAGACTTTAACTTGTACTTTTACTCAAGTATTGCTTTCAAGTACTGCAAATATGATTCACGGGATTTGTCTCTGACATACTTGTGTAGCAGTCATTGATGTCATGCCATGTGAATCTGGGTGAATGTGTGTGAGTGTAGCAGAGTGTTGTGACAGAGCCATGCCTGAGGGCGAGTGGGATGGCGATCTGACAGTCTGCTGACTCACTTGCTGTTTGTTTGCTCCGCTCTTATATAAAAACCCTGACTTGGTTCACTTTGCCTGTGAGTATATGGGCAGACTTTTATCAGCCCAGTTTTATAGACAGAGAAGCTAGACCTCCGTTCTCCAACTCCACCTTCTTCAGTAGCTTGCTCATGTGTTAGTGTAGACGTTTGACAGTAGTGTGAGAATATAATGGAGGATTGTGATGTGGATGCAGATGTGGACGTTCGGGACCCTGATGAGAAGTCCATCATGACCTATGTGGCCCAGTTCCTGCAGTACTCCAAAGACCTGCCAGTGCCAGAGGAAGAAACGCAGGTCTGTATCACTCTATTTTGTTTTTCTAGACAAACATCAAGCAACAAAGGGCACCATTTTACACTGCAGAAATGTTTTCAGATACTTTTTTAAGTCAGTGGAGCTTCTTGTTCTGGCAACCAGCTCGGGTAGGGTTCAGGGTCTGCTCATGAAGTTTTCAACTGTTTAACTGCTACAGTCGATTGTGAAAAATAAGGGTGCAGCTAAGCTCTATCTAATCCAGTCCTGCTTGGTTTGCATTGTTTTGGTGATTTGCAGGTCAAACGAAGTCTAGGGCATCAGGCATATTTTAACAGCAACAGTATTAGGCAACCTACACTGTAAACCCGAATAAGTTACCAGAACTCAAAAAAAGTGAGGCAATCAGTTGCCTCACTTTTTTTAAGTTGATTAACTTAAAAGTCAAAATTTTCCGAACTTAAAAGGTTGGTTGAATTGCTACTTGTACCTTTTGATAACAGTTAAATTAAAAGTGCTCATTTAGCTCAACTCAAATATTTGCAGTTAATATGACTTAGTTTTCTGTTAAGGGAACTCAATTATTTTCAGTTATTATGACTTACAGTTTTGAGTTTTCAAACCACAGGAATAAGTTCACAGAACTTAAAAAAATAAGTACACAACCACACAATTTTTATGTTAATAAAACTCAATGTTTATTAGTTTGTTTTGTCATTGTTTTAAGTACACATTAGTCAAATATGTTGAGTTTGTTTACTTAAAAACATGTGATTCAAAACTTAAAATTTTTTTTTAGGCAACCGATTGCCTCACTTACATTAAGTTTAACTAACTTAATATATCTTAAAGTCGTGAACGTCTGCTTTTGAACAGTTACATGTTAAAATGAAATAGAAAAACATTTATAAATTAAAATAAAAAATAATTTTAAAATATACTTATATACTTTAATTGTATATTAAATAAATAAATAAATTTGAGAGATTTTTAAGAAGAAAAACTCAAAAATTCTCTGATCCTATCCTTCCAAATGTGTTCCTGGTCACTTAAACGAACACGCAACTTAATGGGACTTTGTCTTATTCACCGTATCCTCCAGAGTTAGAGAAGTCCATAAATACCCTTCTCATCTCAGTGTGTGTTGTAACTCTGTCTGGCGCACCCAATTGCTAGCCTAGCTTAGCACATGTTGTACAAATCACAACATGTAAATATGAAAATGTTGGCGTTATTTTGTCACTTATTAGGAGCATAGATGGAGCCAGATACCTCCAGGATCTGTGCTAAGCTAGGCATGGGGCGTCAGACAGAGATACGACACGAATACAGAGATGAGAGCGTATGTATGGACTTATCTAACTCTGGGGGATACTGTGAATAAATCCCAATAAGTACCGTATTTTCTGGACTATAAGTCGCACTTTTTTTCCTACTTTGGCTGGTCCTGTGACTTGTGCGACTTGTATATCAAAATATATATAATTTAACATGTTTTTAAATGTTAATTCATACTGAACACATTACCATCTACAGCCGCAAGAGGGCCTCTGCGCTTGTGACAACTAGAATGCTGCTCCTAAAGACAACTGAGAAAGAGAAAAGAGATAAACTGCAGGTAGTAAAATATGCAGCCGAAAACGGTAATCGAGCAGCAGAAAGAAAGTTTGAAAAACAAGGGAGAAACTTGTGAGGGACTGGCGAAAAGGTGACTCTTATGCAATGAAGAAAACAAAGAAAGCTAATCGGTTAATCGCGGGCTGAAAGCAAGATGGCCAGAGCTGGAGGAACGAGTCACACATGGGTGCTTGAACAACGTGCTGCTGGGAGAGGCTTGTCAACGGTGCAGTTAGCTCGCTACGTACGCCACCCTGGTAGTTGTTCTGTGTGCTATTGTATAGTTTAATAACTGTTAATGTGTTACGTTAACATACCGGACACCCCGCGTATTCAGCCTGTTGTTCTGGGTGCTATTGTGTAGTTTTGGATTTTGTGAAATACATTTCTAAATAAATGCGAATTTATAGTCCGGTGCGATTTATAGTCCGGAAAATACGGTAGGCATGTTTCTTTAAGGCCCTAGGAAATAAATATTTATCACACATTTCTGATATTGACCAGACAACTAATCAGATAGTCAGGAAAATAATCGGAGTAATCAAAAACAATAATACCAAAAATGAAGTTATCGTTCGTTACAGCTATAAAAGAAAAAACACTGCTTTTGGCTTCCTTGCTAATTCCTGAGTAAGGCGACAGGGCAGCAATTTGGATGAAATTTCAAATATTCTATAGAGTTTAAGAACATTTTCACTTAAAACTCTAAAATGTAAATGTTTTACAAACCATATCAAATGCACAGTGAAATGTGGGCTTTGCCCGCATGAGCCCACAATGTTAAGAGAAAACATTAAAACATACAAAACATTAGCGTTACTTTTGCATTATATTAATAAGAACAAAGGCATATTGAGTAGTTTGGGCCTATTGGCTGAACACCTGCAGTAGTGCAGTAACTTTTTGAGGCATTATTTAGACAAAAGGGAGATAACTTTGAACTAGCCTTTTTAATGCTTTACCCTGCAGCCTTTTTTCAGATGAGTTTCTACATCATTAATTCATTCTTGAGGGTCTGCAACCTCGGGGATAGTTTACCACTTTCTAGACCAAGTTAAATCTTTAGAGTGAATTCAAAAGTGTTGGTCAGTGCTTTGGGATAGCTGAGGTGTAGTGCATAGATCACTCCACAGATTACCAGGAAGGCATCGCCAAGTCTGGGAAGGCTGACCACGGCATCACTTTCAATGACGACAGTGATTCTCACAGGGTGGTAGTGAACTGGACTTGCGTCATGGTCACCGATGAAAGTAATGAGGCCCACTGCAACACCATCAAGCTCTGGCTCATCAGACTCATCCTGAATGAATGAAAAAAGAGATACTAATCACAAACTAACACATGGAACAGAACAGATGACATAATTTGTCTTTCCTTAACCAAGTCCCATTGAAATCCAATACCACTTTTCCACAAAGAGACCTGGGTCTCATTGTAAGAGTTGAAAAACATAAGATCCATGTTCTGCACACATGAATCAGCCAAAATACCAGAGAATCTAAGTGCTGACTGAAACCAAGGACATTTACAAGAAAATGTTTTACTGAACATTGAATAAAATGTTAATATTTACGGGTTAGATAATACACAGCAGAATCTGTTAGTGACTTAAGGAGACTCACTGTGCAGGTTCTTAAACATCCAGAGATGTCCTCACGCAGATACACAAGAGAAGGGCGTGGAGAACAGTAGTGCGCTTTGTGTATGTCATGGATTTCCTATTCAGATAAAAACAGAATTGCATATACTGAAGAGTTTACATAAAGCTGATTTTAAACAGTCCAAACAGAACATATGTCCACAAATAACCTGTTAACATCTTTAATGCAATCAGACAAATGGCAAACAAAGTGGACTAATTGCAAAAGTCAAAAAGCTCATTTCAATCATTGAACCTGTTCAATGTTCTACTGGTTCAACCTATGAAATGTGTAAAAATCTATTTACCTGTTCATCATGGATTTTTAAAATTTTAGCGCCAGAGCATCTGCTGTCTTCCCGTTTTTGATGCCTTCCGTCTGAATAAGGTCATCAGTCATGAAGATAGCGGTCAAGCTCAGCATAGCACGTGTTGGGCAGGTTCTGATTTGTAATCCGCTGGAACTCTGCATACAACTACATAGAAATAACAGCCAGAGGAGAATACAGCAACAACACTTATTAAAAAAACAGTTCAATTTGAAGAATCTTGCACACATTCATAAAGCAAAAATATCAGCCAAATGAGTAAGAATCACAATTTTCACTTTAAAAGAGAGAGCTGATCCATATTACCTCAGACTCTATTTTAAGAGCAAGCCAGAGATCCATGAGGTCGTTCACTGGTGGGCAGGACATCACTATGGTCTGTCGGCGTAGGGGAAATGTGGTCTCCATCATCTTTCTAATGAGGGTCAGTTTCTTCTCAGTCTTCTTCAACAATTTTTGCAAGCAAATACAAAGTTAAGTAAAATATGATTAGTAGTATTCGTGAACAGAACACATTCATTATTTGTTGACTTAAATACAGCAAAACACTTTATTTTGATCAAACAGGCAAGTAGAAAAAACAATGATGTGTGTATGTGGGAGTGCGTATGATTTGGGGTTACCACACTAAAACCTTGTCTGAGAAAAAAACAACAATTCAAGTTATTGGTATTTAGAGGGCGGGGAGGGGGTGATAGAAGAATTCACATTCATTGGATTACCTGGTATCGTTATCACATCTCCAGTTATCTTCCTTAACTTCTTGAAACTGGAACAGCAAGATGCAAAGGCATAAACTGATCTGAAACTGAACAATTAAAAGATTCAAAGAGTGTCAAATTATAAATACTTCCATTTATAAATGTTCCCTGTTAATGATCTTTTCATTTAATCCCCATAAGTGTCAAGTTACTAAAGCCATCAAGCAAAATTAACATTACTGTAAAGAAAAGCAGCCACACTTGAACCTTAGTGCATGGTTAATCAACAATAATACCATTTCTACAAACCAAAGCTTTACTGTTAAGGGTTTTACTTTATTCATCTTTGTCATGAAAGCCGCTTGCCTCCAGCAGGGTCGTTTGTTTTAAAACCGAGGCAACAGTAGGCAGGCACGGGCAGTTGACTCGTTCTGTTAACAGCAATCTCCGTGTCTCAGACAGTCTGCTCACACAGAATTTAAAACAAGCGTCCCTAGAAGCTACACAGAGAGCGCGGACTTGCAGTGTAGGAACTCAGTTTGAGGCGTTTATGCTCTTTTGTGCACTATTGAAAGTTTCCAGCAACAAAAAACTAACTATCGCATACGAGGTGTCTGTTAGTGCTTCTACTAACAACTAATTTTCTAACACCACCTTTAAGCGGGGAATGAGCGTGTGATTACTAGATTCATCCGTCGTCAAATTCTTCAGGGAGTCGGTTAGTGGTAGCTAGGTCGCTAGTTGTGCTGCTGGAGTGCGTAACGTCAAAGTCCTTCTAAATAGTCTCTGGTAACGTTATTGGTCGCGCTAAGTGGCTAGCTAGCTCTTTAAGAGCTAACCTATATCTGACAAGTTGCCAATCCCTACAAGACTCCCGTGATAAGCCAGTGAAGGGCGGGGGCTTGGAGAAGGTCTACGCTCTCTGAGACAAACACATACAAAATGTATAAAAGAAGTAAAAGCGAATGCATATTAACATTCAAAACTTACAGTAAGTCCAGTGAGCCTGATTGCTGCTGCGTAGGTAGTTTCTGCAACCCTACTGTCTGCTGCTTCCCGCCTTGCTGCGTTGTTCAAACTTTTCTTCTTCTGTGTTTTTCCAAAGAGCGGTAAGGAATCAGTGTAGTGTGCAAATTAGCGCCACCTTCTGCTTCGCAGGTTGAATCAGAGATTAACTCGCCATACAAAATTATCCCTGCAGCTGCTTAAATAAAAATAAAAAGAATATATAGGCTACATTAAACTGATGAAGCAAAAAATAAATAAAATAAAAACATTTTGTCCTCCACTAATGTCTAATGCATTTCAGACCATTTGCTATTGCAATTTATTTATTATGATCGATTTTACTTATTTGGTAAAGCACTTTGAGATTTTATTGTATTTTAACATGTGCTATATAAATTCAGTTTATTTTTAAATCATCCCTATTTTAAACAATAGAAATAACAGGACTTTATCATTCTTAGTATGTTATTACTCAATTCTATTACATTGTACTTAAGTTATGTTTTTAAGTTATGCTTACTTATACACAAAATAGTTCCATTTAATCAAAAAATATTAGTTAACAATACTCAAAAAGGAAGAACATGTTACACCAACTTGACAAAATTAAGTTAGTAGAACTTGTTCTAAAACTTTGAGTATACACTACTTAATCTATTTAATTACTTTGAACGTTCGGGTTTACAGTGCACGTTTAGCAGAAAACCTTTAAATCTGGTCATTAAAGACTTGTTCTAAAGATATAAACCAGAGGTGGGGCATTTAACAGTGGAACAATAAACGCATTGTTCATCATGGACTCCACACCTCCTTATGCTCAACTTCTGTCAACTCGAGTGCTGCAAACAGTCTTGTAAACACTGAAGTCTGCTTGTTACCTCGGGTGCACTCTTTCTGTCATTTCTTTTTTGCAAGTCAGCCAGAATATATGCAGACAGAGATATATACGTGTGAGAAATTGATATCAGCCTCTAAGAAATCAGTCTTGACTTAAATGTTTTTGGAAGTTGCATTGAAATGAATCACAGTTTGCAGAGTACATTTGATAAAACTGTAAATTAGTAGTATTTTAGCTGTATCCAGTTTGGTTATCATAAGCCTGAAGTGCTGTTACTGTTTTTGTTAGTGTTTGTACATTGCTCTTCAATTATCTCTGCAACGTGCATTTCCACTATAACCTTTTGTTTGGGATTTCTCTATTTTCTCGGCATCCTTTTGTTTCCTCCTCTCCTCTTCCCTTTTTCCTCATAGACACCGTACCTGACTCTTCCTAAAAGTCCTTCTCCTATCAACCTGCCTGTTCACTACACTCCTGCTATTTCTGCTTCACCTCTGCGACAGGTAGACCTGACACCTCACGATCCACCTCTGTTTCATTTCTAATTTTTCATCAGCCTACTTACCTTCCAATTTCACTACCTTGTAATTTATTGACACCTTAGGCTAGGTCATAGTTAATATCTGTTTAAATCTCCCCATGAAATCATAATGTATTTTTAAAGATGTGAGCAACCTTTTTGGGTGGTTGGATAATACAATTTTCAATTAAAAAAAAATATCAGTAAAATAAAATTGATAAAGAAATGTATAAATTAATGAATAAACAAAAATACAACCAGCCTTGACAGCTAGAGTGATGTATAAAAACCTGGCTGAATCTAGTCAGTGCCACAACCCCCTGTTATGAGAGGCCGTATAGGAGGTAATTCATACTTCTGTCTTACACACACTATCATAATCTTGCATATACACCACTATACTCATACACACA